>NW_024412469.1:4820822-4962331 GCF_014898765.1 Herpailurus yagouaroundi
CCCCGCCATGGATAATAACTATGAAACACAGAAAGCATCTCTCTGAAGACATCAGATGTACACCAGAACATCCGAGGCTTCAGGGCTGTGAATCAAAAAGAGAAGAATAATGAAGCTGATCCAAACTGTCCCATGTTGTACTACCTAAGGTATTTGATATTTTTAAAAGTAGCAACCTAAGGAAAAGCTAATAACCCAATGAGAAAGTATGGCTGCATCTGGCAAACAGAGGTTAAGTTTCCATAATTGAAGAAAGCTGGAAGACAAAATTTTAGTTTCTGGGCTACCATGTCAATCAAGACAAGATGGACTAATACGTTAGAGTGAAAAAAAAAAAAAAAAACACTTGGAGTCAGCACAACAGTTGAAGGCACTTTTTACTGATTTCCAAGTCATGACGTTATGATAGATCTATGACCAGAGAAAGAAATAGCTAATAGGCTAAGAAGCTTATGAAAATAGCTAATAGGCTTGGAAGTGTTGAGGAGGGGTAAAAAAATGTGCTTCAGAGCCCAGGACAAATTGGAGGTCTTGATAAACACTTTACACACACACACACACACACACACACACACACGACCCCATGCTACAAAATAACAGTAAGGGCAAACTAGAAATGGACTAGTCATCACAAAAAATTCACTAAACAGCTTTGACCAAATATAGTTCCTAACTGAAATACACTAATCTATTCCTGCTCTAATGCATAGCAATATTTTAAGATGAAGTTGACTGTATTTGGAGTCTCACTTCATTTATAAATTATTTTCATGTAAATGACCAGGAATACCCTTTTAAAAAATTTTACTGGGACACTAAAAAACAAAAATAAATAATAATGGAAAAATAAACAATAGAATCTGACACAGAAGTGATCCAAAAATTTTAGTTTTCAGAGAAGAAAAATAAAGGACAAAAAGAATATTTCCACTTAAAAAGGTAGAAATGATAAAATAACCGTTAAATGAAAATGATAAAACTAATGACTACAACTGGCACTTAAGAAAACACTAGAAGATTTAACATCAAAATAGACATAAAAGAAGAAAAGTTCACTGAATCAAAAGAAAATACCCACAAGGAAAGTATACTAATGTAGAGAAAAAAGTTTAAATATATATAAAGGAGGATAATATATATAAGCAAAAAAAATGGTGAGAAGTTGTGACATAAGTGTAAATTGAGTCCCAGAGGAAGAAAGAAAATATAAGAAAGAAACATTATTAGAAGATATAATAGCTAAATATTTTCTAAATTGAGGAAACAAGAACCTCCAAATTCAGTACTTCTACAAACACAAATCGGGGTAAATACAAAATATGTCACTACTAGAAGGATCAGAGTTAGACTGCTAAAACCAAAGACAGCTGGATTCACCCCCAAAATGATAGCAGTCTAAAGATAGGAAAATGATATGATCAAAGTTCTGACAGAAAATATTAGGCTAAAATTCTACAACAAATGAAACTATTTGAAATTTTAAGTATAATTCAAAATTCAAGTATAATAAAAAATTAACAGATGATATTTTAAGCATATATGAACTGAAAGAGATCTTTAGTAGTTCCTTTAGGAAAAAAAATTGTAAGGACATGAAAAAAGGAATTAAAAGCAAAAAGAATGTAGATATAAATAAGAACTTGTATGAACTAGTAAGAATATCTTGTTGGGTTGAAAAAAAATGGATTAAAGATCTAAATGTGAGCCTTGAAGCCATAAAAATCCTGAAAGAGAACACATCAGCCATAGCAACTTCTCTCTAGATATGTCTCCAGAGGCAAGGGAAACAAAAACAAAAATAAAATATTGGGACCTCATCAAAATAAAAAGCTTCTGCCCAGTTAAGGAAACAATCAACAAAACTCAGAGGTAACCTACAGAATGGAAGAAGATATTTGCAAATGACATATCCAATAAAGGGTTAGTGTCCAAAATATATAAAGAACTAATACAACGCAACCCCCCAAAAATGAATAATCCAATTGAAAAATGGGCAAGAAGACATGAATAGCCAGTTTTCCAAAAATGACATAGATATGCCAATAGACATATCAAAAGATGCTCAACATAACTGATCCTAGGGTAAACACAAGTCAAAACTATAATGAGATGTCACCTCACACCTGCCAGAATGGCTAAAATCAACAGCACAGGAAATAGGTGTCCGTAAGGATCCTGGGAAAGGGAAATATTCTTACACTGTTGGTGGGAATGCAACCTGGTGCAGCCACTCTGGAATACACTATGGAAGTTTGTCAAAAGTTTAAAAATAAACTTATGCTACAATCCAGCGATTGCACCACTAGGTATTTACTCAAAAGATACAAAAATGCTAATTCAAAAGGGTACATTCACCCTGATATTGATAGCAGCATTATCTACAATAGTCAAATTAATGGAAACAGTCCAAGCGTTCATCAACTGATGAATATAAAGAAGAGGTGGTATGTTTACACAATGGAATATTACTCAGCCATAAAAAGAATGAAATCTTGCCATTTGCAATGACGTGGATGGAGCTAGAGAGTATTATGCCAAGCAAAATAAGTCAGTCAGAGAAAGACAAATGCCATATGATTTCACTCATGTGTGGAATCTAAGAAACAAAACAAATAAGCAAAGGTGGGAAAAAAGGAGGGAGGCAAGCCAAAAACAAACTCTTAACTATGGAGAATAAACTGATGGTTACCAGAGAGGAGGTGGGTCGGAGAATGGGCAAAATAGGTGATGAGGATTAAGGAGGACATTTGTTGTGATGAGCATCAGGTGTTGCATGGAAGTGTTGAATCACTGCATTGTACACTTGAAACTAATATTACATTGTACGTTAACTGGAATTTAAATAAAAACTAATAAGAAAAAAATAAAATAATGAATAGAGTAAATATATGTGGAAATAGTTATACAACAGGAGAAAAGAGTTAAATAGTATTCTAAGCTCCTTATGCCAACAAAAAATTAATAAAATGATTATTTTTGTAGAAATCAAGTAAGGAAGAGAAATAACAAGAGTATGAAAGGTAACTACTAAAACAGAGTAAAATAAAAAGAATGTATACCAAATACAAAAGGAACCAAGGATGAATAAACTATAAAAACCTGTAAAACAAACATAATATAATTATCAAAAAATCCAGAAGTTTCTTTGAAGAGACTAATAAAATTGATTGGCCAGCGACAAATGCAATAAATAAATAAAAGAGAAAGGGAGAAATTAATAATTTGGAGGAAGAAAAAAGACCAGGATTATTATATTTACAAGCATTAAACAAAAATTATACAATATTATGAATAAATATTTTCAAATACAATGAAAAATAAATGAAATAAGCACATTTTTTAAATTTAAATTTTAGTTAACATACCATGCAATATTGGTTTCAGGTACAGAACTCAGTGATTCATCACTTACATACAACACCCAGGAAATAAGTGCTTGTAAAGAAAAACATTTAAATACTCTCAAAAGAAATATAATAGATATTTCATATCTATTAAATACGACATATTTAATAAAAACTGTTTCCACAAAAAATTCCAGGTACAAAAATCCTATATTATTGAGTTCTACCAAACATCTGAGGAAGAAATTAACACCAAACTGCAAAAACTCTTCTAGAGAATAGAAAAGGAGACTTTCTAACTCATCTTATTTTATTTCAATATTTTGAGTATAGCTGACACACAATGTTACATTAGTTTCAGGTATACAAGGTAGTGATTTAGCTTCTTTACATTTTATACTATGCTCACAAGTGTAGCTACCATCTGTCACTATACAACACTGCTACAATATCACTGACTATATACCCTATGCTGTGCCTTTTATTCCCATGACTCTATTACTCTATAACTCAAAGCCCGTATGGCCCACTCCCCGTCACCATTTTGCCTATCCCCTCACCCACCTGCCTTCTGGCAACCATCAGTTTGTTCTCTGTGTTTATATCTGATTCTGCTTTTTGTTTGTTTATTTTTTCCCTTAGATTCCACATATGAATGAAATCATATGGAATTTGTCTTTCTCAGTCTGACTTCTCTCACTTAGCATAATAGCCTTTAGTTCCGTCTCTGTTGCTGTAAATGATATGATTGCATCCTTTTTTATGGCTACATGCTACAGCTACACGTTTCTTATTCATTTATCCATTGATGGACACCTAGGTTGCTTCCATATCTTGACTACTATAAATAATGCTGCAATCAACACAGGCATGCATATATCTTTTTGAATTAGTGCTTTTGTTTTCATTATGAAAATAATAGCATTTTTTTTAAAATTTTTAACGTTTATTTTTGAGACAGAGAGAGACAGAGCATGAACAGGGGAGGGTCAGAGAGAGAGGGAGACACAGAATCTGAAACAGGCTCCAGGCTCTGAGCTGTCAGCACAGAGCCCGACGCGGGGCTCGAACTCACGGATTTCGAGATCATGACCTGAGCTGAAGTCGGCCGCTTAACCGACTGAGCCACCCAGGCACCCCGAAAATAACAGCATTTCTACGTTTTAATTTTTTAGGAACATCCATGCTGTTTTCCACAGTGGCTATATTAATTTATACCAACAATGTATGAGTACTCCTTCTTCTCTATATCCTCTCCAACACTTATTATTTCTTTTTTTTTTAATTTTAGCCATTCTAACAGTTATGAGAGATATCTCAATATGGATTTGATTTACATTTCCATGATGATTAGTGATATTGAGCATATTTTTATTTGCCTGTTGCCTACATGTGTGTTTTCTGTGGGAAAATTTTTACTCTGGTCCTCTGCCCATTTTTTTAAAGTAGATTGTGGGTTCTTTGGGTTGAGTTGTTTAAGTTCTTTATATATTTTGATTATCAGCCCCTTACCAGTAAGCAATCTTGAGAAAGGAAAACAAAGCTGGAGGTGTCATCCAGATTTCAAGATATTCTACTAAGTCATAGCGATCAAAACAGTATGGTACTGGCACAACGGTAGACACATAGATCAACAGAACAGAACAGAGGTCCCAGAAATAAATCCACACTTGTATGATCAATTAATCTATGACAAAGGTGGCAAGAATATACAATAAGAAAAAGACAGTCTCTTCAGTAAATGGTGCTGAAAAATCTGGGCAGGTACATGTAAAAGGATAAAATTGTACCACTTTCCAACACCATATACAAAAATAAACTAGAAATTGGTTAAACATCTAAACGTGAGACTTGAAACAATAAAAACCCAAAGACAAACAGAGGTAGTAATTTCTCTGACATTGGCTATAGCAACATGTTTCTAGATATGTCTGTTAAGACAAGGGAAACAAAATAAAAAATAAACTATTGGGACTATATTAAAATAAAAAGCTTTTGCATAGCAAAGGAAACCATCAACAAAACAAAGAAAGCAGCATACTGAATGGGAAAAGGTATTTACAAATGATCTATCCAACTCATTTCATTAGGCCAGATAAACTAGAATCCAAAACCTAAAAAGAATATACTGGAAAAGAAAATTCCAGAAAAACCTCTCTCATTAATTTTAATAAGATAAATTATTGAAAAAATGTTCAGTAGCCCCCAAAATGTTTTAAAATGTATAGTACCTCAAAACTTTGATGTTTTTAATTCTAAGAATGTAAGGTAAGTTTAATATTTGAATATCATTGTAAGTTACCACACCGAGCAATCAGAATGGATTTTAAAGAATCATTTAATAATAGATACAGGCCAAGAAGTTAAAGTAAACCTTATTATTAAGGATAATGTCAATAAACTATGAATACATGGAATTTCTAGAATCTAATGAAGGGAATATATAAAAAGCTAACAAAAAATACTTAATAATAAACAATTTAAAGCTTACTCCTGGGGTGCCTGGGTGGCTCAGTAGGTTAAGCATCGGGCTTCAGATCAGGTCATGATCTTGTGGTTGGGTTCAAGCCCTGTGTGGGGCTCTGTGCTGACAGCTTAGAACCTGGAGTTTGTTTTGGATTCTGTCTCCCTCTCTCTGTCCCTCCCCTGTTTGCACTTTCTGTCTGTCTCTCAAAAATAAATAAGCATTAAAACAAATTTTAAAGCTTCCTCCCTGAAATGGAGAAAAAGATAAAGATGTTCACTATCACATCTAATTAACATTGCGCTAAAGTACCCCGCTGAAAAACAAAGGCAACACAAATAATATGTATTTTTAAAGGTGTAAAATAACTCAGAGATATAGAGATGCCTTGGAAAAGCCATCACTTGTTTTTACAACCAGAAACAAAGTAGAAAAAAATACAAATTAATGATCTTTTTGAACCCATGAAGGAACTGAGGTCAGCAAATAACTAACCTAATATTCAGAGTAGAACAGATACCTGCAGTTAGAAGTAGAATACGTATTTACTTAGGGCAGACATTGGTAAATGCCATATAAACTGATACAAATATTAACAAAAATTTTATTTTCACAAAACTATTTCCAACTAGAAACATAAACAGGTTAAAAGTAAAAATATGTAAAAAAAAATACACCAAGAAAACACTAATAAAAAACAATAAGACTAGTTGTATTAATTTCAAAAAAGTAAACTTCAGGGGGAAAAAAGGGGGAATACTATCAAGGATAAAGAGAGGCATTACATACTAATAAAAGAGTTCTTCAGAAAGACATTAACGATCTTAACAATGTATACACCTAAACAAAGGAGCTTCAAATATACGAGACAAAAATTGATAGATATAAAAGGGAAAAAAAAAAAAACTATCCACAAGTATAGTTGAAAATTGCAACATTTCTTTCTCAGTAATCAATAAGAGTGAACAGAAAACCAGGAAGGATGTAGATGGCCTGGATAACAATATTAAGTAACTGGAATTATTCACACTTTTAGAACACTCCACTCAACAATAGCTCAATACACATTGTTCTTAAGTGCTCAAGGACACACATATAAAATCCTACTAAAACTTTGATCTGCTCCCCAAAATAAGTCCAATAAAGCACACTTTCACAATGACACAATGTACTGTACAAAATAGTTTCCAACAAACTAATATTCTCACAACAGCTCTACCAGATAGTAGGAAAATATTTTAAAGTAGAAATGGGCAAAAGAGATTACAAGAAGTGCTCTGATGTGCAACAAAAGACTATGTATGGATAGAGATTGTCAGTTTCACTCAGATCTGTTTTTTTAAAAAATGAAGCCTCTACTGTGAGCAGATCAGCTAGAAAAGAAGATGGAATAGAGCTTAAACCAGGTTAGATATGAGAGAGACCAAATATTGGGAATACAGAAAAGAGTTACATTCATCAAAAAAGGGTTCTGGTTTTTTATTTTTGCAATAGATTGAAAAAATGAGTAAAACTTCATACTTTGGTGAGGGCTGGCACAAAAGTCAATAATAAGAAAGCGGGTGTGAGAAATCAAGAGCAAATAGAGTTAAAGATATGGTAGTTACAAGCTAGATGACCCAAAAACAATGGAGATTTTAGTGGGAGCAGAGGAAACTTTAAAAAAAAAGGAAAAAGGTTCAGGTACTTTTATAGCTATCGAGACCACTTGAGTTGGTTGCATTGTCTATAAATCTTATAAAAACAGCTTCTTTCAAAAACAGCTTTCTTTCACTTCAAGTCTAAGAAAAAATGTCAAGTATGTGCTGCTGAAAAATAATTCACAGAGAAGGCAAAAATTATCTAGGCTTAAAAACTTTATTCAGGTATATCCAGTGTTCTTTTTCCCAATCTCAATCCATCCCAATGAACTGGATGTATTTTGATGGTTTTCCTGGTAGAAAACTTAAGTAGCAATAAGTATTTTGTCTAAAATAATAGAGGCACACACACACATATTAACATACATAAAACATGTGTAAAATTATTTCATGAGTAATCAATATTCAGCATAACAAATACAGGAAAAATTACTCTTTCTTTTATTCAGTAAAATATTTTGGTCTTGCAATTACTTACTTTGGTAAGTTATATTATTTATTCAAGGACAACACTTGTAAACAAGTGAATAAGGGATGGCTTACTTTTTCAAATATGTTAATATTAATAATTACTTTTAAAGAGTCTCATTAAATATTATAGAATTCTACAGTGTCATTAAGTACATAATTTGAGTTATTAAAAGGCTGCCAAAAAACGATTCTCTTTTTTTGCTGATTTATGTTTTTTTCTAAAATGGTTCAGCAATAATCCATGATTCCTAAAGGGTTATTACTTGCTTTCCCTCTCGCTCCAGTGAGAATTCTGGCTGCAACAACATCATACGTTTACTCATTTGCTCAGTTCTATAAGACTTCATAAATTGTTTTAGAATTACTTTGTGCATGCAGCTGTAAAAACAAACCTATTGAACTTCCATCGCCACTTAGGATAAAAAAATTTAAAATTATGTTACTCTCATTTTAATAAAGAAAAAACCTAGATACACTAAAATATCATAATTTTCATTGAACCCATCAGATACCTGAGGGCAAATAGCAAGCAAGTACCTGAATTCCAAAAAGGAACAAGTCCAATAAGAGTCAAGATGTACACGTTGTAGCAACTGTGATAAAACACTGGCAGAGGAGGCCCAACATGCTGTAAAAGTGGATGAGAAGAAATCAGCAAAATTTTAATGAAAGGCCAGACATGGGAGAGCATATCATTCTAGAATAGCTGGAGACCACAAACAAACGTGGAGCTGGTAACTTCCTCATAAGCTTTTTTCTACACACCTCTACTGGGTTCTTACATAAAAGGTCAGAGGCAGGAATAGCTTCAGAGGGGAAATATGTGTAAATTTGTTAAAGCTAAATAGAAGGAGTAGAAGGAAATAACATTTTTTATTGTTCTTTAGCTCTAATTTATATCCTAATGGAAGATAATAAACTAGGCCAAGAACTTGCTTTACTTATAACCCAACTAAAATTTTAACTTGTTTCCTGATATTTAGCTACAAATTATATACGCCACAATTGCATGATAAATTTATTATTTTAGAATAAAGGTTATTCATCTTAAAAACATGCCCATTTTTTATGGGGCACCTGGGTGGCTCCCTAGGTTGTATCCAACTTCAGCTCAAGTCAATCTTGCTGTTTGTGAATTCAATCCCCGCATCGGGCTCTTGTGCTGACAGCTCAGAACCTGGAACCTATTTCGGATTCTGTGTCTCCCTCTCTCTCAGCCCCTCCACCACTCGCGCTCTGTCTCTGTCTCTATCTCTCAGAAATAAATAAACACAAAAAAATTTAAAAATGCATATTTTAATATTTATATTATCCTAGGCTATTCGCATTGAATCCTATCTTTTATCTCCATTATGCTAAAACAAAAGGTAAAATAGAACCAAATTCAAGCAACAAGTTATTTCATTTCTATTATGGCAAAACCTAATCTGATTTTGTTCCCCCTGGATTGAATGAATTACCTGAAAAAGTTGGTATTGTAGAGCAGCCTTGTTGGAGTGAAATGTAAGAGAAATGTTTAAATTCTAAACAGCTGAAGCTGTTAGAATCTTCCAGAATGAGCTTATCTATAATACTTCATGCATTTATATTTAAACTCTCTTCTTTTTTATTGCCAATAAAACAGAAATGTTGAGAAGACAGAATGTGAGCCCATAAGCCAAATGTTGACAAGAATGACATTTTTTCTCTGATTCTATTTTTATTACTTAAATAGTTTCTCCCCCCAAATCATGAAAAAGCATTGTGATTTATATTTATGACTGATTCTGAATCTATAGAAACTATTTTGATTTTGTATAGATTTAGAAGTGTAAAAAATTTGAGTAATTTTTTCAAGTATTATGTATAGAACATTTTGTTTCTTAAAAATGCATTCTAATTTGACAAATTTTTTTTAAATCCAGAGTTAATTTTATCACTTTGAATATTGTAATTATAAATGCCATCTAAAGCACTAGTCATATCATTTCTTTATCAAACTTAAGATATTTGTGTTTTAATTTGGGCCTTTTTGATATCAGAGACACAAAAAATATATGATGTGAATAATAATGTTAATTTTTAGTTGAGACCTATCAGTATAATTTTATGCCTTTATTGGTTTGGATGGCTTAGGAAAATAATTATTTGTATTAATTTATTTTGCAAGTTTAATCAATTGTAATATGAATAAAATTTGGTTCGTATTGGCTTGACATACTGAATTTCTGGTTCACAGTTCATAGTAAGCTATATTCAAAAATGCCAAGATGACATTTAGTAATATTTCAATCACTTTCCAGCGATGGCATATGGTTCTGCCCTATAATCCATGTTGCAGTTTTACTATAAAAAATGTGTCTAGGCACTTTGATCCCCAAACTACCTTCTGAGGTACAGACAAGCTACCTCCAGGTCACTGCACTGGGAGGCACTCGAACCTCTTTACATATGTATATTTTTGTTTATTATTTGAACTTTTCAACCTTAGTTTACTTTATTTCAGAGTTTTACATGTCAGTTTCTAGGACATACTCTGAAAAGCATTTTTGTCAAGAAAATCCTATCATCTTCAGAAAATTACAAATACAGTTAAAGGTTTAAAGATAAGTTTAATGTTAATAAATGAATAGTTATATCCTGTGACTTCAGTTTAAATTACACCTTGTGAAGTCTTTTTTAATGTCTTTTTATATTTAAATCAAAGCATTTATTTCACATTCAAAATTGGAAATGTTAATTACTAACACATTTAAGAGAAATAAAATGTAATTATTTCTTGCCCTACTGCACAAAGATTTGTTAAATGAAAGGCCCTGTTAATTTAAAAGCTATTACAAGTTATTAATCTCAATACTTACAATACTTATTGAAAATAAATTGCTTAAACCTTTAATTAAAAGTTGAATAATCAGTAAAACTATGTAATTTGGAAAAGAAAGGGTCTTGAGTTCAAACAGTTTTTAAATTTAATGCTAAATCTAGTTAAAATTTAGTTACACTACAATAACTTTCAGAATACTGGTTTTAAACTAACAGTTTGAGAGATGCTTACATGATATGCTTTCTCCACTTTGATACTATAACACAGCACACCAAAATTTTTTAATATAATGGGTAACATCATTGATATCCATGAACTTAGCTCTTTTAAACCAGCAACTGCCAAAGTATAACCCGACTCGAACTCAACACATTTTCCAATTTTTGATGGATTCCTAGGTTGCAAGTCAAAAAGATACAATCATACATAAAAATTAACCCATGAAAAAGACCAGAAATTATGATATAGTGGCATATTAAAAATGAATGAAACATCAATCAGAACTCAAAGCAAACACGTTTAACTAAGGCTGTGTGTATGTATGTATGCTTATTTATACTAGGAAACTCAGAAAACATAAAATATCTTGCAGAAAATATGCTTCCTCTTAGCTTTGAATTTCACACCAACAGCAGACAGGAAAGAGGATCAGTTAACAATAATGAAAATATAATTCTTATATATATATGTCCACTTTGAAGAAAAACTGAGATGTGTTTCCTTCATAAGAAAATAGTGCCTTAGTATTTACTACACACACATACACACACACACATACACACACACACGCACACATATACAGAAAAGTTCTCTTCATTTTCCATTTTGTAAGTATTGATTATAACATTTGACTCCTAGAAATAAAAATGGAGTGGTCCTGTACATTCCAGCATGGGGCTTTCCATTCTCCCTGAAAAGACACCCTACCAGGACACAACTATGTCCTATTTGAGAAACAGTGTAGGATACAAGTTTAAATCTGTGGGTTTAGATACTGGAAATATTCAAAGTAGACAACAACTCAATTGCCCAGGTGTGAGTGCCTTTTCCATCTAACTGTGTTTTAGCAATTAGGAATGTTTAAGACATCCAGCTAAATGTCACCTCTTGGACCCAGAGCTAAAGGCAAAATGTAAAATAATTATTGAAAAATTCAGCACATTCAACCAGCTGAGAATGAGGCCTGGTACACCCACAAATTTTCCCACATCTTGGTTTCAGATTGCTGTTTTTTTTTCATGTGTTACTGGGTTAATAATTTGATATTCTATTCACAAATTTTTCTTGACAGCTGTAAATTCTCACTCAGGATTTATAAATCTTACTTCAGAAATCTATATGAAAAACTTTCAATCTAGTAAATGTTTTAGAGAGAAAGATATTATAGAGTAATAATGTAAAATGCAAGCAAATTCCATACTTAAAAAACAGTGCTTTCAAATGCTATTTTTAGCTAATTGTATTAGAATTTGAAATAAGATCTCTATTGATGCAATTTACAAATGATAATTATATTATAAATTTAAACCTAAGTCTCATTTTAACTCCTAATGTGATGGAAGTAATTAAATTTATTCCCAAATTGCTTTTACTTCTCAGTCTCAGGCAATGTTGGCTTTGAATGTTATGAGGAATGTTTGGTAGTGAAATCAAAAAAACAAAATGGGGTGGTACACAGGGAGTGGTTCCAGAGAATACTTTGAAAGATAGGTTTGAGGGTAGATGTAGAAGCAGAGGTATGGAGGGCTGAAGAAAATATAGGTTCTGGAAAGCTCTTAGCTGCAAAGGAGTAGTTTATGAACATATGGCTTTCAGATAGGCCAAACATTTGGGTTTGAGCATAGTATCTCCTAAAAGTTTCCTTAAATTTATATCTTGCCAAGATAAACTAATTAATAGATTTTATTATATAAGAGGCTCTTGATAGGAATGTCACAAAAGATAAATACTATAAAAAGAACCTTCATTTTTCACAAAGTGGTAGATAAAAAAGACAAATTTTGTCCTCTTAGGTTTTTTTTATCACTATGTACAAGTGTTTAAAGTAAAAATTATAGCATTACCTATTTTTTTCAGTATATGGTATGCAACACACATATAAACAGTAAGTTGGTGACAGGTTATAAATGCTCTTATAAAGTTGGTATTTTCTGGATTTTATACGAAGTGACACAAATATTAACATTAGGTAGTCTGTGAAAGGAAAGATCTATATATGATAATTGAGCTAAAAATAAAAAGGGATATATACCAGTAGCCAGTAAGTAAATGAAATGTTAATAGAAAAAAAAGAAAAAGTAATTTAAATAACCCAAAAGAAGTCAGGAAAGGGTATTAAATCCACAACATACAGAAGACACAAAAACTAATTATACATAACAGTAACACAATAATAGTTAAACCCAGATGAAATATTAATGGTCTAAACAATTCAAACCAGGTGCCTGGGTGGCTCAGTTGATTAAGTGTCCATCCTACTGTTGGTTACAGCTCAGGTCATGACCTCACAGTCGTGAGACAGAGCCCTGTATCAGGCTCCATGCTGGGCATGGAACCTGCTTAAGATTTTCTCTCTCTCTCCCTCTCCTGCTGCCCATCCCTCACTCATTCTCTCTCTCTCTCTCTCTCTCTCTCTCTCTCCCTCACAAAAATAAGTAAGTTTTTGTAAGTAAATAAATAAGTCAATAAGGACATTAATAAGTTAATTAAGTAAATAAATAAATACTTCAAACAAAAAAGCAGAGATTGACAAATCTGAACCAAATAATCACAAAAATTCAACATATCAAAGTTTGTATAGTGTAATAAAACAGAATTTAAAAGAAAATGTTTAGCTTTATATGCATATACTAAAAGAGGAAAAATATCTAAAATTAATGACTTAGGCCTCCACCTAGAGAAATTGTAAAAAATATAGTAAGGTAAGTCCACATATGGAGAAGGAAGGAAATAAAATTAAAAAGTGATATTAACAAAATAGAAAAGAAACAGATGATAGAGAATATCAACAAAACCAAATCTTGATTCTTTGAAATCATCAACAAAATTGATTGGTTAGAAAAGACAGAGAATACAGATCAACAACACCATCAGCAACAGAATAGATGTTGTCATAGAACCTAATAAATAAATACTAAGAAGGTAATAAGAAAGCATAATAAATAATTTTATGCCAAAAATTTAATAAATAGTGTGAAATGGATAAATTTCTTTAGAAATACAACTTAAAATTGACACAAGAAGAAATAAAAATTCTCAAGATCCTTATTTCTACTACAGAAATTGAATATATTATCAACATACTCCAAAATAAATAAATACCCAAGTCTATATATTTATTACTGGTAAGACTTATCAAAGAATAAATAACATAATTGTCAAAAAAAAGTTTTAGGAAATACAGGGAGAGTAATCACTCTCCAATTTATTTTATTAGGAAAACTTAATCCTAAAACCAAAACTTGACAAGGACATTATAGAAAAGGAAAAGCACAGATCAATATTTTTCATGAATACAGATATAAAATTCTTTAACCAAATGGGCTCCAAAATTACATAAAAAGGATAATACTTTATGAACAAGTAAGAATTATTATCATAATGCAAGCTTTACTTAATATGTCAAAATGGATCAGTATCCACTGACATATTAACCACATAAATGTGAAAAATAATACGAGCATTGTAAAGGATGCAGAAAAATGGAAAATGTCATATAATGGAAAGACATAAATTTCAATGTTGAACACACAAAATGGATGTATATAACAATGGATAAAGTTAGATTCTCTGTAAGATGCATCATGGTAAAGTGCCAGATCGTGGTCTTTCACCAGAAATCCTAGAGAAAATGCAATGTTTCAAGAACTCAGAATGACTGTGGGCCTTTTTGAATAGAATAGTGAAAGCAAAAAGACAGTGGAGTAATGGCTCCATATTTTTGAAGGAACATAACTTTTATCTAGAATTTTAAATCCAACAAAATAATCAATCAAGTTGAGAGTGGACTAAAAAGATTTTCTATATGCAAGAACTTAAAATAATTGCATTCTGTTATCTGTCCAAAGGAAGCCTCTGAATAATATCCACTACCAAATTAGGAAGTAAACTAGGAAATTCCACAATCAAATGAGGAATTAAACTGGAACATAGGAAATAAATAGATACAATATAGGAGAGAATTAGAGGGAATCACCAATATGATAGTGAAGAGAGACCCCAGGATGAAGCATATGTACCAGATTTAGAAGTCAAGCATTCCTGATTGAAGTTGTGTCATTCAAGATGCAAAATGAGTGAAGGGGACTAAAAGATATGTTTCCAATCGTGGAATGAAAAAATCATGGGTATAAAGAGACAGCATAGAGAATACAGTTAATGATACTACTATAAAGTTGTTTGGGGGCAGATGGTAGCTACCCTTGTGGTGAGCAAAGCATAATATACAAAGAGGTTGAACTACTATGTTGTACACCAGAAACTAATGCAACATGGTACAAATAAAACAAATTCCATGTATTTTGAGAATTGACAACATAATAGCTTCTATGCTTTTACCAACTGTTTTAGAGCAAACAAAACTTCTGGAAATTATATTCCACAATAATAAGGAATTAGCTCTTATATACTTATAAACTCCAGTCTTCCTTCATGAAGGAAAAAGAAATCCTGAAAGTAGACCAATAAAGGAGAAACCATGGGAATTAATATTATCAGGAAACTCAATGAAAAAAGCAAATGGGCATTGGTGTATATTAATATGCATGGTTTCAATCAGTACTTTTGGACATTATGCAGATATTACCCAAATACCATTAAAAGTCTTGCTATAAATCTTCCTCCCAATTCTCATCTGAAGTAGTCATTTTCTGCTACAGCAGGTACTAAAATTACTTTAATATTATTTGATTTTTTAAAATGGTGGGCATGATTTGCTTTGATTAAAATGAATATTCACTGAAGGTAATTTTAGATCATTCTTTAGAAGAGATTTGTTTGAATGACTTAAAAGCTGGATTTCAAGGCTAATGTAAGTTTGTATAACTGTATTTCTTTCAGAATACCCATTCCTTCTCGAATTAGGAGCTGGTGCATTTTGATGAGTCAGAAGTGATTCAGGAATTTAGTATTTTCAATCTTGCCCTGCTGTTAACCATCCTACTCTTGGAGGCTGTCAAATGATCTCTTATAATCTGTGTTGCCCCATGTAGTGTTGGAATATCTATAATCTTACTACAAATTAGGGTATTGCCAATAACTTTCCTGCTGTCTCTAGGAATTATGATATATCCTAGGTAATATCTTAATATTTATTTTATTTTTCTGTTTTCCCTTTTCGATCTTTCTCTTTCTTCCTCCAACCACCCCCTCCTCCCCTGGCAACTACATATTTCTTTTCTGCCAATTCTGTTCGCACTTGCCCAAAATACTTTCTACTATTTTTTCCCCTTTTATACCATCTCATAACTTTTCTCTTTTCATCTCCTTTTCTTCCTCTACACTGGGGAGTTTCTTTAAAGTTTATTTATTAATTTTGAGAGAGAGAGAGAGAGAGACAGACAGACAGACAGACAGAGGGCACATGAGCAGGGGAGAGACAGAAAGGGTGAGAGAGAAAATCCCAAGCAGGCTCTGTGCTGTCAGCACAGCATGAACTCACCAACTGTGAGATCATGACCTGAGCCAAAACCAAGAGTCAGACATTTAACCAACTGAGCCACCTTGGCTGGGGATTTTTTACATGCGATCCAAGAGCCCCCAGGCTTGGATGGGCTTCAGGACACTCAGGGGCACTCTGAAAGTGTGTGCATTTTACCTGTGTTGAATGTGTTTCCCCTCCCCAGCCCCCAGCATCCCCAGTTACGCAGAAAATTATCAAGAATTTCTGTAATCTCTCTGGTGCTTTCCTTTGTATTTCCTCCTAGTTTCTGCGCATTCTCGGGTGCACAGCAAACCACTAGTGAAGTGCTACATCCTCTCCTCTTGCTTTGGTTTTCAGACTTTCTCTTTCTACTTTCACCTCTCTAAAGATGAAATGTTTTCCCTTAAGAAATTTCAGTGCACTGGTAGTAGAGAAATAGCTTCCAGGCAGTGCCTTATGGGAGGAAACAACAAAACAAATAAAAAACAATCCACAACCACAAGGTAGAAAATCTTGTACTTGCTGATTCTCAGAAAGAGGGACTAGTAGGATGCTTCACCTCTAACCATCTTTGCTGCATCCGTGTAATAAGAAAACTGACTGTGTTCCAGTTGATTTAAAAGACAACACAAATCTTACCACTTTTAACCCACTATTGTAGGCTAACATGTCAGAACATCCAGGAGGAGGCCAGCCATTTTTCCACACGTTCTTTGAAATAGACAATTATTATGGACATTTTTCTCCTCTCTCTTTTCTCATGCCATTTTCTCTCCCTGGATATTTTTCCTCAGCGCATCTTAACCCTAACAGACTACAATTAATTTAGTAAAAGGCAACTTAGATGCAGTCTTTAGTATGAGATTTTTCTTCATTTAAGTGTACTCTGATGTTTACTTTTCCAGGAATGTGCACAATACTTCATCGTGGTTATGTGTGCTTTTTGGCAGGGACTGCATCTAATTCATCTTTATATGTTTCCATGTCCTAAGTGTGGACAGTTTGTAGGTACTCAAGGTGTGTAGAAGAAATGCATAGACATAAATTAATAAATAAAATTTAAGGTAAAAACATTTATTTGAATTTCTTAGCCACTCAAATATAAAAGTCAATTAATTCTTTTCATAAACTGCATTATCTGAATTGCCTGGGATAGATCAATCTGAAAATGAAACTGTACCTCAAATTATGTGCCAGATCATAGTAAGAGGTTTTCTAGAAGAAATATGTACACATACATACACAGCAGATTAAAAACTTCTGATAATCCTTCAATAAATAAATTCATTTAACTTAATTTAACATTTCCACTGATCTTAACTTTCAGGATCCTTATTATATTTTCATTCCCCCAGAAGAGATGTATTCCATAGGAACCATTAAACCATTTGGGGAAATCATGGACTAGATAATAAATATCCTATTTCATCTGAGCTACAGAGATAACATAATTAAAAATAAAATCCTGAATATCATTTCATTCTAATAGCCTCATCTTTTAACAATGCAAAATGTCAACATGCTAACCATACAAAAATATTACAAAACTAAAAACTTTTTTAAAAAACCTGTAAAAAAACTCCACATCTAACCCACACTTATAGAAAAACAAATAAAGATATTAGAAACAATATTTGTAATCATTTACCTTGAAAATGGTTAGGAGAGAGGCACCTGGGTGTCTCAGTCAGTTGAACATCTGACTCTTGATTTCACATCAGATCATGATCACAGACGGAGCTGTGGGATCAACACACACAACAGGCTCTTCACTGACTGTGGAGTCTCCTTAAGATTCTCTCTCTTTCACAGCCTCTGCCCTCTCCCCAACTCATGTTCTCTCTCCCTCTCTCTTTAAAATTAAAAAAAAAATGGTTGGTAGAGAGAAGCTGATTCTTCTTTCTCTTTCAAAAATTTTATTTTGACTCCAAGGTGTTAAATTGGAATGGTCAACACACAACAAGTAAGAATCCCTTAAGGAAGAGTGATACACACCCCATGATATTTGGAGAAAACCAAATGTCCTTGAAAATAGCGTTGAATTGAATTTAATATCACGATAACTAAATAGAAAAGGGGAAACAAAGGAGATCTATATTAGTATTGTCAAATAGTTATGGAATCGGTCCATTGAAATTCATGCTTCACTGGAAAGGAATTAGAGAACTTTATCATGATACTTGGTTTTGTTCACTCAAAAAAACAAAATGTAAAAATGAATTTTATTGTGTGAGAATGCTGTGCAAGGGACCCAACCTGGAAAATAAATGTATCACCACGTCACATACAGAATGCAAAAAGGAGCTATTCTAATGTTGGCCATCAGACTTTCCCCATCGATGCTTTCACACAGTTTTTGGGAATTGACCTCATGAGACTCCATCTGCCTTCTGCTGCTAGCTATGGGCAAACTGCTGGCAAGGCACTATCCATGTTCCTTCTGAAAAATCAACAATGACAGTCTTTCCCCTGTCTTGCCTGTGCTCATTATCCATGTCTCCAAAACTAAACCACTTAATACAAATAAAATGTCTTCTCATGTTTAGACCTTTAGGAAGTACACATTAGCTATAGACTAGAAATTATCCCAAGGGAAAATGTTTCCTCTTGTGAAAATATAAGAGACAATTGGGGGTGGAAGGTTCTGATTTCTGGGGAATTTTAAAATGGGTGTTGTACTGCTATCTCTTTAGATTGCAATTTATTGAAAAGAGCAGAATCTCTTGAGTCAGGTTCTGTTCACACTTGAGGACTATTACTTACAGGCTATGCACTTCAGAGAATTATGAAATATCTCTAAAATGCAGTTGCCTGCCTCATTTGAAAAATCAAGCTCATGATAGTTATCACACAGTAGTCATTAAGGAGTATGCATTTAAATGTATGTATAGTACATACCTTGGAATTGAGACTGAAGGAATGGTTAAAATGTTTCCCTTCTCTTCCTTTTTAATTTTTTTTTATGTTTTATATTATATCTGAGAAAGAGAGAGAGACAGAGACAGAAAGCACAAGCAGGGAGGGGCAGAGAGATGGAGACAGAATCCTAAGCAGGCTCCAGGTTCCACGCTGTTGCCACAGAGCCCGATGTGGGGCTTGGACTCCTGAACCGCGAGATCATGACCTGAGCCGAAGTTGGACGCTTAACCGATGGAGCCACCCAGGCACCCCAGATTCTCTTCCTTTTTAAAATCATCAATACAATCTCTCTTTTTTGTCGAAGTCATTTGCTTTCTGATCTTCATAAATCAACCGGTCTATATCCATGGTTATTCTGAAGATATTCCATAGAAAATCAGATGCACACATACACATGTACATACACATGTGCACACACACATACACATACATATTCACATGTTGAAGCAATAAATACAAAGTTGTTAATCTCATCCTTGGCAGTGTTAGAAATGGTTAGCAACGTGGACAGTACAGACAGGGGGAAAAGGGTATTTTTTTCACAGACCGTTAGTCTGTGTCTTTGGAAATGTTGTGCTACCACTAAAATCTCACTACTGATCAGTCAAGGAAAAGGATGTTGTTGAGCCTAGAAAATCGCTCGCATAGATCAGTGTGACCAGGAGGTAAGCAGTCTCTAGAAACTTGACACATTGAACCATTTAATTACATGAAAACAAAGTAGGATTGTTTAATAAGAACTTGACTCACTCAACTGTCAGATGCTTATGGAAAAATAAATGTTCTTTACTGAAATCTAAAGATATGAGTATATTTTCAGCCAATTTTCTTTGCCCTAAGTAATGAGACCTGTATAGAATAACAAACAGAAAGCATTATTAAAATCACAATGGTGCTGTCAGATGTCCTAATTTGTTGAACACAAGAAATTTTCTTTCAAGGATATAACTTTAATGATCTTTCTTTCAGAAACATGACTAGTGTAGGACACATTAGGCTTTTTGAATGTGTATTTTCCAGGTATATATGTATTTAAATGTTAATGCATTTGTCCTACACAGTGCCTGAGTAAAATGAGAAGTCTGTTAGTAATGATTTCTCTGAGTGAGTTTTGTCATTGAGTAAGAATGCAGACACAAGTTAAGATTCTTTATTCGTTTTATGTTTCTTATTAAACTTATGGCAATGTATCCGAGGAGCCATATTTACTTAGTTTTTGCTCATGAACTACCTGAGAGTACAAAAGTGGAAGAAAGACAACAGTACAATTTTCTCGCTTAATCTGATGAAATATCTAGTGAATGTGGCATGGGAATATTGTCTCTAGGTATAGAAAGGAACTAAAATTGCTTTTATTTCTAACCACAGATGCTAAAGGGGAGATTTGATAGAGTTTTTACAAAGCATAGAGTAAGCTTATAAATGTATACCTATGTATGCAACATATTGGAAAATTTAACTCTGAAGGGTGTAATTTTAAGCATGCTATAAACATATACTTTATAAAATATAACTTCTATATCATTCTTTTAAATGTAGTCATTAAGATCTGAGTGCCATAACTATTTTGAAGTCCACAATCTTCAGTCGCAAACTGGCTATATTCTGAAAGTAGAGATATTTCCAAATATGTTAACCAACAAAATGATAACTTAATATACATTTTGTGTCTGAAAGTCTTTTATTAGTATTGAAGGTTAATTTTGTGTAAGTTGAAACCTATTTGAATATATTTGCAATCATAAATTCCCAGTCCAGCCAGAAGTCTCATTCTCAGAAAGTATTCACACATCGTATTGTCTGTACAATCAAAATATATCTAAAATCTTACCATGTTCATTGCTACCATCCTGGCCCAAAGCACCATCATCCTTCGGCTGAGTTATTCCACTATCCCAACCTGTAGTAAAATTTGATGTGACAACGAACAACCTTCCAAATCTCAGTGAATTTCAGCAACAAAAATCCATTCTTGTTTAAATTTCGCAGGTGGTCAGGGATACCTGTAGCTCTACTAGGTTCTGCTGAACTTTCTGAGCCTAGCGTAGCTCACTGCGGTATACTTGGGTAAGGGCATCATATTCTTTTATTCTAGAATCAAGAAAGAAAGAACTGCTACTATCTGTGGCATGCTGGCCTCATGGAGGATGACAATTGCCTGAGGGCAGAGAAAGGGGGTGGCTGGAATAGCGTAACTCTACACAAGTGCAGTTAAAGCTTCCATTTAAATATGGCAAAAGTCACATCTGCTCATGTTTCACTGATCAAAGCAGGTCTATTTCCAAGCCCACGGTCAATGCAATGGGGAACTATATATTCTACTTACAGGAAGAAATTATAAAAGCAGCTAGTGATCAAATAAATGTGAACAAATGATATGATCAATCATTTCTCTGTAACAATAACTCTTCACTTACCCTTGTTATAGTTGAGGTTTTTTTTTTCTTATCTCAAAATTGTATCCAAATGATCCTATTAAAGTAGAAGTCAGATTATATCACTCATCTCCATAAAATTTCCCAATGGCCTCTCACCTAATTACAAGTGAAATAGGAAGTCATTACAATATCTTTCTTTCTTGTCTTATCTCCTATTTCTCTTACCTTTGCTCCTTTACAAAAAAAAAAAAAAATCCTCCTTGTGAATTTTGGATTGCAGCAGGCACATTCTAACTTGGTGCCATTGCAATTTCCCATATGTTCTCATATGTTCTTCCCTCATCTCCTTCAGGTCTTTATTTAAATATCTTCTTTTCAGTGAAGGCTGTATTTTCTATTTTATTTGAAATTGTAATCTTCTCCCAGAGTTATCTTAGTTCAACTTGTAACTTTTCTCTTCTCAAAAAAAAAAAAAAATGCTTCTGGGGTTATATGCCCCAAATCACTCCTCTAGTAGAAGACGGAAACCTATTAACAGTTTCACCAAAAGAAGTGCAAGGGGGTAGTTGTGGCTCCCCAAAGCAAAACTGGCCTGTGCCTGTGCTTATCAGAGACCTGAAAGGATGTTAGGCAAAAGCAGATGCTGAAAACTGCATTAAAATTATTTTATGTCCAATCAAAAGTTTGATTCCTTTCTTACTACAAGACAGTTTTGGACAAAGAAATATCTTTTGAAAATTAGAAGTAAAATAAAAAATGAAAATTTCAGTAATTGACTTTTAAACCTTTCTTTAAAAAGTGTGTGTGTGTATATATATATACATATATATACAGATATATATGTGTATATATACATACATATTCGAGAATACATACCACTAAATCTACAGCCACAGTGGCTTAAACTATGTGATGTTCACAGTAGCATGGAGTCAACAGAACACAAGGTCAGTTCAGTTCTTACATGGGCCCAGACTGCTTTGCTAGTTTATGTGCCCACCATGCTTAGCTGTGCCACACTCAGAGCACTTCATCCCTGAATCTGGCCTCATTCCTCACAGGGCTGCTAAGTGAGAAGGAATAGTGAAGTCAGTTGGGCTAGTGTTACAATGGTGAGGAAAGAGATAAGAAAGATACAGCGAAAGCTTCCTTATCTCAGATACAAAGCACCAAGTAACGTGAGTACCCCAAGTTGAAGGCAAGCATTTTGCTGTGAGAGCAAATGTGTTGAGATACATAGGAAACTCTTTTAAAACAGATAAGCTGGTTTATGTAATTCAATGAATCAAAATTATTTGTCTTAAATAACAAGTCACAACTCAGCAGCATCAAAGATGGCTAGTGGCTGATGATATTTTGCAAAGAGTCATCAATGCCGATGACGTCATATATCCTTACCATGTCCTTGCTTGCTTGTCTCTTGTACTTTACAAAGTCAGAGCTTCCAGCTTCCCACTGACTATTCAGACCTTGTTTCTCACATGGCCTCTTGAAACAACATTTAGGGTCAAGATTTTTTGCATTCCAAACTAAACTTTAATATCCAGGAACACAAGGATGAAGTTTGTATTTATTCACTATTACATTTCCTGTGTCTAACAGAGGGTATTCAGTAACTGTATAATAAAAGAATAAATTAAGAAAAAAAAAACACACAAATAACCAAGAAAAGTGTGTGGTACCAGCCAATGTGATAGCTCAAAGAATTGCTTTGAAAGCAACCAATGACCCTAATTCAGAATGCACCTATCAAAACAGATACTGCCACACAATGATCTTTCAAAAACCCTAGTTCTTTAAAATGGTGATAGGTGTAGCAAAAAAAAAAAAAAAAAGTGCTATATAGTAGAAATGTTTAAAAGACACTAAAATTCAATAAAACATGGGGGGGAAAGAACTAATGAATGAATGGAGAAATGAAAAGGATAAGTGCATTTGAACTTATTGCTTAATATTCTTCCTTTTCTTTATTCCTAGGAACCTTCTAACTAAAATGATTAAAATAATTCCAGATGAATTGCTACTACCTGGTACGTTTTCATGTGGCATCGATCACCCAGATAATATACATACCTTCCAAGTGTCTCCTTTATTGGATTTAACCAAAAGAATGAGTAAAGAGGGAATCACATTCATCTTATAATATGATGAATTATAAGCTCAGGGAGACACATTTTTTTAAATGCTGTGCATAACACATCATACTCACTGATGCTCTCAAATGTTTCAGTCTAAGAAAAGCATCATAGACAAATTCAAACACACACAAATGAAATATAAAACAAGTGACCACTGTACTGAATTTTTGTCAGTGTGTCTCACTAATGTAAATACACAAAGGAATGCAAAACTCCAAATGCCACCTCAAAGTGAATCCTTAGGGAAAACTACAGTGGGACCTGGGATGGTGGTCAGGGAAATGGCAGCAGTGCCCGTGTGTGTGTGCATGTGGATGTGCCTGTGTGTATTTTGTGCATCCTGCATCTTTTCAACTTTAAAATTAAAATCACTTACTATGAGGGGCGCCTGGGTGGCTTAGTCAGCTAAGTGTCTGACTCCAGCTCAGGTCATGATCTCACAGTTCGTGAGCTCCAGCCCCGCATCGGGCTCTGTACTGACAGTTCAGAGCCTGGAACCTGCTTCGGATTCTGTGTCTCCCTGTCTCTCTGCCCCTCCCCCACTCACGTTCCGCCTCTCTCTCTCTCTCTCAAAAATAAATAAACATTAAAAAATTTGTTTAAATCACTTACTATGAAAGCGGACTTTTACAATCACAGTATAATACAAAGAAAGCCTTTTTTGTACTCTGGTCAAGATCTGTCAAGTAGAAGGCCAGGATTCCAGCAAGAATGAATATAGAAAGATACCTGTGAATTCTCAAAGATTAACTTGAAATTTCTTTTGCATCCTCTAGCCTTGCTCAATAACTGTGTTTTGTTAACACACTGTCTGCTGAGTCCTGATGACTCCCGGTAACTGGAATATGTTGTTAACTGAGCTGCTGGAAGTTCTGATGCTTGCAGCTAATGCATTCTCAGAGCTGCACAGTATGAACACAGCGGGTGTAAAGTAAAAGCAATAATAAAAAATTGAACAGACCTTAAGTGCTATGATTATTACTGTAGGCCAGTTTTTATCACCCCTTTTGAAAGTCTACTTCTTGAATTTCCTGCATCTAAAAAGTATTGATAGCAATATTAGCCTGATATTTTCTTTCTTAGTGATGGGAACTACGTATCACATTTTTTAAAAAAGAAACAAGTAATGTTCAAAAGGACTGTTCATACAGGGTGGAGTGTTAACACTATGAATGAAATTATCTGAAGATGCAGAAAAGTTTCCCTCACATAACCTAATAACTGACTAGCAATACAGCAATAGCTGAGATTTTTAACATCAACTGTCCTCCAGAGAATTTGTACCCATTGATCAGTTTTGCATCCTTACATAGTAAAAAGAGGTCAAGAGCTCACTGTAGAGATAAAAAATCCAAGTGGCAGAAAGGTTTTGTATTGATTCTTGGAAAGTAGAATGACTATAATTAAATTCTAATTTCAGCGATCTAGTAGTTATGCAAGATTATGTTTTGAAATTAAATTTATCTCTAACTCTACCTAAATAAATACAGGTTGGTTTAGTTGTAGATGTAGAGATAGAGATAGAAACAGAGATAGTGAAACACCACCCGGATACAAAGGTGAGTTTACCTAAGTCAAATTATTCCAAGTAAATAATACATTTGACTTACTTATAGAAAAAGTATTTTCACAGATTGATGGTACAATTTTTGCCTCCTTTAGCAATGTATGAAAGATGAAAGCTCTAAAACTAATAGAAAATACAAATCCTATATATACCTGAAGTCTTTTACAAAAGGATATCTGTCCTGATGAATCATACGTTCCTATGACTGTATAATCATTGTATACACTTTTCTTTCTTCTATACACTGCATCTGATCCATCAGCAATTCTGTCTACTGTAACTTTATATTTAGATCACTTTGTAGTGTATACATATGTTGAATTATAATGTTGTACACCTGACAGTTATATATAATGTTATTCACCAATTTGACCTCAATAAAAAAGCTTTGTACTAAGTATTATTTAAGCCAAATATATATATTCTTAGTACTAAATCCCTTCTCACCCCTCAATTACTACTACTCTAGTCCCAGTTACCATGCAACAGCCTCTCACCATGATCTCTCATTTGAATTACTGCCAAAGCTTCCAAACTGGTCACTGCTCTTGCACTGTACTGGTCAATTGTAACAGATCACCCATTTGATCATGTCAGTTTTCACCTCAAAATATTCCAGTGGTAACTGTCTTACCTAAAGTGAAGCCTAGGTCTGCACTGTTCTCTACAAGGTACTACATGATCGCTCCTCTGTCCCATAACATATCTGATCTTATTTCTAAATATTCTTCCTCTTGATCACTGTGCTCCAGGCACACCCACCTCTTTGCTATTCCTCAAATTTGTCAATCACACTCCTACCTCAAGACTTTCATACTTGTTATTCACTCTGCTTGGAGTGTTCTTCCTTCTGATAACAGTTTTGCTGGCTTTTTTAGGTTGTTTCTCCTATATCATTATCTAAGTGTCACTTCCCCAACTGACTCTATTTAAAAATCCACCCCTTCACTATTTCCAAATTTTCTTCTTTACTTTCTTCTTAGCACTAATAAATGCTTTTATATTGTTTATTGTCTATTTCCTCAAATAGAATGTAAGGAACATATTTTTGTATGTTCTGTTTGCTGCTTTATTCTAGGGTCTAGTATAATGTATGGCACATGGAAAGCAGAAGCTCACTAACTACTCATTTAATATTTCATTCTTTCTCATTGCCATGTAATACTCCATTGTGTATATAAACCACAATTTCTTTATCCATCCATCAGTTGATGGACATTTAGGCTTTTTCCATAATTTGGCTATTGTTGAAAGTGCTGCTATAAACATTGGGGTACAAGTGCCCCTATGCATCAGTACTCCTGTACCCCTTGGGCAAATTCCTAGCAGTGCTATTGCTGGGTCATAGGGTAGGTCTATTTTTAATTTTTTGAGGAACCTCCACACTGTTTTCCAGAATGGCTGCACCAATTTGCATTCCCACCAACAGTGCAAGAGGGTTCCCGTTTCTCCACATCCTCGCCAGCATCTATAGTCTCCTGATTTGTTCATTTTGGCCACTCTGACTAGTGTGAGGTGATATCTGAGTGTGCCCTTAGTAGCAACATGGGTGGAACTGGAGAGTGTTATGCTAAGTGAAATAAGCCATACAGAGAAAAACAGATACCATATGGTTTCACTCTTATGTGGATCCTGAGAAACTTAACAGAAGACCATGGGGGAGGGGAAGGAAAAAAAAAAAAGAGGTTAGAGTGGAAGAGAGCCAAAGCATAAGAGACTCTTAAAACCTGAGAACAAACTGAGGGTTGATGGGGGGTGGGAGGGAGGGGAGGGTGGGTGATGGGTATTGCGGAGGGCACCTTTTGGGATGAGCACTGGGTGTTGTATGGAAACCAATTTGACAATAAACTTCATACATTGAAAAAAATACTCATTTAATATATATCTTATATATGGAAAATAATCTTTGTTAACAGTAAGAGTTTAGAGATACAGAAATCTTAGACATACCTTCTTATAACATTCTTATTTATGGAGATAATACTAATAAAAAAAGGTTTTGTTTTGTTTTGTTTTTCAAAATCGATGGTTAATTAGAGTCAAACCTGGAGTGGAATTTAGGATTTTTTGTTATTCTTCAAGTGATTATATTTCTCTATGTATCATTAATGCCGAGATATGAATTATAAATTTGAAAGGTTGAAATATGTATTATAAATTTAAAAAACAAAATAATTTCCAGAAAAAATAAAGAAGTAATACTCCCAACAGATTGTGAAACCTCAGTTATTGATACATTAAAGTTACCTATAATTAGAATAGAAAAAGATCTAGAGGTCATAGCTTATCCCCAGTCAATTATGAATTAGAAACACTACAATGTGAGTGAATAAAAAATAGAGTACAATCACGCATTATACTGGGAAATACTATAATTGAAAAATGATCATCTCATTATACTCAACACTAGTCAAACTCTTATTAGAATAATATCTCCAATTCTGAGCTTAGGAGCAAAATGAAGATGTGTTCAAACTGAAGTGTGCTCAGTAAAAAGCCACAAAGATAATTAAAGTGTTGGGAAATTTGGACTCTGAGGATAGGTTAGAATAACTTGGATATTGAAACGTAATCAAAGGTGGTTGAGAGGATTCTGGATAGTAGTTAACAAATGTAAAAATAGTTATATTTTAAAGGAAGGGAGCCAACTGTCAGCTTCTCCACTGAGTATTAAGAAAGGGGTCAATGATATTTCTCTGCAGCATACTAAAATTAGGTTAACTGTAATGATACTTTTCTTTATATGGAAGAATTATTAAATAGGAAGATGTTACTGAGGAAAGCATTTTCATCTAGCAGTCTAAGATTTCCATGCTTTTCAAAGTTCAAGATCAATTAAATCTGTCCTTTGATGTGGGTATGGATAAAGTAACAAAGCAAATTCTCTTCTGGTCATTTCACATATGGTTTTCATTAATTGTTCCATTTCTTCTTGAAATAATATTCGATTATAATTTAATTGTAATTTAATTCTGCACAGTTATCTTGGTCACTTTTTGCAGTAATCAAATTTAATATCAGTGAATAATGTTTGGGTACAAATGTTATGAGATTCCCATACTAATACAAGAAAGCTGTTTATTAATAACTAGACTCGCAATCTCCTCCTAAATTTCTTTACACCCCCTCCCACTGTGGAGGTCCTCTTCTATTAAATTGTACTCTACGTTCTTGCAGAGAAATTAATTACTTCTTCAAAAATAGCTCTGGTCTTGATAATGATAATTTTTTGCTAAAAAATAAATCTATTTGAATATCTCAGTGGTCAAGCAAATGAAAACTCGACCTATCTCTTGAAATTTAATCCTGGTATAATACGTATAATACATCACTTAATGTTGAACACCACTGTCCTTTCTTTAACTCTCCTACAGGTTATACTGACCCATTTCTTCTTTATGAAATTTTATAGACTCCATTTTGAAAGGCAGAATTTAATTCACCTTATGACTGATCTTCTTGTATTCTTTGTCTTGTCAGCCATGTGGCCTACATTTTTAAATGTCATACAGATGAGTATGTCTTCACAGAGACATCTCTGCAACTCTGGTTTGAATGATTCCCACAGACCTCTGGAAAGGAGTATGATTGATAGTATCCTATAACCTTCCACTATTGTTTTTCCCTAAATGTAGCAATTGTCTGTGCTTTCTGTCATTTGGAGTTAGAAACAGCTCATCAACAACCTTTGGAAATATTGTTTTCCCAGCAAGAACAGATTGCTTTCCTTTCCTTTTTTTTTTTTTTTAATGTTTGTTTATTTATTTGTCTGTTTATTTTTTAATGTTTATTTTTGAGAGAGAGAGGCACACACACAGAGTGTGAGGGGGTAGGGGCAAAGAGAGAGGGAGACACAGAATCCAAAGCAGTCTCCAGGCTCTGATCTGTCAGCACAGAGCCCAATGTGGGACTCAAACTCACAAACCTTAAGATCATGACCTGAGCAGAAGTCAGCACTTAACGGGCTGAGCCACCCAGGCATCCCACGTTTATTTACTTTTGAGAAACAGAGAGAGAGAGCAGGGGAGGGACAGAGAGAGAGAGAGAGAGAGACAGACGATCGGAAGCAGGTTCCACGCTGACAGCAGAGGGCCCGAGGCAGGGCTGAAATCACCCACCAGGAGATCATGACCTGAGCCGAAGTCAGATGCTTAATGGACTGAGCCACCCAGACACCCCAACAGATTGCTTTTCTTTAGAGATTTTTCCAATTTTCTCTTTCCAGAATCTATTCCTTTTTGTTCTATGGCTTCCTACCAAGGGGAAATATATAAAGAGCATTGTTTTTCAGCAAAAATTCCCTTTTCAGCAGTGAGATATTTAAAATTCCTTTCCACTATTTAACGTAGATACTGCTACAATAAAGATATTTAAAACTGGCTTTTCATTATTTAAAATTAGAAAATAAATAGTGGTTTAGAAATTATTCACAATTTTATCACTTAGAGATAAATTAAAATGTGAGATTTCTTTAGTAATAATATAATATCAAATTAATTTGAAAATGAATACTTTCAAAAGGTCATTTTGACTGAAATGAGACAATTTTTCAAATACTTTTTATAATCTTTTAATACAGTAATTAATATACAGTGAATATCTTTCCACATCATTATTTCAAATGTATTCTGTTTTAACAGCTGCATAGTAGTCCACTGTTTTGGTGTAAGGCAGCCATGTGTGGTTGTGCAGGGTTTGTTTTTTTTTAAGTTTATGTATTTATTTTTGAGAGAGAGAGAGCTCATGCGTACAAGTGGGGAAGGAGCAGAGAGAGTGGGAGAGACAGAGAATTCCTAGCAGCCTCCACACCACCAGTGCAGAGCCCAATGAAGGTGTCGAAATCATGAACCATGAGATCATGACTTCAGTCAAAGTCGGATACTTAACCAACTGAGACCCCCAGATGCCCTAATTGTGGAGGTTTTTCATTAATCAAAGGTACCTGACTGAAGGCAGATACAGGACCAAAATTTAGTCCACATTGCACTCACCCAGCTCTGTTAAACACTTGTGCTTGCCCAGAGGAATTGTCCTTTTCTGCTTAACACAATTTCTCCATATGGATAGCAATACCTCTGTAGTTTTAAATTAAAAGTTTTATGAATGCATAGTTTAAATATCAAATAATTCAACAAGGCTAATAACCAAATATAACACTATATCTGCCCTAAACCTTCCCATCCCTGGAAGGCACCGTGTCTTCAAAATTCTTTAGCTATTTCTTCTGGAATTTACATCCACATTTGTCAATAGGATATTTATATTCCCCATGTTAATTCTTCAGTTTCAGTATCATCTACTGAATTCCTACTGTGAAAAAAACGGGAATTTCCTTTTCTTACTGCCAACTTCCACCATGCCAAATTCATGTACCCAGAGTGCTCCCAATGACATTACTCAAATATTTTTACTAGATCAATATTGAATGTACACATAGTTATGATTACATATATCTTATTCATTATTAAAGTGATGTTTTACATTTCTAATTAATTTCCTTTTCATACAACTTTTTAGCTGCACTTAATAATTATTTTATTTGCTCATATTTAGTTACATGTTACTTGTTATTAATTCACCCCGTAACTCCCCTCCAGAAGTGTACTTATAGTTTCATTATGTTCACACATCACAGGATGCATTGGTTTAATTTATTTTTAGACGAATACTTCTTGAAGCTCTCTCCTTTTCTTTTCCAATCTGGAGTCTGCTCTTCAATCCTGTGGGATAGCTGTTACTTTGTCACCTTGGGATCTCCCTTCAGCTTCATCATAGGGTTTTCTATCAATTCCTTTCTGCATTGGGTCCCTGTTTCTTTTCATTTTCCCTTATTTCTGCAAAATAATAATAATAATAATAATAATAATAATAATAAAATAAAATAAATTAAATTTAGGGGCTCTTTGGTGGCTTAGTCAGTTAAGTGTCTGACTCTTGATTTCAGCTCAAATCATGATCTCACAGTTCATGAGATAGAGCTCTGTGTCCAGCTCATCACAGAGTGTGGAGGCTGCCTGGCAGTCTTTATCCTTCCCTCTCTGTCGCTCCTTCATTTGTGCTCTCTCTCTCTCTCTCTCAAAATAACTGAATACATTTTGAAAAAAATTTAATATTTATTTTTGAGAGAGAGAGAGCAGGAGAGGGCAGAGAGAGAAGGGGCCACACAGAATCTGAAGCAGGCTCCAGGCTCTGAACTGTCAGCATGGAGCCTGATGCGGGGCTTGAAGTCAGGAACGGTGAGATCATAACCTGAGCAGAGTCAGACACTTAGCTGACTGAGCCACCCAGGTGCCCAATAAATACATTTAAAAAAGAAGGAAAGAAATTTAAATTTAAACCTAAACTCATAGAGTTGTGGCCCCAGCATATAAATGCCTGAAATCAGGCCATGGAGTCATTCCTGGGCTACAATGACTCAATAGCATTTATTCTATCACCACGTGTAACAAATAATTATCTTTTAGTGACACTGATATATTTTTCCTCCTCTTTCACTGTTATCCCTTTCTATTTTACACTGTTACCCTTTTCTGCTATTTCAACATTGGATATCTTCTACAGTTTCACCTAATTTTTTTCCTCAGCTATTTTCCATTTTTATTTTGGGAGGTTTTGTTAATGAGCTTCCCAACACTTCCATTGCAATTTTAATTTTTCTTACCTTATTTTAATTTTCAAGAAAATTTTTCTATTTTTCTTTCAGCTCCTTCTTGATTCTCGAACACTCGATCATTCCTCATTTTTATATATGTTGACTGCTAGACTTCCATGTATGGTGATCAACTTGAACTGTTTGTTGGGGGAAACCAACTGTCAAAGTCTATATGTACATCTCAGTTCCTCTAAGGAGGAATTTTTCATAATAATTAATAATAATAAATAACAATCAGTTGATAATAATAATAACAAAGCCTGTGTATTAGCGATAAGCCAGGCAACCAGTGTTCTCAGAGCTGAGTGTGAGAAGCAGTTTTATTATTTTGGGGTGGGCTTTCACAGAGCCCTGTCTTGTCACATAGTGTTCCCATCCTCTCTACACCTGGTGATCCTATGCCCAGAGTCTTGTGTGGTTCAAGCTCTTCAGACAACTGACCTTCAATTCAAGGCAGGTAATTCTTTCTTTTATAGATATTCCAAACAATCCACCTTTTCATCAGCCCTCCAAAAACCATAGTGCAAGAGGGGCTTCCAATATCTTTCTTCTGTGATTCAAATGTGCTTCTTGCTGAGTTGTCCCCACTGCTACATTACAATGCCCTCTGTTCTGGTGCTAATCACTTATCCTATGTCCATCTGTGTTCCACTTTTCAAGATTTAGTGCTGTTCCTTTTACTTCATGTTTTTATCTATGGACAGAAGTATAAATTTTTATACCTTTTCTGATATTTTAGTGTGATTTGGGAAGCAAGTCAATGCCCTATATGTTTGATCTGCCAAGTTTACCAAAAGTTGGTCTTCATTCATAAAATAAAACTCAAGACCTCTAAGTTACCAATGGAAAGATGACATCCTCACCTAAAGAGGCACATGGGCCATGAGGACCTAATCTTCTTTCTCTAAAATGCATATGTCTCCTGTTCTTGATATGTCACTGCCAGCATCATGCTGACAAGATCCACCCACCTGTCTTATTAATGTTTACCAATAGCTTACTTCTCTTTATTCCTCCTTTACTAACATATGAAATAACTGGATCATTCCATAAATACTTTAATTAGGTTTAAGATAAGAAAAGTAGTTTAAAAACTGAAAGTCCTGTACATGTAGAGATCCTTGCTTGCAAGGCCTTATCTCAACCACATGGGCAAAAGATAAAAGAAAAAAAAGATATGCAGAAATTATTGACTCCTTATCTTACGCCTGCCCTTCTCCCATTCCACATGTGTACTTCAATTTTAGAATGCTGTCATCAACAAGCAGAGGTGACTTTCAGAGTACATCTGTGTATCTATGCATTACTTGTTTACATGGCATGGTTCACTTCTACTGCTTTAAAAATCTTTGTCTTCACAACATTTATTTTTTTCTTCTCATAATTGCAGTAAGTCTGCTTTTCCCTGATCACAATATGAACTTCTTTCCTTTTAGAATTTCCATATGAGTTTCTCATTGCTAAGTTACTCTAACTTCTGTAAAGTTCTAAAAGTGAAGATAATTCCGTCTTCCTTCAATATCAGATTTTATATAGCATGCATAATGTATACTGCATATAACAGAGGTCAGAGATAAACTTCATCAATAAGATCATTTTTCACACTTTGCCAACAATATGTTGAGATGAAAAGCTGGTGATGCAGGAAATGTTAAGACTATCAACATTTTTCCTCATCTTCAACGTTAATGGCAGGTACTTATTTGGACACTGTCTATGTCATTTTCCTTGAAGCCAGAAGAGCTTACCATCACTTTAAATATTAATAAAAATTATCGTTTATCAAAAATGATCAGAGGAAGAGGGACAAATTATGAAAATATCCACATAATTTCAGAAAAAGTGTAATATAACTCAGATGTCACAGGAAAAAATTTACGTGTGAGAGCAGAACAGAGTCAAATAAATACTAAGCTGGCAGAAGCAACTTTTGGAACACAGAAATAAAGTCAAGATATCCTGGAAAGAGAGGCAAGGAAGTAATGGAAAACTTACATGAGCATATGATTTACCAGGGAAATATTCAGGTTAGGAAGAAAGAGATGATTATGACAGTAGTTCAAATGAGCATGTCAGCCTATTTTAGGGGGCTGTTAAGTGTATAAAACATAATTACTACTCTCTTTTGTTTTGTTCCAGACAGTGTTATCAAACACTGACCAATTTCTTAATATTTTTGAGAAATAAAATTTGAGATTCCAAAATTTCATTATTATAAGATGTAAGTGTAACAGTGACTTCACTGCTAAATCTAAACCTAGAATGGGGATATGGTTTCTGTATTTTGACAGAATATTTGTTTTACATATATCCGGGCCTGACTTCTGGAAAAGTTAGATACTGATGAGGACTTACCCTCCTTTTTTTTTTTTTTAAGTTTATTTATTTTTGAAAGGGAGAGAAATGGGAGAGAGAAAAGTGAAAGGAAAGGACCAATAGAGAGGAAGAGAGAGAGAATCCTAAGCAGACTCTGTGCTGTCATCACAGAGCCCAATGTGGGGCTTGAACCTTACAAACAAAATCAAGAATCAGACATTTAACCTACCGAGCCAATCAGGAACACTGTCGACTTACCCTTTAAAGAGATAAATAAGTTTTCCAACCGTATTGAATAGAAGCATGTATTTTGAAAGCACTAGAAAGAATAGCATTAACCAAGTTATCCATGATAAGATAAAATAAATGCTTTAATAATAATCTTCACTTGGGAGAATTTTATAGGTACATGTAAGGTGGAAAACTCACATCTTCCAATGCACTATGCCGTTTCTTCTGAACAAGGAGAAATGTTTATTCCTTTCGCTCACTAAACTTCTTGGGAAATGACAAAGGTATAGTGAAAGTGGTGTTTGTTTATGTTTTTGTCCTAAATGGGTAACCATAAATATTCATCACTGATTATACCTTGTTTTTCCATGTGATATTTATGGTGATACTTGTTTTTTTTTTTAAATTTCCACCAAGTTTATCTTTTATTAGGAATGTCCTAGATCTCATAGAGATATTCTATGTTTGACGCTAGAATGAATGTCTTGCTTTTTTTTTTTTTTTTTTTTTTTTTTTTTTTCTGTTAAATTTATTTTTTTTTTTTTTTTTTTTTTTTTTTTTTTTGGTATCTCTGTCAACTTAATACCTGTTGTGTTATTAAACACATACTTTTTAAATGATTGAAGAGTGATAAACAAATCAATAAATGCTAAAAGAATGCTCTCAATCAGGGGCTTCTGGGTGGCTCAATTGGTTAGGCATCCAAGTCTTGGTTTTGGCTCAGGTCCTGATCTCATGGTTCATGAGTTTGAGCCCTGTGTTGGGCTGGCAGAGCCTGCTAGGGATTTTCTCTCTCCCCTTCTCTCTCCACTCCTCCCCATGTCCCTGTCTCTTTCTCTCTCCCAACATAAATAAATAAACTTAAAAAAAAAAGTTTTGAAAAAGAATACTCTCAAAGCACAAAATATTCTCAAAGCACAAATATGACAATACTATTTTTTGTTTATGACTCTGGTCTCAGTATATACAAATTGTGCCTTCACTTTTCGTTCTAGTTTGATAATCCAAAGTAGCTGAAATTTAAAGGGCACTTGGGTGGTTCAGTCAGTTAACCATTTGACTCTTGGTTTCAGCTCAGGTCATGATCTCATGGTTTGTGGGTTTGAGCCTCACTTAGGGCTCCACACTGACGGTGTGGAGCCTACTTGGGACTCTCCCTCTCTCTCCCTCTCTCTCTCTCCCTCTCTCTGCTTTCCCTCTCTCTGCTCCTCCCCTGCTTGAACCCTCTCTTTCTCTCAAAATAAATAAACTTAAATAGATAAATAAAGCAAAGTATTTGAAATTTAAAGATACCCATGATTTTTAAATGTGTTTTGATGTTTTAAAGACTATAATCAAAATAAATATTTGCCTTAAATTTTTAAATTTAAACATATTTTAATTCCGTAAGTATAAAATATTTGACAAATCTTTTAAGTCACTACAAATCTATTAAAGCACTTTTCTTTTTTAAAAAAATTTTTTTTAATGTTTATTTACTTTTGACAGAGAGAGAGAGAGAGAGAGCATGAGCAGGGGAGAGGACACAGAGAGAGAGGGAGACATCAGAAGCAGGCTCCGGGCTCTGCACTGTCAGCACAGAGCCCAACACTGGGCTGGAACCCACAGACCACGAGATCATGACCTGAGAGCCCAAGTCGGAGGCTCAACAGACTGAGCCACCCAGGCGCCCCGAGCTCTTTTCAAGTCAAGGCCAAGAAACTTGCAAATGCAAAATCATTAGGCCAAATGGTTCTCAGACTTGAGGGAGCATAGAAATAGATTCAATAAGATTGGCAGATTCAAATGAGAGTAGTTTGTTTGGGCAGTGTGGTTTACACCAGTAGAGAAGAGGAGACGGGATGAAATACAGGGAAGGGATAAGAGCTACTAAAGGGTGTACTGTTAGTTACTACAGTGACCAGAGGACGCCCAATTCCCCCAGGGAGAGTCTGGGAAATTCTGCGATATAAATGTCTCAATCTTCCACCAACCAGGAAAGGAATCTAGAGAATTATCTCTGGAGAGCCATTGGTAAGGGCTGCTCCCAAAGGCTGCTTATTTCCAATCACCTTGAGGCTGCTTTGGGAGCATAGGTTGGCTGTCTATAGTTCTGGCACAAGGGGTCTTCAACATGAGTGCAGAAAGGCAGTGGGATCACAACATTCAGTGATAATGTGTGAGCATCACGATCAACCACTGTCTACCACAGAGAGGGCCTGCGTATTTATACTCCTCTCCTTCTAGTGCCTACAGTCTAGGAGGCAATGAGTACATAATTTTGAGTAAATAAATAAGAAGTGAATGGAAGATAAAAGGCACAGCTAGTAAGAAAGTAAAAGATTTACATTCTGTTCAAATAAGATATGGTGAGGGATTAAAGCAAAATGCTAAGCTCTGATAGCCATGGAACTCAAGGTAGTGAAATTTAAAGCTAAGAATTGTCACTTTTAGGGGATTTGTCACCGTATTAGTGGGCAGTATAGAACTGTCTGTTCTGTATTGGAACCTCCTCCATTCACCCATCTCTTTAGAAATACCCTTCAGGGGAATTTTCTCTAGAAATACTCTTAATAGGAAAATGCAATAGGTTTTCAAGGAGAGCTTCATGTTACAATACGATGTTGGCTCCTGGTGAGTTTTCTCCTATCCTCCTAATTAAATATTAATCTATTTTCTCTGTTCTTTTAATCCTGTTTTTTTTTTATATTGTCATTGTTTTAAATCATCACAAAAGCAAATAATGAAGTAGATAAGACAATTTTAGTCCTGGAAAATAGTTCAAATAAATCTATATCTAATTGGCAGATGTTTGTTCCAAAAATAAGTTTTCAACACTGGTATGTGCACATTTTATTATGCACACACACATAAGAAACACACAGACACACACACACACACACACACACACACACACACACACACGCACACACACACCTCTATCTCTTTAGTAAGATGTTTGCTATGAAATCCCTTGGAACTGTTGATCTAGATAGAAAGTAGGATGGCTTTTCAGATTCTCTGTCTTATCAATGTGTCTCAGATTTCCCATTCATATCTAAATGATTCAAGGTCACAAACTTTGGAAACTGAAAAAATTCAATATTCTAAATCGTTGCCTCACATTCTGCTTGGAATTGAGGTGGGAGGGGAATGTATAAGCAAGGAATCAACTAGTCTTAAATAAGAAGTTTCCCACAACACTGAAGGAAATATCCAGTTCCACACCCATACCAATGTAATGACTAAATGCAAAGATTACAATTCAAAAACTTAAAAATGCCAACGGGTAACACAGTGGTGACATTTAGTCTAGCCTCATATTAGTTCATGGCAAATGGAGAAGGGAGATGTAAACTCTGTGAACTGGATAGAGCATGTCTTTCCCAAAGCCACTGAAATAAAATAAAATGCTCATGCACATTACAAGTACATGTACATGCATGTGTGCATACACACACAAACACAACAAACACACATCTTCTGTAAGCTAATAAAACTTTGCTATAACCAATTTTCATTCCTAATTTTGGGTAACGTGTTATTTCCCTTAAACAAAGCAGTCATAAAGTTTTTTTTGTGTTTTTTTAAATGTTTATTTTTAAGAGAGAGAGAGAGAGAGTGCAAGCAGGAGACGAGCAGGGAGAGAGGGAGACACAGAATCTGAAGCAGGCTCTAGACTGCCAGCTGTCAGCAGAGAGCCCAACACCGGGCTTAAACTCACAAACCAGGAGATGGTGACCTGAGCTGAAGTTAGATGCTTAGCTGACTGAGCCACCAGGTGCCCCTGCAGTGATAAAGTTTTGATTTGATATTATGCCGTAGTAATTCATAGCCATTTTGTATTTTGTGTTAATTTTTTTATTCTATCATATAGTTAGCATCTCCTTGCCACATGCCAGAATGTTTTAAGGAATGTTTGCGTATTTGAACAAAATGTAGAGCTGTAAAATAGCCTGCATAAATTACTTGTATCCTAAGTATTATGCAGTGAGGTAGAAACTGTATCATAGGACCTTACTGTCTAGGAAGCAGGATAAGATCTTAATGGATTCTCTAGAAAGCAGTCAGGCTTATTTGGAATGTAACATGCATGATAGTAGGTATTGGAAGGGCATCACTTAGTCTCTTTTGGAGTTAAGTACTTATTATACATGGATCTAACCAAATTTTGACATGTCTTTCTTAGCCTTGTGATTTTTACAAGTTCCTCAAATTGCTTTGCACTGCTGTTGTGAGGATCAGTGAACATCATTTATTTAAAGCACGTAGTACAATTCTTGACACACAGTAAGTGCTCAATAAACACTGATTTCTGTTATTTCATTATCAACCTTATTATGCTTGTCAGTAGGACCTAAACTATGAGCAGTATTTGAGGGGCACTTAGCAAAAGATAACAATAATAATAGTAATAATAACTGACATCTATTCAAGGAACAAAATGTTCCAAGAGCTGTTCCAAGTACATGAAGTCATTTAATCTTCTCATCAATCCTATTCCATTTCCATTGCACAGATGAAGAATCTGAGTTTCTAAGACATAAAGAATCTTGCTCAAGGTCACACAAGTAAAATGGCAGAGCTGGCATTTAAACCCAGGGAGTCTAGTGTTAGAGTCAGGCTCTTAACTGATATCATATACTGTCTCTTAATAACACAAAGTCGACGATCCAGATAGAAACCATGTGGAATAAAATGCCAGGTAAGGCAGGGGCCCCTAGTTGGCTCATTTGGTTAAACATCGAACTTCGGCTCAGGTCATGATCTTGCAGTCTGGGAGTTTGAGCCCCCATCAGGCTCTGTATTGAGAGCTCAGAGCCTGGAGCCTGTTTCAGATTCTGTGTGTCTCTCTCTCTCTGCCCATCCCCTGCTCACTCTCTCTCTCTCTCTCTCTCTCTGTCTCTCAAAATAATAAATAAACAGTAAAAAAATGTAAAATAAAATAAAATGCCAGGTAAGGCAGATTGGCAAGATTGGCAAATACGGATGAAAAAGAAAAGAATAGGTATAGTTCTCCTAGTCATATTTGGCCCATAACTTTCACCTATAAAAAGTGAAAAGGAACTAGAAATAAAATGCTAAGATTTTGCTATGTCAAGGGTACAAGTGCTACATTAATGAGGCTATGTCTTATTTATGGCTAAATATTCTATACAGTAGCCGTATAGAGTTTTCAGGTTATTGGCTGTTTTTGTCACTGTCAATTTGTCTTTTCTTGTTCTGTTTTGCTTCACTATAAAATAAATATATAATAACATATATTACATATCAAGTATATACAATAAATATAATGTCCTGAATTTAAAAATATTTTTCTAATATCAATTCCATAATCTATTACATTGCACAGTATGTGACAATCACAATCATTATTTTGATGTCCCACTAGAAAAATAGTGTCTCTATCTCCTTTTTTTTCTTAAGTTTATTTTTTTGAGAGAGAGAGAGACAGCATGAACCGAGGAGGGGCACAGAGAGACAGAGTATCCCAAGCAGGCTCATGGAGCCTGTGACACGGGGCTACGTCTCAAGGCTGTGAGATCATAAGCTGAGCCAATATCAAGAGTTGGATACTTACCTGACTGAGCCATCCAGAGGCCCATCTATCTCGTATTTTTAAAATGTCACATTATCTCACACAGTGTAGGGTATGTTTATGTTTCTGTGTATGTATTTTTTTATGGCTGTTCTGCCCTTCCTTTTCTTAGATACTCTGTTCTAAGTACTCACACAAAATAAACGAGCACACATAAAACTTAACAACCAAAGAATACATTTAAGGAATATGTTTTGTTGCTTTTATTCATGGTATTCCACTGCACTTTGGATCCACAGAGTTAAGTCAGTTGACTAATGCGAGTTATTATAAAACCACAGAAAAACGTACATTATGTAAATAATAATCAGTTTCATTCTATTTATTAACAACCACACTGAATAAATTGTTCTGAAGTAGATTTTACTCAAAGATGGAAATTTGGTCACAGAATATTTTAAGAAACTGAACAAAGGCACTGAGCACATCTGCAGCTGAAATAGAACACAGTCCACATTCCCAGATGCCTGGCCTACCTCTCACCTTCTCAGGATACCAGGCTGAAAGCTGTATGGCATGTATCACCAGGCCCAAACCACGAATGCTTGAAGCACAACATGCTCTTATGCCACAAGCATTTTAAAGCAATTTTATCCACACTGCACTGAACAACAAAGGGGACATAGGTTCTAGTCCCATGGGAACCATCTTTTCTAATGTTTCTATTAGAAATAAACTCTACATTCTACTCCCCATAGCAACATTATTATGAACTTGATTTTATGTGGATAAATTACTACTATATCTCAGCTGCACTGTGGGTTAAACACACTTTTGTGAGCCATGGTGCAGATGTAATCACTTTGTATACTGTTGCTGTTATGGAAAAATGAATTCTGAGCCCAAGCTAAAAATTTTAAAGAGAAATTCCATCAACATGGAAAACGTAGTAAATAAAGTCCTCTTAATTTCTCAAGTTTGAAAATTTCACCATGATTACCTTGGGACAGAAATGGGTATTTTCTTCCCTTAATTGTCCAGTATGGTTGTTTACCCCATAACTTGTGTATTAAAATGTCTTCCCAATGGTAGACTAAAACACGAAATTGCTAGTATTTGACTATTTCAAACCTACAAAAGTGGCAGTTTCGCATTGTGTAATTTAATCCACAGAGATGAACCAGCCCAATTCTCCTCTCATTATACAAGCTTTATCTTTACTTCCCATTATACAATGGAAGCATCTAACTATATTCAGTCATATTACACTATTTTAAACATTTTTGTTAATTTTATTTTCATTCAATCACTATTTATTTAGCACATACCACATGTCAGGCACATTCTTTTTGTTTTGTTTCGTAGAAGTAATCACATTCCTAACACAGATGTGTTTCATAAAAGTAACCGGCATTCATAACATAGATGTGTAAAATACAAATAATAAAAGTTATGAATAATTGCAGAAATACTCCTGACGACTTTATAATATATTTCTGGTTTTAGAAATATTTATGTGTTTAAAATGGGAGCATGATAAATATGTAGTTATAATTTTTAGATCTTTCAATTGTTCTTTCCTGTGTCAGTAACTACTCAGCATACAGACATTTCAATGACTGATAATACTCCCTGGAATGGTTACACCAATACCATGTAACTCTACTCCTGCTGTTGGATATCTGGCTGTATCTATTTTCTTTTTATTGAAGTATAACTGACATATAACATTAGGTTAGTTTTAACTGTACAACATAATGATTTGCTATTTGTATACACTGAAAAACGAACAACAAATCTAGTTTTTCCATCACCAGTAAAGTTACATAATATTCAATATGATATTATTGACTATACTCACCATGCTGTACATTACATTCCCATAGTTAATTTACTTTGTGAGACTCTTTCTAATTTCTTTAAACAACATGACAAAATGAGTGTTCTTGCATATACAACTTGCATGCATCTCTGATTCCAAACAACATTTTCTTAGGAGTAGATTCCTTAGTGTCCCTTACCCATTTAGTGCATCCCCCTTCCCACAACCCCTCCAGTAATCCTCAGTTTGTTCTCCATATTTATGAGTCTCTTCTATTTTGTCCCCCTTCCTGTTGTTATATTATTTTTGTCTCCTTTCCATTATGTTCATCTGTTTTGTCTCTTAAAGTCCTCATATGAATGAAGTCATATGATTTTTGTCTTTCTCTGACTAATTTCATTTAGCATAATACCCTCCAGTTCCATCCACGTAGGTGCAAATGTCAAGATTTCATTCTTTTTGACTGCCGAGTAATACTCCATTGTATATATCTACCACATCTTCTTCATCCATTCATCCATCTATAGACATCTGGGCTCTTTCCATCTTTGGCTATTGTTGACAGTGCTGCTATAAACATGAGGGTGCATGTGTCCCTTCGAAACAGCACACCTGTATCCAGTAAAAAGCTTCTGCACAGTGAAGGAAACAATCAGCAAAACTAAAAGGCAACTGATAGAATGGGAAAAGATATTTTCAAAGGACATATCAGATAAAGGGTTTGTATACAAAATCTATAAAGAACTTATCAAACTCAACAAGCAAAAACAAATAATCCAGTGAAGAAATGGGCAAAAGACATGAATAGACACTTCTCCATAGAAGACATCCAGATGGCCAACTGACAAGTGAAAAAATGCTCAACATCACGCATCATCAAGGAAACACAAATCAAAACCACAATGAGATACCACGTTACACCTGTCAGAATGGCCAACATTAACAACTCAGGCAACAACAGATGTTGGCGAGGATGCAGAGAAAGGGGAAATTTTTTTCACTGTTGATGGGAATGCAAGCTGGTGCAGCCACTCTGAAAAACAGTATGGAGGTTCCTCAAAAAACTAAAAATAGAACTATCTTACAACCCAGCATTTGCACTACTAGGCAAACAACATTTTCTTAGAAATGGACTTTCAGGGTTAAAGAGTAAATTCTTTTTTTTTCAAATTATAATTTTTTCTATGTTATTTTTTAAAACGATATATGCAATGCAAAACCCTCAAACAACACAGAGGCATGCAATAGAGAGATGCAATGTTCCGATATTGCTGACTGAAGATGGAGGAAGGGGCCATGTGCCATGGTATGTGGGCAGCTCTGGAAGATGGAAAAGTAGGGTAACGTTTTCTTTTCTATAGCCTCCAGAAAGGAATCAGGCTGCACTGATAGCTCAGTTTTTTAGCTCAGTGTGACGCATTAAGGTACTAATGAATTCAGAACTTAAGATGATAAATTTACATTGTTTAACTTACTAAATTTGTGGTATTATGTTACGGCACAATAATTTGTTGTAGCAATTGTGAATAAATACATTTGTTTACCACTGAGTTTTTGATAGGCATTTGTGTATCTTTTCCTAATCCCGTGTCTAATAAATAAAGTCCCTATCAACATTATTGTGTAACTTGTATGAATATATATTTTTATTTCCCTCAGTGTAATTCATAGGAGTGGGAATCACCCATTTCTATGTTAATTGAGTGTATAACCCTCTAAGAAATGACTAAAGAATGCACAAAAGCTGTGGCATTTTACAATCCCAACAATATATATGAAAGCTCTAATTGCTTCACATCTTCACTAACACTTCGTTTTGTCAGATGTTTAAAGTTTTAGTCATTTCAATTTATGAGTGTGAAGTGTTATCTTATTTTTTAAAATGGTTTTAATGAGATGTAATTCACATGCCATAAAACTCACCCATTTGAAATACACAGTTACATTTTTTCAGTACATTCACATAGATGTGTAAACCATTGCTACAACCAATTTGTAGCATTTCCATCATTCCAAAAAGAAACTGTACCTAATTAGTAGTTACTCCCAATTTTGCTCCAAATCCTCCCATCCCCACCACCACCTACCACAGACAACCAGACATCAATTTCCTGCCTCTATAGATTTGTTTACTCTGGAAGTTGCATACTAATAGAATCATACAGAATGTGTGATTTTGTGACTTAGTTCATCTAGAATAATGTTTTCAATTTCCATCCATGTTGCAGCATGTATCACCACTTACTTCATTCCTTTCTGTTGCTGAGTAACATTCCATTGCATGCATATACCCTATTTTATTATCTATCCATCAGTTGAGGGACTTTTAGGTTGTTTCTAATTTTTGCCCATTATGAATAATGCTGCCAGGCATATTTGTGAACAAGTTTTTGCATAGGTATATGTTTTCATTAATCTGGGATATATGCCAGAAGCAGAATTTCTATACCCTAGGATAACTTCAAATTGTTCCGAAAAGTGACTACACCATTTCACATTCCTGCCAACAATGAATGAAAGTTCCCATTTTCCATATCCTTTTCAGTACTTGCTATTACATGTACTTTCTTATGAGAACCAACCTAGCCCACTAACTCACTGTGGTATTGGTTTACAGCACTCTATTCACTAATGATGTTCAGCTACATTTATTTATTTATTTATTTATTTATTTATTTATTTATTTGACGTAGGGGAGAGGGGGAGAGGGAAAGAGAGAAAAAAATCTCAAACAAGCTCCACACTCAGCATGAAGCCAGATGCGGGACTCAATCCTATGACCCTGGGATCAGGACTTGAGCCAAAATCAAGAGTCAGACACTAAACCAATTAAGCCACCTAGGTACCCCTGTTCAGTTACATTCACATGCTTATTTTCCCTTTATATATCTTCTTTTGAAGAAATGTCTGTTTCAATTGTTTTGCCCAATTTTCAGTGGGTTGTATAAGTTATTTATTTATCCTGGCTACAAGTTTCTTATCATATATATATCATTGCAGGTGTTTTCCATCATTCATCAGGTACGATTTTGCTTTCTTCACTGTGGCCTTCAAGGCACAAAAGTTTTGAATTATGATAAAGTCAAATTTATCTTCTTTTTTGTCACCTTTTTTTTATTACTCTAGTTTCTTTTTTTTCCCCTGGTTTCTTATGGTAAAAATTAAGGCTACTGACTTGAAATTGCTCTTTTCTCTAAGTTTTTATTTATTTATTTGAGAAAGACAGAGCTGGCATGAACTAGATCTTTGTATACTTGCACATTTTTAATTTTTTTAGCTTAAGTATAATTAACGTACAGTGTTATATTAATTTATAGTTTCAGTCATTTAAAATATATTGAAGCTTGTTTTATGGTCGCCCTTAAAAAATGTTCAAACGTTCCTGCCCTTGAGACAAATGTGTACTGTCTTGTTTTGGGGTTACGTGTCCTATGTAGTCTGTTAGTGTTGCTAAGACTTCCATTACTTTGTCATCTTCTGTCTAGCTGGTGTGTGCCACATTGAAAGTGGGCTATTAAAGATCTCAGCTATTACTCTTGAGCTATTTCTTCATTCAGTCAGTTTTGCTTCATGTTTGAGGGACTGTTTTTAGGTGAATGTATAACTATTTTACATATCTAGTGGAAATGTCCCTTTTCTCTTTAGTACCACTTGTTTTCTCTTATTTATTTTCTTAAGTCTTATTTATTTATTTAGAGAAAGAGTGCAAGCCAGGGAGGGGCAGAGAGAGAGAGGGGACAGAGGATCTGAAGTGGGCTCTGCAAGGACAGCAGACAGCCCAATGTGGGGCTCAAACTCAGGAACTGAAGGCAGACAATTAACCAACTGAGCCACCCAGGTACCCCAAATTTTTTTATTTTAATTTGTATGTTACATGATATTAGTATAGGCACTCCAATTTTTTTTAAATAGTTATCTATTTATTTTAAGAGAGAGCACATGAGTGAGGGAGGGGCAGAGAGAGAGAGAGGGAGAGAGAGAATCCCAAGCTGGCTCTGTGCTGCTTGATGCAGAGGGCTCAATCTCACAAAACCATGAGATCATGACCTGAGTTGAAACAGATGCTTAACTGACTGAGCCACCCAGGCACTCCAGCCACTCCAATTTTGATATGGTTGCTGTTTGCATGAATATTTTTTTCCTATCCTTTTGTTTCCAATGTACTTGTGTCTTTGAATAGAAAGTGCATCTTTGGTTCACAAAATATTGTTGGATCTTGCTTTTCTATCCAGTGTGTCAATCTCTGCCTTTGATTACATTGTTTCATTCATTCACATTCCTAGCTATTTTTGATAACATTGTTTTATTTCTGCTGACTTTTTTCCTTTATGTCTTGTGTCTTTTTGTTCCTCATTTCCCCTTTCTTTTGCACTGAAAGAATATTTCCTCGTGTCATATTTTAATTCCTTTCATAATTTCCCCAAAGTTTTTGTGTTAAATGTCTTAGTGATTGCTTTCGATGTACATAAAATATTCGTCTTGTCTGTCCGAATCCAGTTCAAATTTATTTTTTTAATTTTTATTTTTTAAATGTTTATTTATTTATTTTGATACAGAGAGAGAGAGAGCAGAGAGGGAGAGACAGAGAGATCTCAAGCAGGCTCCATGTTGTCAGCATAGAGCCCAATGCATGCATGGCTCCAACCCACAAACTGTGATATCATGATCTGAGCTGAAATCAAGATATGACCTGAGCTGAAATCAAGAGTCAGATGCTCAACTGACTGAGCCACCCAGGTGCTCCTCAAATTTATTCTAGATTTATAATATTTACCTTAAGAATCCATTTGAAACTTATATTAAATTAATTCCAGACTTATAGAAATGTTACTTCTTTATAGTTCTAGTCCCCCTTTCTCCTTTTTGGGCTATTTTTGCTATACATATTATGTCTATATATGTTACAAATTCAACAATATCCTGCTATAATTGTTACTTTATGTAATGTTTCATCTTTTAAAGAATCTGAAAGAGAAAATAGAAAGTATATATTTGCAGATTTGGTAATACTAACCTTCTAATTTATCACTTCTGGTTCTCTTCATATGTTCCTGTGGATTCAAGTTAATTATCTGGTGTCATTTCCTTACTTTAATACAGCTTTGTTCCCACCCACCTCCTTTGTGCTATTGTATAATTATATACACATTGTATTATGCAATTGCTTTTTAAACAGTTGAGAAAAAAGGAGAAGAAATATGCAATTATGTCTTTTAAAATTACCTGCTAATTACCTTTACCAATGCTTTTATTTTTTATTTCTTCTTGTTTGGATTTAAATTACTTTCTGATATTGCTTGATTTCAGCCTAAAAAAGCACCTTTAATATCTTTTGCAAAGCACTTCTGCTAGAAACTGAGTCCCCCTTCCCTCTAAGAATCCAGGGATCCCTTTATTTTACCTTCTTTTTTTAAATTGACATTTCATTTTGAAAGAATTGCAGATTCATATGTCATTGTAAGAAATAATATAATGTGGGGCACCTGGGTGGCTCAGTCCGTTAAGCATCCGACTTCGGCTCAGGTCATGATCTCACGGTTTGTGAGTTTGAGCTCCGCGTCGGGCTCTGTGCTGACAGCTCAGAGCCTGGAGCCTGCTTTGGATTCTGGGTCTCCCTCTCTCTTTGCGTCTCCCTTGCTCATGCTCTGTCTCTTTCTTCTCAAAAATAAATAAAAACATTATTTTTTTAAAAAACAAAAAGAAATAATATAATGTAGGGGGTCATAGGTGGCTCAGTTGGTTAAGCATCTGACTTGATTTCAGCTTAGGTCATGATCTCAGGTTTGTGGATTGAGCCCTGTGACAGGCTCTGTGATGAGCCTGCTTAGAATGCCCTCTCTCTCCCTTCTTCCCTTAGTCCTCCCCCAGTCATTCTCTCTCTCTCTCTCTCTCTCTCTCAAAATAAAATCTTTTTTTAAATAAAAATAAATCTTAAAAAAAAGAAGTAATACAGGAAACTTTTATATTACCTTTACCTAAGTTCCCACATGGTTGCATCTTGCAAAACCATATTAAAACTAGATGTTGACACTGATACAGTCAAGGTATAGAACAACGCTTTCACCATAAAGTTCCTTTTGGTTGTCCTTATATAGCCACACCCACCCACCTCCCGTTCTACCCCTTACAAATACAGATCTGTTATTCGGTTCTATAATTTTGCCATTTCAAACATATTATATAAATGGAATCACACAGTATGTAACCTTTAGAGAACTTCTTTGAGATTGGCCGTTTTCCCTCAGCAAAATTTTCTGGTAATTACCCCAGGTTGTTTTCTGTATTAATAGGCATTCCTTTTATGTTATACTCTGAATAATATTCCATAACATGAGTATACCACAATTTGCTCAACTATTTACAGTTGAAAGACACCTGTGTGGCTTCCAGTTTTTGGTTATTATGAATAAAACTGCTGGAAATATGTGTTTACAGGTTTTTACATAAAGTTTTCAGCATTTTTGGGGAAAAGTATTTAGGAGGCCTATTCCCGGGTCCTATGATAGTTTTATATGTAGTTTAAGCAGACATTTCCAGAGAGGTGGTACCATTTTATATTCCCATCAGAAAAGCATGAGTGATCAAATTTATGCTCATTTTTACTAGCATTTGGTATAGTCATCATATCTATTCAGAAATTATATCTATTCAATATTCTGCAATATATAAAAGACTGTTCACCAACTGAACTATAATTTTAAATTTGACATTTATGTTTTCATCTTCATCACTGCTCTTTGTTTTGATAAAATCAATTTCCTAGTTAATCATGAAAGTAGATGAGAAATTTTTAAAATATTTTATTATTTTTATGTTGGTAATATATTCATTCTGATTCATTGAATAGGGTTCAAAAAAACTATAGCTTACAGGACAAATCTGGCCTATCATCTGTTGGAGAGCAAGAAATCCTGTCCCTCTCAAGGTCCTTCTTCTAGCTGGACTAACAATTGACATGAGACAGATTAAAAAGAGAAAATCTAATTTAATAACATATGTATGGAGAATCCACACCAACTTGGAAATTCCAAAGACGATCAAGCAAAATGAGATATATATGGCATCTCGAACTAATGAGAAGGGATTAAGAGCCTGGGACCTCAGAGGAAAGGAATGCAATTTACAGAAAGATTAAACAGAGTGAAGTTTTGGTAAACAGATGTTTGCTAGGCCACTCAGAAACAATGGGGTGATCATTATGGCCTTGCTGGGCACCTCCCTGTCTACCATACCTAATTCAAATCATAATGTAGTTAGTTATCTATGGTGATAGCTCTCTTCCTGAAGCAGGTCCTCTACCTAAATTCTTTTGGGGCAGTTAAGGGTACGGATAAAGAGCTTTTCCTGAATCTGTTGAGTTTTGATTGCTTTTTAACTCAAAATAGTCTTCATGCCAAAATTTACCCCAGGATTTATGTAGAGCAGTATCCAAATCTTTGCTAAGCTATGATTATGAGCTCGTCATACAATGTCCCTATTCTGTTATAACTATGATCAAATCCAAGCTGGGAGTAAATTGAAGTTTTGATTATTATTATAAAAGTAGAACCTGATATATAACTGATTGTCAAAAGCCTAAACTTTATCCTTTTCCTGACACATCTGAATTAAGATTCTTCCTCTGCTTATTTTCCCAGGCATACTTCCTTCATATTAGGTATTAAGGGGATCAATTGGTAATGGATATTACCATTTTCTAGATTCTAGTTATGTCTTTATACATTATTTTCAATTGAATTTTTAAAATATGTTAATAAGTTCAATAAGAATATTGTAGTGAGCAGGAAGATAACACATTCGTAGGTTATCATCTTTCCAGAAGTCAACAAAATATTCTTGAGAGAAATGGAGAGAGACGAGGTGGGTTGGGGGGTGGGGGAGAGGGAGAGGGTGAAAAGGTGAGAGGGAGAGGAAGAGGGGGAGAGAGAGAGAGAGAGAGAGAGAGAGAGAGAGAACTGTCCCTTTTACAAAGGAAAAGAAATAAAAAAAGAAAGCAGTAACAAATAAGCAACTCTAGAAGTAAAAGTGATATCCAGGGGCCTCTGACCACATCAAAGCCATATAGTAGACATAGCCAGGTAGGAGTTCAGCTTGGTCATGCGGGGTGAAAATAAAACACATAAAATGTGGCATCCTCTCAGTGTTCATTTTTGTATCTCTTGTGCTTCATGTCAAAGCTCATTTGACCTCAACAGAAAAGGAAAAACCCAAAGAGAAATATTTATCCCACAAGGAACATCAAGTAAAATGCAACTTAACAAGGAAGAGGCAAAGCCTTTTGTCCTCTGAAGAGTATCTTCAACAAAGAATAAAGCATGCAATCAGAGTTAGGTTTGACCTATGCTATATGGTCTATCTGGGAGCTATTTTGTTTTGTAAATCCTAATTCAATCTCATATTATTGAAATACATATGACAGATTTGTATACAATTATAAACATTCACACCTGAAAAATAATCTCTATAAAACTTGTTTTCAGTGATTTTTGGGCCATAGACCCTTTTGAGAATCTATGAAAGCTATGGAGGTTTGACTCCAAGAAAAAAAAAACATCACTTACAGTCTCAGGCATTTCAAACAGCTTATAGTTCAATCCTTGTTCTAACAACTATGTAAAAAAGCAAAATAATAATAATAATAATAATAATAATAATAATAATGGTATTTAATGTTATCCATATTCTCATTGCAATGTTTTCTTTTCTTTTTTTTTCAAATAGATGCCATTGTTTTACCACAAACCACAAAGGTGTTTATCACTGATAACAAAGAATCCTTAACAGTGATGCCCTAAACTCTATTTGCTACCATTGTTATTTTCTGTTTAAAACTAAATCATCCTATGTTTCCTCCTGCAGATGTCCTAGGGAACCATACTACTCACTTGGTCCATGTGTGCTATATTTATATTCTAACCACAGAGCAAAAACTACAAGGGGAAATAGATGATTAAAAATTATGTCTAAATTAGACCGCATTTTCTATTTCAGTATTTTTCATCTTAATAACTTAAGATGTTTTATAAAGACTTCAAAGAGAGTAGTTTCTATCTTAGATATGATTCATGTAGAATTGAGCTTCTATCATTAGTCTGAGTAAATCTGCCTTAGCCTCTTTCTCTCAAAGACTGTGAGACTGAATTCTAGGGCTTCAAATTACAGGGGAATTTTATATGGTTCTCATTTAATTCACATACCCAAATCATGTTCCCTTTATTCCATTTTTCACTTCGACCCAAACACTTTGCTCATCTTCATTGGAATAATCATAGCACAGTCTATGATTATCTCAAATCTGCATTCAGATTAAGTTCCAACACGTCTATGTGCTCATCAAAACCTTCTGGTGCTTTCTAATTTCTTAATTTTTAGGTTCTTACTGTTTCTCTACTATTTCACAGTTAAGGAGACATAAGGCTGCCCCATGTCCTGATCTATTAGGAAAGTGAAAACCTCAATGATGTTCATTTTAATTATAGTGGCAGTCAACTCCTATTTCAATATAAGACTCTTTATATAATTTAAATAATGTATATTAGCCCTGCTCTTGCAGATGCAGATAATAACGTTAGAGTGTAAAGGTAAGGAGTGAGGGGAAATTGCCTCACTCTGTAGCTATAATTCTTTGTACCAATTATGATATCAACTCTCTGACAGTGGCCTAAAACTGAAGTAATTTAGATGGAATTTGAGAATCGAATAACAGGTTAATAATAGCAAATATTTAGCTATTATTTCATATGTTATCTAACTGGTCTGGCTCAGGAAACAATAGGTATCCAGAAATGTTTGCTACCCTCACATTATTCACTTTTTCAAATATAAACTTAGACATAATGAATCATTCTCAATTCTTTAAAAATGATGTGTTCTTTCTTATATATGAATTACTGAACATTTTTTTCTGTACCTGAAATACATCTTCCTTCTGTTTTTCTTTGCCTGGCTAAAACTTAATTACCCTCTGTGCCTAGTTTAGATAAGGTTTTCTTGACTCCACTTACATTATGTCCCTAACCCCATTTTATATCTCCTGCACTAGACTCCAAGCAATATGAAGGCAAAGGCAAAACAAAACATCGTTAAAAAAAAAAAAAAGCCAAGTGCTTATCACAGTGCCTAACAATAACATATACACAATAAGTATTCATTGAATAATGGAAAAATTGATGTAAATCCAAATATTTCTCAAATGCAAACTTAAAGGTGCAAACTTAACTAATAATAGTGAGGACTTGAGGAATAAAGAAAAAGGAATACTATTTCTAAGTTCATTACCTTGATAATAAGGATTTTTGTGTTTTCATACCCATATTTTCATCAAAGGGGTTTTAACATCATAAATTCCTTATTATTATGAGTTTTTGATATTTCCCTTTTATAAACTCATTACACCTGTGATCATCTTATTATTTCCTTTATTATCAGACTCTAAGTTGTGTGAGGACAGGGCTGTCATCTTTCATGACTATTGCTACCTCCAACACACACAGCTAGCTCAGTGCTCAGCACAAAGCAGGTACTCAATAAATATTTTTAATCAATGAATGCAGAATTATCTGAGTAAAAATGGCCTTCCATCTTATGATCTCTGCAAGTAGGAAGGTGGGTCTGAGGTAAACAGCCCAGTTCATGACAAACAGAAACACTCTGATCTTGACAAGAAGACCATCCTCTAAGCACAAAGAGTCATGTGAAAAACAAAAACTTAACTATCTCCACACATTGTCAATAATAAGTGCTCATTAACAGAATTATCTTCCAGATAATATATTGGCAACATAAATTTTTTCATAACGAACATAGTGGCACTTCTTGTAAGCCGCAACAAAACACTCAAACTTCACACCACACACACACACACACACACACACACACACACACACTTTATTCCTAATAAATTTCCCTGAGAAACAATTACAAATGTCAAATATATGGGTTTATTTCTGGGTTCTCTATTCTATTTCATCAGTCTATCTATTTGCTTTTATTACAGTGCCATGTTGTTTGATTAGTATAGCTTTGCAATGTAATTTGAAATCAGAAAGTCAGATGCCTCCAGTTTTGTTCTTATTGCTAAAGATTGCTTTGGCTCTTCAGGGTCTTTTGAAGTTCCATAAGAATTTTAGTACTGTTTTTTCTGTTTCTGTGAAAAATACCATTGTAATTATGGCAGTATATTGCATTAAACTTGTAGATTGCTTTAGGCATCTGGCAAAGAATTAATATACAAGATATAACACATTAAACAGCAAAAATAAGAACAAGCTACAACAACAACAACAAACAAACAACAACCAAATAATCTAATTGAAAATGGGCCAAGGGACTGAACAGACATTCTCCAAAGAAGACATACAAATGGACAACAAATATATGACAATGTTCTCAACATTATTAATCATCAGGGAAATGCAAATCAAAATTGCAATAAGATATCACCTCACATTGGTTAAGATGGCTACATTAGAAAAATAAAAGACAAGTAATGATGAGAATATGGAGAAAAGGACCGCTTTTAAGGTGTTGATGGGAATGTAAATCGGTACAGCCACTATGAAAAACAATGTGGAGGTTGCTCAAAATTTTAAAAAATAGAACTACCATAAAATCTAGCAATCCACTTCTGAGTGTTTATCTAAAGGAATTAAATGACAGTCTTAAGTTCTGCATTCTCATGTTCATTGTAGTGTTATTCTTAATGACCAATACATGGAAACTACCTAAATATCTATCAAAGGTTGAATAGAAAGGGGTGCCTGGGTGGCTCAGTCGGATGAGCAACCATCTTCGGCTCAGGTCATGATCTCACAGCTCATGGGTTCGAGCTCCACGTTGGGCTCTGTGCTGACAGCTCGGAGCCTGGAACCTGCTTGGGATTCTCTGTCTCCCTCTCTCTCTGCCCCTAACCCACTTGCATTCTGTCTCTGTCTCTCTCAAAAAAAAATAAACATTAAAAAAATTTTTTAAAAAGGTTGAATAGAAAAAAAAATCTGGTATATACATACAATGAAAAAAGGTGAAGGAGATTGAGTGCTCTTATCATGATAAGCACGGAACAATGTATAGAATTGTACACCTGAAACTAATATAACACTATATATTAGTTATATTTAAATAAATTTTTTAAAAAACAATAAAATAAAATTTTAGATAATTCAAATGTTAAAAAATAATAAATACAATTCAATCTATGAAGAGAAAGAAATTCTGCCATTTGAGATAATATAGATGAACCTAGACGACATTATGTCAAGTGAAGTATGCCAGACACAGAAGGACTAATGCTACATGATAACACTTTTATGTAAAATCTCAAATAGTCAAACATATAGAAGCAAAGAGTAGAATTGTGGTTAACAGCAGTAGCAGGAGAAGGAGGGCACAGGAAAATGGGAGATGATGGTCAAAAGGTGTAGCTTCAAGTTATGCAAGTTAACTGAAGTTCTAGGGATCTACTATAGAGCATAGTGCTTACAGTGAACAATATTGTATTATATTCTTAAAATGTGCTAACTGCATAAATCTTATGTCGTGTTCTTACCTTGAAAGGTTAATAATAACAGCAAGAAAGTGAGGGAGGTAGTGGGTGTATTTATGTCCTTGATAGTGGTGCTGGTTTCATAGTTGTATACTTATCCTCAAACTCACTGAGTTGTAAACATTATTTTACATATCAATCATACTTCGATGAAGTGATTTAATTAATTAATTAATTTTACACTAAAAGTTACAAAAATAAAAGTCATTGATTTCTGATCAGAAAAAAATATGGATTTCACTTTCGAAAACCCCTTCACTTCAGCTTTTGAATAAGAAACAGAAAACAAACCTGCAAACAAAAACACCAAAACCATGAGCTGCAGAGCAACCAAACAAGAAATTTGTTATACTACTTTGTTGATTTTTTTTCAGTACCTGCTGTCTTCTAAGTCGTATGACACATTCCTAATATTATACTTTTTAGACATGTGCTTCAGGTGCAAGATAGGTGATAGCTGGGAAAGTGGATAGGTGTCTCTGGGAATCCCTTAGAAAAGGTTCAAAACCATGACCCTTATGCATAAGTTATGTCCTTTATCTTGTCTTACTTATCCCTGAAGAATGTTCAGGCTATGATAGTGATTGAGATTAAAGAAATATATGTCTGCTGCTCTTACTTTGCCTTTCTTGCAATTTTTCTAAGTAAACTGTTTCCATATTATAGAATACATATTTATCTCTCTTAAAGGCTAATATGGAATAACAGTTTTCATACCACAATAAAAATAGACTACGTTAATTTTGGTAAACTTCTGGGCTTAAAACAATAAATACATAAGTGAAATTCCTGGAGCTCATTTCTACTTTTCCTATTGCTTTCCATCTGTCATAAATTCTTGAACATTGTCTGATATTATGCCAAAAAAGAGAGAGCAAATATTTCCATTATTGTTGCTATCTTTCTGCCTGCCCAGCCCCATCACCAGTACATCAATGACTAAACAGAAATCCAAAAATGTCATGGGGGTTTCAGTTTGTGTTTTCTCAGGTGTCCTGCTCCTCATAAGTTATAACCAATACACAGTGGTTGAACAAGATGGCTCTGTGATTAGCTGCCATTATTCCTCTTCCTTCTGTCTGCCTTTACTAAACATTCACAGAATGAGCCCAGAAATATTAAAGGCAGCATCTTCCCGCCATGTAGATATGCTGGGCGTAGAGTTCTGCTTCTTCAAATTCTCCTGAGCTCTTCAAATCTGTAGGTGCCTTTCTTATTCCACACAGAAGAAAAGGTTAAAGCTATGGTTTGTGAAACATGATTCTTGTTTATGTTGGGCATAAGGGAGAACTTCAGTAAAGACCTGTAGCTGATTATTTATATCATGTGCACCACATGGGTGAAAACGTTCAGATCATCCTTTTACTGTCGCCGACTTGCGCTCCTTTTGCAGGATATATTTGACACTAAAAACTTCTACAGTGTCTACTTTGGAAGTGTCACACTGTGGTAACTAAATAATGGGCATATAGTTAGTTTGAAGTGTATTTAAATGCTATCTCTTTTTCTTACCACCTGTCTGACTTTTGGCATGTTTCTTAATTTGATAAGACTTTTTTTTTTTTTTAACCACTCATTCATTATAGAAATACTGATATCCTATATGGATCTCTATTCTATACATCCTAACTTCCTTCCTCTAATTATAATGTGTTTTCTTCTCTGAATAAAATCTTTCTGAGTACAATATAAAAGTTTGTGTTGGTTAACAAAGTATAGTATAGAATAGCCAATATTCTATAATAATTGGTGATAATTGCCATTTCAAAATCTTGGTAGGATCTTGGTACTTATTTTGGAAGTCATATTACACATTAAATAATGTTTTAAAATAAATTTTACTTTCGGGCTCCTGGGTGGCTAAGGCGGTTAAACGTCTAGCTTTGCCTCAAGTCATGACCTCATGCAACTGTGAGTTTGAGCCCTATGTTGGTCTCTGTGCTGACAGAGTGGAGACTGAAGCCTGCTTCAGATTCTGTGTCTCCTTCTCTCTCTGTCCTTTCCCCGCTCATGCTCTCTCTCTCTCTGTTAAATAAATATACATTAAAATTAAAAAAAAAATAAAATAAACTTTACTTTTAAGAATAATTTGCCAACTGGGGCGCCTGGGTGGCTCAGTCGGTTGAGTGTCTGGCTTTGGCTCAGGTTATGATCTCATAGTTTGTGGGTTCGAACTCTGCATCGGGCTCTGTGCTGACAGCTTAGAACCTGGAGCCTGATTCTAATTCTGTGTCTCCCTCTCTCTCTGCTCCTCCCCTGCTCATCCTCTGTTTCTCTCTCTTCTTCAAAAATAAATAAAAACATTAAAAATTTTTTAAATAAAAAATAAAAAAAATAAAAAAGAATAATTTGCCAATTTTATCCTTTGATTTTAATTTATTACTTTTAAGTAACTAAGTTGAACTGCTGTTGACTCAACTTACTACAATGCTATGCTTTGTAGTTATATCAGTAAGCATTTATTGATGTCTATTTTCCATTTTTAATTTCATATTTTGTAACCATATACATTTTTCAGATGATGAATATCTTCTTAGGTAGTAGAAAATCCCAGACACTCTGATAAGTGACCTAGAATCCTCAAAGATACAAAAACCCTAATATTTAAGATTAATTTTGCCTTTTCACATTGCAGCAGTGTAAGTTTTAATAAATAATAGTGGATTAAAAATTTTGATGATTGAGAAGTAATTAGAAGTGTTGGTGTTCTAAAGACATAAAATAAAATGGGAACAACATCTACCACATTTTTGGTGTCTAATAGATATTTAGAAAATAATAGAATAAATTACCTTATTTACTTAATTTTCACCACTAAATCTCTGTTTAATATTTTTGCCAGAGCTATTTTTTTTTAGTTTATTTCTGCGATACTCCTAAGTGGAATGGCTATATAAGCATTTCTCCAAGTTACTTCTTGTTGATATTTTTAAAAATATTTATTGGCCTGTGACTGTCATTGTACTCATGGCATTTTTAGTGTATATTTAATTTAACATTAAAACAAATAATAATAAAGCTAGCTTCATTGTAACTAATGATCAGCTATCTTTTCAGTGATATAAAAGACTTTTCCCTCAAATAAAATATTTATCAATGCTTGCCATATCAACAAATGATTTCTAATAACATAATTTTTGTCCTATTGAGAAATAAGTTCAATTCCTAGTCCAAACAAGGAATTACCTCTAAATGTAATTTTAAAAGTAATAAGGTTTCTTATGTTATTTTAGTGCCACCTTCCTTTGATTTTTCCAAACAAAATTGATTATTCAGTAGTAAAAATACCTGCAGTGCAGCTTCATAGAGATGACTACATTGCAGAGAACAAGCAAGATCCTCTGTGTGAAAGGTCTAAGACATACATATTTTGGTATTAATTGATGTAGAGAATCTAGCTGCAATCTGCACCTTTTAGCTTTTAAGTAATTTGTTTTCAGAATCATTTTTTAAAAGCTTATACTCATGTTCTAAAATGCCCATGTCTAAATCTATTCAGCTTTTTCTTATTAAATTTTAAAGCACATATTTTAGAAGCACATTTTCATGTTTTCAAAACCCCAAATATCAATAAAATAAAAATGAACAAGCCAGTCCAACTCCAATGGGAACTTGTCTTCTGAAGTAGATCAATGAAGATTCCAGCTAAGCTCCTAAGAAAAGAAAAATTGCCCACTTGCTAGGGGATCTACATTTCAACAGGCTGTTTATATATTTACTCATGTGAAAAAGGAGCCAAACACTGCTGTTTTTACCTTTTAGCTTTCCTAAGCAGGGATATTTTTTTTCCTTAATAAAGATATATTTTAAATGTAAGTTAAGTGCTGTACATTTTTATTTAGCTTTTTCTTATTTAAGGAAAATAGTTGGTACATATGAAATATGGAGCAAATATAAACCTAAAGTGTACTTTAAGTTGCAGTAAATGATGTATTCTAACATTTTACTTTCAAGGTTGTGTAGAAATAGAATATGACTTAAGAAATGGTAAACTAGGTCAGCTGAAGTTTTGTGTGAGCATAGTTTCCCAATGCATATGTGATAATAGAAGGACATCAAAATACACTGACAGAAAAGTCTTCCCTCAGCTGCTATCTTCCAGAGCATCAAAAATAAGTTGTGGAAAAATGATAGTAAAATGCTTTTCCAAGGCACTCAATGATGCAGTGACTTGAAGGGAATCAATAAGATAGAAAGATGAGAGAGTCAAATGCATTCTAGCTATAGAGTAAAACTTCTTAATCTTCTTTAAAATTCTCTTGTGGTCACCTAGTAGAAGTACAAAGCCTGGAATCCTTCTCTAAGGCACCACAGGAGAAAGATGCATGCATATGCAAGCTCACTGTGATATAAATCTCTTGACCAGGAGCATAGTCTAGTTTAAAGTGAGGATGTTAAGAGTGGTAGAAAAATTTAATTATAATCCTAACTTTCTCAAATACCTCTCTATGTGTTTTTCAGCACATTACATATTTTGACACTGTTTTCTCACTTATGAAATATGGATGATAGTGCATACATTGTAAGGTTGTCCTGAGAAGTGCATAAGACAACTTTTGAAGTCTATCATATCATTCACTGAATGGCAGAGGCTTCTAACATTTAAAACATAATCTCCAAGGTATGCTAATTTTAATGGTTTGTAATTAATCATATAATAAATAGACTTTATAATTAGTTCTTACATTAGCACTACATACATAGGAGATAAAGTACCTAGACTTGAACTCTATGAAATAATTCTCTGCTTCAGGAAAAAAGTGATATTAGTTTTTTTGTTTTCTTCGTTTGTTTGTTTGTTTTAAAGGGTAACTTGATAGGGTAACTTTATTCCTGTGGTTAAATTAGCCATTTTTTTTTGTTTGTTTGTTTTACAAATCACATAGCAAACAAACCAAGATGCTCTAATGAGAATTCTTATGAGTCTGGACACATCACAAGTACTTGGCTAGTAGTGTGGACTAATTTTACCAATATTCTTCCCCAATGTGAGAACACTGAAATTATTGGTATTTTTCACTATACATTTTTATATAAACATAGATATTTTTCTTCCTTTTTATATCATCTCCCATACTAATTGATCGATATGTTGCAAAATGAGAATGCCTTCTTCTGGCAGTTACAAAACACACATGTTTCTGGTTAAAATGCTTTCCCTGTAAATATATATTAAAAATTTACATTGTATAATGTGACAGAAATACATTAGATATGCCTTACTGGCCAGGGACTTGATATTTTAATTCTACAACAGAAATCCAGAAGGCAAATGTCATAACTACATATTACCAACCAGTCCCATATGCCTATCAAACTTTTGACATCTATATTTATATACTTTGCCTTCACCTATCTTGTTATGATTAAACTCTCCACGTCCCTGGCTGCAGACAACCTTCCACTTGTGCCATCGATCTCATCTTCTCTCATCTAATTAGAGCTTTTACTTCAGCAATTTCCCCTTCACTGTCTCCTGAATCATCATTGGCTTCCCTGTGTCTCTATTGGATCATTCTTAGCAGCATATGGACATCTATCTCTCCCATGATGCAGAATAAAATGTCTTCTTACATCAAGTCACTCTTCACCTGCTACCATCCTAATTCACTCCTCTGCTTTTGACAACACACCTTAGAAAAAAAAAATGAGTTCAGAATATGCAGTTCCTTTCCAGTTATTTTCTTAGTCAGGGGTTAAGATCAATCAGGTTTTTGTTCCCCTACAACTTTATATCTCTCTTGTCAAGGGCAACCATAACTCACACAGTAATAAATGCAATGGTCATTTTTCCGTCTCTACCTGACTTCACCCAACACAATTATTTCAATGGCCATTATACCCTCTTCTGGAAGCATTTGCTACACTTGACATTCAAGGAAAATTTTCCTCTAATATCACTGACCACACTGTTTTAGTCTTTCTCATCTTTACTCTCTCTATTCAATTTTTAGATAACCTCATCAAGCCTCAAGCTTTTAAGCACAATCTATACTGCTGATTTCCAACTTTATGTCTCTAGCCTGGAATTCAACCTCCAATTCCAGACAAATAATTCAAATTTCCTGTATAGCATTGTCACTTGGGGGGTAAGTGGCATCTTCACATGTCCCAAATGTTCCTATCTCTCCAGTAAATGATAATATTTTTCTCATTCCTCTGTCAAAACAAACAAGCAAACAAAAAACAATCAAACAAAAAACTAATGTATCAGGATTTCATTCTCTCATTTTCCACCTCTTATTTATCAACAAACTCTGTGCCTGTATTTTCAAGAATTATGTGATCAATTTTCACCATCTGCACAACTACCATCTTGATCTATTCACCAGAATTTCTTGCCTGGTTACTCAGTATCCTCATTTTTTCCAACATATCCTACTTTGATGTATTTTGGAAACAGCAGCACCAGTGAGAATATTTGCTTAAAAGTCCTATATGAGATCATGGCATCCTACATTATCTTCTCATCTCATGTATGATCACAGGAAATACATTTTGCAAATACTATTATATTATGTATATACATACATCATTATGCTGGGGGATGATTATGGTAAGTATACAATTAAAAAAAAGTAAGCATAAAATATGCTAAATTGAAATTCAGAAGTGAAAGTGTAACAAAAATATAGCAAAAGAAGAAAATACGTGAAATAAAAGCTTTTATATGAGTGTATTAAGTAGATGATGTTAAATAGCATACTATAAAGGTATGTCATTCCCTCTGGATAAAACTAAATGAATGATAGGACTATTTTTAAATGTCAATATTTATAATATACAAAAAAAATTTATCTTTTATTTTTTTTTATTTTTTTAATGTTTATTTGTCTTTGAGAGAGAAAGAGCACAAGCAGGGAAGGGGCAGAGAGAGAGGGAGACACAGAATCCTAAGCAGGCTCCAGGCTCTGAGCTGCCAGCACAGAGCCTGGCACAGGGCTGAAACTCGCAAACCACAAGATCATGACCTGAGCTGAATTCAGACACTTAACTGACAGAGCCACGCAAGTGACCCAGAAATTAAAAGGTGCCCCTTTCAATTCTACTTGAATTTATAATGAAAAATGTTATATTTCAGCTTAAAATATATAAAGAAGAATCTTCTTAAAATTCAATTAGGGTATGGAAAACAGTATGGAGTTTCCTCAAAAATTAAAAAAAAAAAAAAATGAACTATCCCATGATTTAGCAATCTCATTTCTGGGCATATAACAAGAGGAACTTGAGCTAGGAATTAAAAAAAAAAAAAATATTTGCACTTTCATGTTCATTGCAGCATTATTTATAGTAAACAAGATGTGGAAATACCTAAATGTCCATCTATAGATAATAAATAAGAAAATGTAGAACATACATAGAATAGAATGTTATTCAACCTTAGAAAAGAAGAAAATCTGGTCGTTTGAGACAGCATAGATGAACCTTGAGGACATGGTACTAAATTAAATAAGCCAGGCACAAAAGGACAAATGCTACAATACCACTTTTATGAGGAGTCTAAAGTAGTCAAATTTATAGAGGCAGAAAGTAGAATGGTTATTTGCCAGGGGCTGGAGGCAGGGAAAAACAGGGAAATATTTGTCAAAATGTAAAAGTTTCAGTTATGCAAGATGAATAAGTCTTATAGGTCTACTGTATGGAATAGTGCCAGTAGGTAACAATACTGTATTATAAACTTATAATTGCTAAAGGGTAGATCTTATGTTATTTGTTCTTATCACAAAAAATAAATGAATAAATAGAGGATGGGAAGAAACTTTTGGAGGTGACAGATATGTTTATGGCATAAATTATGGTGATGGTTTCACTGGTGCACGCTTATTTCCAGACTTAAAATGTTGTATACATTAAATATGTTCAACTTATTGTATGTCTTTCATACCTCAATAAATTGGTTAACAAAAAAAAAGAAAGAAAGAAAGAAAGAAAGAAAGAAAGAAAGAAAGGCACATCACTTCTGTGGGATTCTTACCAAAAGTGCATAACCACAATACAATAATTAGAAATATTAAACAGACTCAAAAGGAGGGAAATTCTACTAAATAGGTGAAAATTGTGACTTTGAAAATGCCAAGATTATACAAGATAAAGTCTAGGGAACTGTAGCACATTGGAGTAGACTAAGGAGATATAAGTGTACTGTGAGATCTTCAGTTGGACCCTGGAAAGGAAAAATGGCATGAGCTGGAAAAACTGATGAAATTTTAATAAAGTTTATTGATATTAATAGCATTGTATCTATTAATTTATTGGTTTTGGTAAATAAACTATGGTTATTTAACATGTTAATTTTAGGGGAAGTTGGGTGATTAGTATATGGGAACTCTGAACTACATCTCCCTTTTCCTGTGTCTAAAATTTTTATGCCCAAACTTGTAAATCTGAATATCAAAATAAAAAAAAAAATTAAGAGACCCCCAAATTAACAGAAAAATGACACTTTTTTCTCATTCATTTAAAAATACTGTCAATGACTTCCTTCGTATGAAGACTTTAAGATACAAAACAGGGGCGCTTGGGTGGCTCTATTGGTTAAGCATCTGACTTTGGCTCAGGTCATGATCTCATGGTTCATGAGTTTGAGCCCTGCTTCTGGCTCTGTGCTGACAGCTCAGAGCCTGGACCCTGCTCTGAATTCTGTCTCCCTCTCTCTCTGTCCTTCCTCCACTCATACTATGTCTCTCTCAAAAATAATAAACACTGAAAAAAAAGATACAAAACAGATGAACATAAGAGAAGGGAAGCAAAAATAATATAAGGGAGACAAAACATAAAAGACTCTTAAATATAGAGAACAAACAGTTGCCGGAGGGGTTGTGGGAGGGGAGATGGGCTAATTGGGTAAGGGGCTTAAGGAATTTACTCCTGAAATCATTGTTGCACCATATGCTAACTTGGATGTAAATCATTTAAGTTAATAAATAAATAAATTATTAGATAAAAGAAAAAATAATAAATAACAAAAATAAATAAAATAAAAATACTCTTAATGAAAAGCAAATATAGGTCAAATCAGGGCCAAGTTCTATAAATAAAGCACAACTTTGGAGTCTTGCTGCCTTCACTTAAGTTTCAAGAACTCATGTTTCTCAAGCTGTCCTTTGAGAATTTGGATCTCATTTACTTTTAATCTATCCTGTTATTAATAACTTAACTAATTGATTCATTCATTAATACAGATTCAATAAATTGTAATTCTTGGCATAGGAAGATAAATGACGTGTGTTCATATCACATAAGACAGTATATCTCAAAATATAGTTTCCTTCAAAGGAGAATCTCTGTTAAAGGCTCAGATTAGACGGCTCCACCCTAAAAGCTTTAATAGTTTGGTGCTGGCCAACAAGCTCCTCAAATTATGTTGATAAACATTAACATTTGAGGACCATCATGGAAAGCTAACATGGATCTATAAAGTGTAAAACTTTGCTGTGTTACTATTGCTATATATTGAAATGCACTAATTTTTTTTAAAGAGTGAGCAAAGTTTCATTTGTAGAAAAAAAAAATACTGATGTGGTTTTGAAAGACTGAGTTAAATAGAGCAAATAATTCCAGGGAAGGAAGTATCATACGAAAGAGCACAAAGCACTCTGAAATGATACTCTAAAAAAAAAAAAAAAAAAAAAAAAAAAAAAAAAAAAAAAAAAAAGTCATCCTTAAAAAGATTCAGAGAGCAAATTAATCTGATTTTTTGAATTCAAAAAAATAAAATAAACTTCAAATGAATGATTGCCAAGTGATTTTTCCTAAGTCAGAATTTAGGGGGATATCTCTAAGAGATATGAAAGTGAATAAAATAAATCAGAACCAGGTGTAATTCATTTTATAACATATATTTTTTGGAGTGTTATTAGATTTAAGAAAAGTTGAAAAGAAAGAACATACCTTCGTTACACCCTTCATCCATCTTTCTCAACAATTTAACAATAAATTTTTCAAGATAGCCTCCTCTATGGTTAACATATTATATTCATGATACATATTTATCCCAAAGCTATGATGCATCCGTCAAATTAAAAAGTAACAATGATTCAATTAACTAGCTCAGGGTGAACCTCAGAATACGATATTGCATTTAGATGAATTCTCTTTTAAAATGTCATATGCTTTATTCATCTGATAGATATGTTAAAAGTAAGAGACTGACTGAACGAGCTTTTTTTAATACGCTGGTAACCTTACAATGTCTATACAAGTATAATACAGAAAACCATACTAAATAGTGTCAAGATAAGCTAAAATAACTGATAAATACATATAAGCACTGATAAGAACTGAAACACAATAATTTAAACACTCCATCCATCAATCCAAATGAAACAAATCAAGATCACATTACATTTCGATGTCGGTATATAATCTATTGTTTCCATTCAGTTGTACTCTGAAATGAGAGCAGTGATAAACCTGCTGATTTCACCATCACTAATCAGAGTTGTGATCTTTAGTAGTAATTTGTGAATTTAAAATAAAATTCAAGAATTGTAAAGATAATGTATTTGAGTGTGCTTGAGAAAAATAACTAGATTTAATCGTTTTATAATGTGTGTGATTCGAGCTGTAAGTTTAAGACCATGTCCTCTGTGAATATTTCAAAATAATATTCTTATCCCATTTTTTCTGCCCAATTTAATATTTAACTCTGTCATTTCTCCATCGCAATTGTTCCAACATTCAAACATCAGGTGTTGTTTTTTGCTTTCCCCCTGTGAGTTTTACATGACTTTTCTGTGACATACTTGAATGTATATTATCGGGGCCAAGGTTTTATATACCACACGATTTTTTTCTTTAACATGGTCACAACTAGAAGAACCACCTCTACTTATGTTCTTTGAAAAACAGAGAAATTCAAATTCCAGAGAATCGACTACGTTGTTGAAGGCTAAACTACAGAAGACAACAAAACAGCAATTTAGCTCACTCAAATGGACTACACAAGCATATGTCTAATGAGCACACTTTTTATTTTCATTCTTATCTTATTCTTATAAGATACCAACTTAGTGTTTCCCATGTTAAAACGGTGGGGCAATTTGAGTTTGAACATTTATAGTAAGATAATGGTTTATTCACTTTTACTATTGAAAAACATAAATAAGTTTGTACTAATCCACTCTTTTTTTATTATACTGTAGTCAGACTTCCTCGTGATATCCCAACAGTGATAACGATGTAATCCTTTATTCCCCCTATTGTTTCTTCCTTTCTTATGGGTGGAAATGTATTACATTCTTTTGTTTCCTTGAACTTGTTATTTCTTTTTTTTTTTTTAATTTTTTTTTTTCAACGTTTATTTACTTTGGGGACAGAGAGAGACAGAGCACGAACGGGGGAGGGGCAGAGAGAGAGGGAGACACAGAATCGGAAACAGGCTCCAGGCTCTGAGCCATCAGCCCAGAGCCCGACGCGGGGCTCGAACTCACGGACCGCAAGATCGTGACCTGGCTGAAGTCGGACGCTTAACCAACTGCGCCACCAGGCGCCCCATGAACTTGTTATTTCTTGAGGAATATACAATGTAATACACAACTTTGTCATTTACATATTATTATTTTATGATGTCTCTGAGTTTAATACTTTCCCTGATCCAAAAAGTTATATCTTTTATTTCTGTTTTCATTAAGTCCATTTTTATTTTATTGGTTTACTTAATGTTTATATGTGGGTTATTTTTCCAAAGCAATTGGATGATGTGGTCATTAACTAAGAGAAGAAAACTACTAGTATAGGGCTTGAGGGGATTATCATGAATTCGGTTTTAGACAAAATTCCAAAATGTCTATTACACATTGAAGTAGAAATGCTGAGTAGGTAGCTGGATATGTGAGTCTAAATCCAGAGCAGAGGTTTAGGCTAGATATAAACATTGAGCAGTCATCAATTAACAGATGGTTGAGCTCTTATGAGCTCATCAAAGGATGAGTATAGTAAATGACAGGGAGGTCCCAGGATGAGCCATAGGACAGTCAAGTTTAGAGAATGAAATGAAAAGGATCAATAGAGAACCTTGAGAAGTGTCAAACTAGTGAGGACAACCAAGGAAGTGTGAAATCATGGAAGCCAAGTTAAAAAAAAAAGTGTTTCAAAGAAAAGAAAATGACAATTTTACCAAGTTTGGAGAAATATAATTAAAAACAAAATCTTCTCCCAACTGAGAAATCCTTTTCACAAAGATAGTAGAGGGAAAAAAAAAAAAAAAAAAAGCAACAACAGCATTTTTATTATTGAAAATGTATTAAGTTAGAATGTGATACATATATCACAGGCAAAACACTAAGAGATTGCAAAAATAGAAACAAATCTTACTCTTTTATATAGCCAAGCAGATACACACCATTGCATAAATGCTCCTTTTATTTTAAATGTTTATTTATGTTTGAGACAGAGAGAGAGAGAGTGAGCACATGAGCAGGGGAGGGGTGAGGTGGGGGGGGGGATCCGAAATGGGCTCTGTGCTGACTGCAGACCATCTTTTTTTTTCCAGGGCTCAAACTCAGGAACTGTGAGATCATGACCTGAGCTGACATAGGATGCTTAACTGACTGAGCCGACAAGGTACCCTACAAAAATGTTCTTAAGATAAATTATAATTAGTCTTCAAGAAAAAAGATTTGACTGCACTATTTGTGACAGGTACCTTATCTTTACTTGGTAACTGGAGTGACCATTTGTGTTAGCTAATTGGCTTTATCCAGAGGAGAAAAAGACTTCTCATATCTTTAGTACAGGAGATAGTTAGGAACTTGGACCAGGGTGCCCTCCAAAGACAAGCTCTTGGGGCACCTGGGTGGCGCAGTCGGTTAAGCGTCCGACTTCAGCCAGGTCACGATCTGGCGGTCCGGGAGTTCGAGCCCCGCGTCGGGCTCTGGGCTGATGGCTCAGAGCTTGGAGCCTGTTTCCAATTCTGTGTCTCCCTCTCTCTCTCTGCCCCTCCCCCGTTCATGCTCTGTCTCTCTCTGTCCCAAAAATAAATAAACGTTCAAAAAAAAAAAAGAAAATTTCAAAGACAAGCTCTTATCTTCCCAAACTGGAAGACAAAAGAGTCATCACTCTGGATGTTTACATTTCAAAGAAATGGTTCCCAGGAACTTGAGGAAGATATTTCTGGGTCATAAAGCTGATAAAAGGCCCATCTAGTTTTCAAAAGGATTAATATACATTTCAAAGAGAGAAGAAAATACCTACATTTTCTAAATTACAAGTTTTCTGAAATAAATACTCTAAGTAAAAAGAGTTAAAATAAGTCCCTTTCCTTATAACCAAGAGGGAAAAAATAAATAAGCCTTCTGTTTTTAATTTTTATTTTCCCTCATACCAAATAATGCTTATAATAGGATAAATAAAATAAGAACTGAGAATTGACCTTTGGATTAGGAAACATTAGAGGCCACTGGTGACTGGCATAAGCAGCTTTAGTAGGGGCACATTTCTATTATAGTGGTTAAGAAGAAAAAAAAGGAAATAATGGATTTGGAGATAAGTAGAGAGGTATTTTGTGGAGTTCTGTATGAATGACACAGTGGGGTAAGAGCTACATGAGGAGAGACTAAAGAGACATTATCTTGACTAGTCTTTTTAAATTTTTATTATTTTTTTAATGTTTATTTTTGAGAGAGAGAGAGAAAGAGACAGAGTGCGAGCAGGGGAGGGACAGAGAGAGAGAGACACAGAATCTGAAGCAGGCTCCAGGCTCTGTGCTGTCAGCACAGAGCCTGACATGGGGCTCAAAGCCATGAACTGTGAGATCATGATCTGAGCCGAAGCCGGATGCTTAATGAACTGAGCCACCCAGGTGCCCTGAGTAGTCTTATTTAAGGGGGCCTTATATAAAGGAGGAGACAAATAGGTCCTTACTGCTAGTTTGTTCACTTTTATGATCAATTTAATCTACTACTTCAGCCACATTTGTGATAATAAGGAATGTTGCCTGGCCACAGAAGAACATTTATAAAGGGGGTGTAGTGTCTAACAGAATTGTACGTACTAGCAAATGGCTAATAAACTAGGCCTTCCCTACTGAGGCGTTTAAATATTAGATACACAGAGGGACAGAGCCAGTGCAGGAAAGTGTGAGATGAGTGATTAAGAATCAAAGGAGAGAGCAGAAGCTATGAGGAAGAATCCACATGCAGATTCCATGACATATGGACAGAATGTCAAGAGAATTACAATGATGGGGTTTTGGGCGCTGGTGGGGGTTCAGAGCCGATGGCCAAGAAAGAATTCTCGAAGACGTCTCTGGCGCAAAAGGGTGATTTTATTAAAGCGAGGGGACAGAACCCATGCACAGGAAGAGCTGCACTGGGGTTGTGCAGAATGGCTGCTTATATATTGTGTAGTTGGGGGAGGTAAAGTGAAGGGAAAGTTTCTTAAAGGGATTTCCATATACTAAAGAGGATTTACAGATTACTGGAAGCCTAGCTATTGTCAAACTAAGGTTGTTTTTCCCTGTAGCAAAGCATTATCATTAAGGTAGTAGGGGGTTCTTAGAGATTAGGTTATGGAGGAGATATTTTTAAACTGGGGGGAGATTTTATCAGCTTAGCCATTTGTTTTCTGTCCTTTCCTTTGTTCTAAGGCAGCCAGGAGTGCCTGCTAATATCACAGTATGCCACCCACCTGAGGTGGGGGATGGGGTATGCCAGCTGGTACTTTCCCCCCAGCTGGCCTTAGGGTCCCTCACCACTTACTACTAGTTTTTTTTTTTTTTTTCCAATTTTACATCAATTTAACCTGCTACTTTAGCCACAGGTGTGATCATAAGGAAGGTTGCCTGGCCAGAAGAACATTTATAAAAAGGCTGTAGTGTCATAGGCCTAATAGAATTGTACATACTGGTGGAGAATGGCTAAAAAAGGCCCTCCCTACTGAGGCATTTAAATATCAGGTACACAGAGGGACACAACCAGTGCAGGAAAGCGTAAGATGAGTGACAAGGAATCAAAGAAGAGGGCGGAAGCTATGAGGAAGAATCCATGTGCAAACAGATTCCATGTATATGGACAGAATGTCAGAATTACAATTACAAAGTGGTTCAGTATGTGCAATGTGATGACAAAGAGCTAGAGTTAAGTGAATGGCTCATTTGAGATTAATTATTATCTGTATGTCAGTCTATATTTTGCTGCCTTACTCTAAAATTACAAGTAGAAAGAAATAGACACGAATAATCATATGAGACTTTTTTAAAGATTTATTTATTTAAGTAATCTCTACACTAAACACGGGACCCCCCTGATGCCTCTGAGATCAAGAGTTGCATGCTTCACCCACTGAACCAATCAGGTACTCTGTTAATGAGATTTTATTCATCACATCACATCCACTGAACAATATCTGGGTATCTTCCTGGTTAAAGCCTGACTGAAACTTTTAATAGTAATAATAATAATAGCAACAATAATAATAGTAATAGCAAACTCCTAGTATCTCCAGTATACCAAGGGGAAAGATGAAGCACAGAGAAGTTTAGTAACTTGCCTAGTGCCACACAGGAATCATCATTACTATGCCATAACTTGTTCAAATTCCTTCTCCTTTATCACTGTGACAATTCTAACTTAGGGGAATAAAAGCAGAAGGAGTAAGTACTGAGTTTTTTTCTCTAGCCAGTCTCTTTTTATGGATTGATCATCTATTTATGTATTCAATAAATTCTGTATTGAAAGCTAATGTATGCCAAACACTGTGTTAGGTGCTGAGGAATCAAACACAAGCAAGTCATGATATGCACTTCAAAAAGTTTATATTCTTCTGAGAGAGCAGAAAAACTGTAATTGTAAGTTGTTAAAAGTGCTGTAAAGAAAAATCAATGTTTTGAGATAGAGAATAAAAATACACTCCTGCATGCAATATAACAAGTATCTGATACTGTTAAAGAAAAAAATATTGATGATATTTGTTAAAGATAATACGCAGACTTTATTCAGGACCATCACAATAGGTATAAAAACCACTGCATAGGGTTTTGTAGTAGGGAAGAGAAATTGGACCCAACTCCAAATACAACAAAGAAAAGTGAGAATTGGTAGCCTGGGTGCAAAGTTGGAGTCAGAGCATGGAAAATTCCTGAGAGGAAGCATGAGTAGTAAGGGAGATTCTGTCTGAACTGACCTAACACAATTGTTGCTGGAGACAAGTAATGGTGATCAGATATCACCTGGGGGATGGAGGAAAATGAAGAACTTTATTAGATATGAAGGGTGATCAGGTATCAAGAGTGAAGAGTTCCAATTAAACTGACTTAGCAGAGTTCTGGTTAAAACTAGATTTTACAAGGAAGTACACCAATGGGCCTAGGAGAAGATTCAAGAGCCTGACCAGTCTGGTCAAACTGTGTTAAAACACAGATACTATGTTCAGCTTTCCTAATCCATACATTTGCAGTCAGGTAACTGAGCTGGTCCAAGCAAAGATGCCTCTACAACTAAGTTTTGGGGTTCTAACACAGTTATTTGTGAAAAAAACAAAAGGGAAAATATGTTCTAAGAGTTCAGTCAAAAGATTATACACCAATAAATTATCAGATACTTATTAGAGAAAGAAGAGGATATAGATTGAAAAGTTTTCTGAAGTTCATTAGTTTTGTTTGCATCTTATGCTTATATTTGATGAATCTAGGACTTTATATCATAATAGTATTCCCCACTGAAGTTATACTGTCTCTTTTCAATGACGGTTGATAGTCACATTTGTTCAACTAGATTGTCAAACTGTTAGTGGTAGTATTTATAAATGCTCATTGTTATAAAGAAAACAAACCAAACTGACCTCTGTTCATATAACCCCACCTGACAGAAGTTTTAGAGTGGAGTCTAGTGGTTAAGTGGGCTTAAGCAGGTTAAGTTTATGGATTTTGGTATTACATAAACATCTTGATTCTATTACTTAATAACTAATAATTACATTACCTGGGCAATATATTAATCTCTCTGAGCCTCAGATTATGTTATGTAAAATGTGAAGACTCAGAACATTTACCCAGAGGGCTGTAATGGGCATAGATGAAATTGTGTATGATTATTAGATCAGTCTTTCTAAGCTGTAATGGTAAGAAATAAAACTGGCCATAGCTTTTATAACTGAAATGTCTAGAGTGAACTTTCAGAAATGGTTGGATCCAGGGGCCTCAAAATGATGTTCTGAGATGCAATTCTTTCTTTGAATTTACCTTCTGTTTTCTTCTGTGTAGCCTTTATCTCCTAGAGTCTTCTCCATATGGTGATCTTCAGTAGAACTTTTAGGGTTGTATTTTCCTTTGACATAATAAACATAGCAGAAGAATAGCTTTCCTTTTCCAAATAGTTAACCACAAAATTCTGGTATTGAGCCTCATTGAAATCTGCTGGGTAATCTTTGACCCACAGCCAGAGGGAATGTATATATTAATAGCCACAACCTGGTTCACAAACTCACCCACTGAAACCACATGGATTCTGAAAGGGCGTGGTAGGTAGTTCTTCAAAAATCTGGATGCTGGTACCAACAGCAGAGGAAAATGGGAGCCAGTGGGCAAAAATAAATGATGTTCACCAAAGCATGTTACTACGGTGGCTGACACAGATCATGTTAGTACAGTGTCTGGTGTGTAATTATTACTTTGAAAAATTATTTTTAAAGATACAGTTACGAGGTTTCCCATACTGCTGGAGAAGATGAACTGTAAGTTAGAAACCTAAAAGGAAAATCTAGAAAGTGCCTGTTATAAAGGATTATTTGCTCTTTAACAGTCCCTCAGAGTATTATTAAATGACAATACAGTGCCAAAAATGTCCTTAACTGTAACTCCACATGTATATACCTTTGCAAAGATACCTGTGTAAATGGACAACTGTTTTAGAACATTTCTACCCCAAATGTTCTAACTAAATTTTTGAATCTTTAAGCATGAAGGCTGACAATGTATTCACCAATTCTTTAGGAAAACCAGAATACGGATGTTCTCCTCTATTTTTCAGTGTCCTTAGTGTCTTTTACTTTGGGATATATGGAGTAGGAACTCTTTAAGTACTTGTTGATAAGGTCAATAAAATAATGTAAACACATTTTTGAATCTATTAATAGGCATTTACCAATTTAAATTAATAGCCATATGTCAACACTATATTAGCCACTGTTTTTCAGGACATATCGTGGAAAAAACTGCTTTCTTTTCCATAATTTCCAGTTTAGTGTAACACATTCAGATGGACCATATCTTCACTTAATCTGAAAGAACTACTATCATCATGCACATATATTTGAATGTTTATTATTTCCTGCCATATTTTTCAAAAGCTGTTTTCATTCATGTGTGTGTAATATTTCCTAGCACTTTCATAACTTTTCCTGGGGATGTTGTTGGGTGGAGTTTGTTGTTTCTATGAGGTGAAGTAACAGATAAGTGTACCATTTGATTAGTTTTGAGAATTCTATACACTCATATAATCACCTTCTCAAGTAGGATGAAAGATACTTCCAACATCTTAGAAAATTTTCTAGTGTCCTTTCAACTCCATCTCCCACTGTAACAACCTGACATCATAAATATATTTCTTTATTTTTTCTATTATCATAAGTCTTATCACATATCTTGCTTTGCCTGTCCTAGAACTTCATATGAATGAATCACACAGTATGGATTTTTGTGTGTCTAGTTTCTTTCACTCAGGATGTTTTTGAGATTCATCCAGGTTTTCTCATGTACCTATACTTTATTCCTTTTTATTTTTGAGCAATATTCAATTACATGAGTAAATGACAGATTTTAAAATATTTTTTTTCTGTTAAGGACTATCTGGCTGTTTGCAGTGTTTGGTTATTAAGAACAAAGTTTCTAGTAACATTTCCTTCCAAGGAGTTCTGCAGAAATACAGGTCCATATGTAAGATTGAAACTATGGGGTCAAAAAAAAAAAAACAGGTATATTTTACTTTTTAAGGAAGTGACAAGTTTTCCAAATTGGTGGTACCATTTTACACTTTCATTCGCTAAGTATTAAAATTCTGGCTTCTGCAAATCTTTGACATCGTTTGGTGTTAAAGTTCAGTGATGAAGTTTAATCATTCTAGTGGTTAGCTAGTTATAGTCACTGTAATTTTCATATGCATTTCCTGATGGCAATGGATTCTCAACATTTTTTTTTTCAGGCCCTTGTTGGCCATTCGCTGATTTGGTCTATCAGTTTGTTTGGTTATTTTACTTTCTTTTTACTAGCAGTTGCCTTTTTTTATTACAGACTTGTAGGAGTATTTACATAGTTTGGATATTAGTACTTTGCTAGATGTATGTGTTGGAGGTATCTTCTCCTATTTTGCAACATGCAAAGTTAATGTATGATTTAATTAAAAAATATTTTAAAGTGTTATGAAGTCTAACCGGTCAATGTATTTTACAGTTATTCCCTTGTCTTCTCTGTAAGAATACCCTTCCCCAAATGATGAAAATGCCCTCTCTCTCTCCATATATATTACTTTTGGTAAAACTATCAATTAAGCAAAGTTGGGTATAGTGCTGCTCAGGACTTCTATATCTTCATTGATTTTCTGTCTACTTATTCTATTGATTACTGAGGAAGGAGTGTTGGAGATTCCTGGAACTGTCTATTTCTCTTTTAAGTTCTATAAGCTGTTGCTCTGTAATCTGAGCAGCTGTTATGGAAATATAAACATTTAGGATTCTCATATGTTCTAAATTACTTGACCCTTTTATTAGTATTAAAAGTCTCTTGTGGGGCACCCTAGTGGCTCTGTCTGTTAAGCATCTGGCTCTTGATTTTGGCTCAGATCACCACCTCATGGTTGTGAGACTGAGTCCTGTCAAGCTCTGTCTCTCTGTCTCAAAATAAATAAATAAACATTTTAAAAAAATCTTTCATACACCTGGTAATATATATGTTCTAAAGTCTACTTTGTTTGCTACTCTAACATTCTTAGCATTAATGCATGACATACCTTCTTTCTTTCTTTTACTTTAAATCTATTTATGCCTTTATAGTTAGAGTCATTTTGACACAGGCAGAAAAAGTTTAGTCTTTTGTAAAATTTTTATCTTACATTTTCTTTTATTTGAAATATTTAGAAAATTTATTTTGAAGGTGGTTATTCATATGTTTGGGTTTAAACCTACATCTTGTTACTCATCTGTTATTTGTAATCTCTATTCTTTGCTTCTTCTCTTTTCCTACATTTTTTTATTTGTAACTTTTATTGAGGTATAATAAACATACAATAAGTGTATATATTTAAAGTGTATAATTTGATGTTTTGATGTACATATACTCTTATTAAACCACCAAGAGTCAAAATAGCAGATATTTCTATCATCCACAAAACTTACCTTCTACCCTTTATTTATTTATTTATTTATTTATTTATTTATTATTTATTTTTTTTCAATATGAAATTTATTGTCAAATTGGTTTCCATACCACACCCAGTGCTCATCCCAACAAGTGCCCTCCTCAATACCCATCACTCACCCTCCCTTCCCTCCCACCCCCCATCACCTTCTACCCTTTAATATTGCCTCTCTTTGCACTCTTTCGCATGATTCCTTCCCCCTCCAGGAAAGCATCAATCTGTTTTCTGTCCCTTTAAGTTAGTTTCCATATTCTATAATTTTATTTAAAGAGAATAACTGGGGCACCTGGGTGGCTCCATCAGTTAAGCATCTGAATTTGGATCAGGTCATGATATCATGGTTCATGGGTTCAAGCCCCATGTTGCACTCTGTGCTGAGAACTTAGAACCTGGAGCCTGCTTTAGATTCTGTGTCTCCTTCTCTCTCTCTGCCCCTTCCCTGCTCATGCACTGTCTTTCTGTCTCTCAAAAATAAATAAACATTGGAAAAAAAAATTTTAAAAAGAGAACACATTATGTACTAATTTAGGAAAGGGTCTGACTTCTTCTATTTGGCACAATGATTTTAGAACTATACCAAATAACAATGTTTCATTCTTCTTTCTGGCTGAGTAGTATTTATTTATACCCAGTAGTATTGTGGAGTAACTATTTACTTATGCTACAATGTGTTTTTATGGACATTTGAGTTGCTTCAAACGTTCTAGCTGTTAATGTACATCTGGGTTGTTAAATTTTTTTGTCTATTACAACTAAAACTGCTATGAAAATTCACGTACAAGTCTATGTATAGACAAAAGCTTTGATTTCTTCAGAGAATATATATATTTTTTATTATTTTGTGTAGAATTCACATTTATTTATTAAATAAAATGTCTTCCTTAGCCAGCGAAGCCACCGGGGTTAGGGATTTTCTTTGTGGGGATGTTTTGAGATAAAATTCATCTTTTTAATAGATATTGGGCTATTGAGGTCATCTAATTCTTCTTTAATGAGGTGTGTAGTTTAGTAAGTTTGTATCAATCAAGAAATGTGTCCCTTTCATCTGGACTATAAAATTTATTCCTATATTTTTCATTATATTCTCTTATTATATTTTTAATATCAGTTGAATCTTCAGTATTATCAACTTCCTCATTTCTGTTATAGGTAATTTGTGTCTCATCTTTCTTCTGCTCAGCAAGAATTTTACCAATTTTATCGATCTTTTTAAAGAAACTGTTGGATTTTATTGATTTTTTCATGATTTCATTGATTTTATCAATTGTTTTGCTGTATTTCTCTTTATTTCATTTTTACCTTTATTTTATTTTTTATTATTCTTATTTTGTATATAATTTGCTCTCCTTTTCTAGTATCATACGTTGGACACTGAGGTCACTGATACGATTTCTAACGTAGGCATGTGGTGTTACCACCTCTGCTTGAGCGCTGGTTTATTAGCATCCAACAAATTTTGGTCTATTGTAATTGTTTCCTGTCCACCTAGTTCAAAATAATTCCTGACTTCTCTTTTGATTTCTTTGGTTATCCATGGGTTTCCTCCTACCTTGACTTGAACTGAACATTGCTTTAATATTTCATTTGTTCTCTGCTTTCGTCTTACTATTCCCATTGTTGTATTTTTTAGCAATTACTCCATAATTCACTGAATATAACTTTAATCATCATAATTTTCTTTGCATAGAATATGAAGCATTGCATATTAATAATATGCCTCATTTTCTCCTACCTTTTGTGCTATCATAATGCATTTACATATGCATGTTGTAAACATAAAACATACATTTTTTAAAGTTTTTAATTTAATTTATTTATTTATTTTGAGAGAGACAGTGTGTGAGCAAAGGAGGGGGACAAAGAGAAGGAGAGAGAGTCCCATGCACGTTCTACACTGCCAGCATGGAGCCCAACACAAAGCTTAAACCCACAAACCGTGAGATCATGACTTGAGCTGAAACTGAGAGTCAGATGTTTGACTGACAGAGCCATCCAGATGCCCCAAAACATATATTTTTATTTAAATATTCAATTGTCTTTGAAATAAATGTTTAATTAGAAAAAAATAATTATTTGACGTTTTATCACATATTTACCACTGCTAACACTGTTCATTCCTTTTGGTAGATAGAACTTGTATTTATATTTCCTTCTGATTTAAAAACTACCTTTAGTATTTCCTTTAGTGCAGATACCCTAGCAGCAATTTTTCTGAATTTTTTTCCTCTGAACATATTTTTTGACCTACCATTTCAAAAGATATTTTAGCTGCATATAGAATTCTAGGTTACATTTTTCTTTCTGTTTCCTCAGTACTTTAAAATGTCATTTCATGGGGCGCCTGGGTGGCTCAGTCGGTTGAGCGTCCGACTTCAGCTCAGGTCAGGATCTCACGGTCCCTGAGTTCGAGCCCTGCATCGGGCTCTGGGATGATGGCTCAGAGCCTGGAGCCTGCTTCCCGATTCTGTGTCTCCCTCTCTCTCTGCCCCTCCCCCGTTCATGCTCTGTCTCTCTCTGTCTCAAAAATAAATAAACGTTAAAAAAAATTTTTAAAAAATAAATAAAATGTCATTTCACTACCTTCTCACTTGCATACTTCCTGAAGAAAAATTTTGTTGTCAGTATATCTTTGTTTTTCTGTGTGATTTGTATCGTTTTTTTCCTGTTTCTCTTTACAGCTCTTGTTTTACAAATTGATTATGATTGTCTTCTGGAGATGGGCTTTATGTTTATTCTGCTTGAGATTGGTTGCCATTATATCATCTCTAAATTTCCAATTTGCACTGAAAGTTGAAAGATTTCAGCCATTATTCCTTTCAGTTTACTCTATTTTCCTCAATTTTAATTGCACACGATACACAGCTTGATATTACCTCAAAAATCACTGGTATCTTTTTATTTTTCAGTATTTTTTTTGTCTCTGTTCTTCTTTTTGGGAATATGTGTTGCTGTCTTCAAATCCACAGATTTGTTTTTTGGTTTTTTTTTTTTACAAATGTCTAAATTTAATTCAGTCTAATGTAGTATTATTTTTGATATAGTATTATTCATACCTAAAAGTTTAATATTTTTCTGTTATATCTTTTATTTCCCTACTCTATGTGTATAAGCTTTTCCTGAGATCCTTGAACATATTTTTTAATGTTTATAATAACTTCTTTAACTCCTTTACTGTTAATTCCATTTTCTCTTTTATTACTTGATCGGTTTCTATTGGTTGAATTTTTAAATGTCTATTGGTAATGTTTACTTACTTATTTTCATGTATTGCTATATTTTGTTGAATCTTCATCACGATGTTTTCTGTTTGTATTGTCAAGTTTTATACCTCATATTCTCCCAGTGCCTCGAAATCCCCACCATCAGGCTATGAGCACCCTGCCCAGGTAACCAGCTGCACCACTGTGGTAAAACTGGCCCCTGACACAAGACCCCCTTTTCCCCGATTGTAACCTCATAACATCCAAATGCACCGATAAAATCCCCTTACACCTGTTGCTTGTGTACTCCACCCTGACCTCAATAATGGCACTTGCCCATCATGGGTCCTCACTCCCTCCCAGATTTCAACTTGCTTGGTTGAGCTGACTCCCTGGCATGCTTCCCTTATGGCCACCTCCTTGGTATATGATGCCTTCCTGTTCTAGGAACTGTAAATATAATAAATCCTTTAATTTTGCATGCCTCTCCAATCGTGATTTCTGAATTTGTGCTGGAATGATCCTTAAAGACTCCACAGGGGAGACTTACTCTGACACTTAGAACACATTGTTATTGTGTGATGGATATTTTGTATTATTTTTAAGCAGCATGTAACTTACAGATTAGCTTGATCTTTTTCAAGGGTTTTTGGTTTTGTTTTGCTTTGTAAAGATGTGTACAGAAGGTTGTCCTCTAGGGCTATTTTAATCACAATACTATGATAGTATAATGTTACCCTTTGAGGTCTCTCAAGAATGCCCCATATATTTGATGAGGTGTTTATAATCAGACTGAAGAAATATGAGCAATCCTCTCTTGTTTGTGAACCCTGAGAATTTTTCATTTGTAGCTTCCCAGTAAAGGTGCTTTACCTGGCAATAGTTCCTTGCTAACCTCAGGAATTTTTTTTTGTATGTATGCACAGATGGTATTTAGTCAAAGACCTCCATTTTCTGGAACATAGTCTTTTCACAGCTCTGTCCACTGTAGCCCTCTGTCCTGAAATTCTAGCCACATTGGCCTCCCCATAAATGATCTAACTCCTTTGACTCTGATTTTTTTTTTTTTAATTCACCAAGAGCACTAGATTTTTTTTTCTTGGCATAAAGCTGGAACAGTTTTAGTGCTCATCTTGTTTTTTCTCCTTGCTGAAATCACAGTCCATTATGACCATTGTGCAGAGCCTTAAAACTATTGTTTCACATATTAAGCACAATTTTATATTTATTGATGATAGAATACAAGTCCTATAGTAGTTACACTTTCAAATTTAGTATAAATCTGCTTACCTATTTTTAGTGTAAAATCTGCTTACCTATTTTACATAATAGTTTAAAGTGATGAAAATACATCAAAAGTATTGAGAAATGTTTACTCGAAATGTTTAGGCAATGAAGGCTCCTACCCAGGAATTTTCCCTCAATAACTTTCTCACCTTATGTTATTAGAAGCTAACAATTATACCTTTGAAAGGTCTCTAAACAAATCATGTATTTATTACCATTATACAGACCTCAGTATGGCTACCTAATTCAGATGTACCAGAAACCAGTTTTCTGGTACTTATTATTCATTCTGGTACAGATTACAATGTTCTGATATTCTTCAGGCATTTTCCTTTCAGCTATTAAAATTATTTACCATTTGAAACAAATTCCCCAGGAATACTTATAATTAATCCCCACCATTCACTGAGGTAAAGTGAAAGCCCCTCTCTCTTTCTTATTTAGTTAAATGGAACTAAGTAACCTAAAATTTTTATTAAGATAGTGAACAGAATCTCATGTTTTACAGTACACATTTGGCTGTAATACTGGATCAAGATGACAATCCATGAGAATCCTGATCTTATCTTTGTTTGGAAGTTGTAGCCAATGACTTGTGGGGCCTAAAATTTAAGTAAAAGTCTGACTGAAGATGAGGCTTTGAGTATTTGTACACCACTAGTATATAGCATTATGAGAAGATTTCTAAAAGGTGGAATAAGAAGATTGTTTCTTCTGTTATAAACCTACAATAAGAAGTAACAAATTTCAGTCTACAAATCTCCAATTCTGAGAGGTTAAAAATATCCATTATGTAACCATATTTTAAGAAGCTAACCCTGCCTATTATTTTTGTACTTGCTAAATATAATGACCAGAAATATACTAGAACATTAGAATTTGAATAGAGGGTAAATTCTAATGCCCCCCAAAAGTTACTTGTCAAAGTCAAAGTCCTCACTGACAAAGATTTAAATGCTGTGTGTTAGAATGAACCTCTCTGAAAAGGATTTTTATTGTTCCGCGTACATATAACAAATGCTAATCAAGAATTATTTACACTTAATCACTGGATGAGGATGACAATATTCCTTGTTATAGGACACACACTATGACAATATTCAAAGTAGTCTGGACTGTGCAGTGATATGTAAAGTTATATCACAAAAAATTTATATGAAATTGAACTGTAGAAAATTTAAATTTAAGAGATGACACCAAAGTCATGGGAGAATACACTGGGTATCAGTAGATTTGACTTTAGGGAATTATCATGGAGAAACAGGTAGAATATGATAAAAATATACATTTACATTCTGGCTGGGGTGAGTCCACAGGAGGTGTTAACTTTTCAGTTTTCACAACTTGTGCTAATGTAGGATGTGTATTCACTAATTGTCAAGCATTCCTGATTGATGAATAATATTCAATAAGGCCTATTCTGTATCAGAATAAATTCATGTATTTTTCACTTATTGCTCTTGTTTCACCCTCAACATGACACTATGAAGCTTCTACCATTATTTGTACATTATTGCACATAGAATTTAAAGCGAAGAAAAACTACTAATGCCAAGTCACTCATTAAACATTTATTGAGCAACTCCAGGAAATGTGGCATGGTAAGTGAGGAGAAGCTTTGGGTAGACAGACATACCTTACTGCCTTTGTTAAATTACTTAAACTCTCTGTGCTTCAGTTTATTCAACTTTAAAGTGACTACGATTACAATATTTACCTTTCAGGTTAATGTAAATATTAGAAACCATATATGTGTATAGCATATATTAACTAAAGTAGTTGATTCCATACAAGATATTCTAACTCAGTAACTGACTTATCTGATACCGCTGTGGTAAGGTGGCAAGCACTATATGAGATACATTGCATTCATTACCTTACTTAAATGATGCTTTCATTTCTGATGAATTGGAATTTTTACAATGACGAGTAACCCAAGGATCATATGGTAAAAGTAATTGTATCGATTTATTTATTCACTCTGCAACATGTATGGAACCCTTGTTATATATTAAATATTATGTAAAGTCCTTTGGATTCAAAGATGAATACAATTCATGATGGAATATAAGGCTGGTAATGTATCTAAGTGCATTATAAAGCAACCTATACCCAAAATTCTTGAGATAGGTAGAGGGCATTGTGGTTTACACAGTGATTCCACATACATTATCTTATTTATACTGTTAGATATGTAAAATAGGGTCATTATTTTACTTTTTTGTGCACAAATTCACTTTTATCAAACTCTATAATGAATGTTGTGGCATGTCATTTTCCATTATGTAACAATTTATTGGCCAGGTTGTTATTGTAAAATTACATAGAAATTGGTGTTATAATAGTAAGTCCTTCTGAAGACAAAGCTAAAAATCAAGTTTATTGTGCATGTTGTGGATAGAGAAGAAATTGTTATGAGGATGGGCAGAATGGATGTTTGACATAAAACAGTATTAATTAGGTACTATAGTATCTTTGTCTCCCTTATCAGCAGTTGGCCTCCATTCTACACAAACCCAATTTCCCACTCAAACATTATTTTATTGATTTTGTAGAAAAGAAAACAAAACAGAGTGAGACATTTATAATGTATTTTAACTCATGGAAGCAAAAAAAAAATCGATAAATATTTCTTCTCCAATACTTAACTGTGTGTGATAACTCTAATTTGTAGTCATTGTTTTAATCTTTAATTGTAAAAATTATCATTCAAAAGTAAATAACCAATTTAAAAAAAATGATAAAATGCTGGTATAAATATGTTCTTAAATCAAAATTAGGTATTTTAGAGCTCTCATAATTAAACAGTATTTTATATACTTACATTTGAGTTTGTATTTATATTACAAAAGCATGAACAAAAATGTCTTAAAATGCTTTGTGTTAGTCTGAGACAAAGTATAAACATCTATCTACATATTTATACTTTTGCTGCAATTGTACTCTATAGTGGTTTTAAACTTGATTCTTTAAAAATTTAATAGTGCTTCAAATTTAATCATTTTTGTACTGCTGTTCTGCAGAATAGTACAGAAATATACTAACACTTAAACTAGATATCCCCTTTTCTTGGGGGTGTATTGTTAAAATTTTTATCTACTGGGAGAAAAATAGATTGAATGTATCTTCTATATCCTATTTTGTTTTTAAATCCTTTAAGCTGGAAAAACAGTTTCTAAGTAAACAAATTACCTGGAGTATTATAAATGTCTTCAATATTTTTATTTCTTTCATTTCATAATTTAAGATCTTGTTCACAGGAAGTGTCTTCACTAAAATGCAGACTGAGAGTTAAACATTTTAGAGCTCAGAGGGACTTTCAATTTCATCTGGTCCATCTCAAAGTAATTATATGAAAATAGTAACATTCAGGAAAACCATTTGGCCTCTGTTTCCAAAGCTCTCAACTTAGCTGGATTTTGATGTAGACTGGGCATTGAGAACTCAAATCCATCCATGGCCAGGAAGGAAATGTGCACCTGTGAGACAGCCAGGGAAGGATTTAGGGCTGTGTATTTCTCTTGTGAAATGGAGACAGCACACCAACCTAAATTTGGTCAAATCTACTAACAAAAAAACAAACAAAATACATGAACCAATCAAACAAGCAACACAGACTGAGCCAGCCCTTCTTAATAAGGCTGCTGGCCTGATCTGGCTGTGAGTTTGAGACCTGTGACTTAGATCCTTCACTCCAAGACTCTTTCCAATTTGACCTAGTTTCTAATGTTAGAAAAAGAAAGGTACACCTTGCTTCACTTAAAAGAGTAGATCAAGAAAATTTCCCAAATAGGTTTTGGAAAAATGTCATACAAAGATTACCATTTACTGACTTCCAAATACTGATTGTTTTCATCTTTGCCTGAGACCTGTGGTTTGGAAGAGAATAATGGTTTAAAAAAACAATCCCCCAGCTTAAGTGTTCCTGGAAATAGTTTACTGGAAAGAATCTCTTTTCCACTTAGAGTTTGCAGATGACCCCTTTTTACACAGACCTTCCAAATTCTGATCCTTTGCTTCATAAATTGGTAGCTGAAGTGTTTGTACTCACTAACACAAGCTAAATACATGATCTAACCTTTAGTTCAGTTTCTTCTTCCTTTAGGTCCCTGAACTTGGACCCACCTTCAGTCCGAGCCAAGATCATCCTTTCTGCTGATCTCAGGAAAAGACACTCCTGATCCTGTCTCCTCACACCACCCACCTCTTCCAACTCACCCCTGCTGCATTCTCCCTAGTTTTGTTTACTCTTGTCCTGAAAGAAAAGCCTATTTTCTGCTCAATCTTTGAGACACTTGCTGATCTTATGGTGGGAGCTTTCTCCCTATTGCAATAGTCTCCCTTTTCCTCATTTTAATAATTCTTTCAAATAAAGTTTCTCTTTACTTACTTCTGAATTTTTTTCATTTGAAAAGATATAAACCACTTAAAAAATCCTAAGATTTTTTAAAGTATTATTTTCACAAAAATGTTAATGAACCTATTTTTAATTTTTAACAGTTTTTGTTATACAATATTCCAAAATATACAAAGAATAATAACACTCATATGCCCACCATCAGCTTTCCCAAATATAAACACTTTTGTATATTTATGTAATTTTTTTTCAAATAAAAAGATAAGAACTTACAAATAATTTAAGATTTCCATATACCTTTCCTATATTTCATTGCTCTGTATGGCTACTGAAAAGTAACCCCATTCTGAATCTGAGTTTCTCATCCTTATGCCTGCTTTTGCATTTTCACTGAATATTTATCATTTTGTACCCCTTTGCAATTTGAGGTTTTAATTGAAATATATGTGTGTGTGTGTGTATATATATATATATATATATACACACACACACATTTTACATTTAACCATATCAATATAGACAACTCTAGCCAATTATATTTTCATTGTCATTGCATATGAAATTGTTTATTACGTTATTCTATAAAATAACAGGAAGATTTTCTCCAATATTACCAGCATTCCCAATACCTCACAAACAATATTGCAACGAACTTTCTAATATATGTCTCATTATGTATATGTATAAATTTGATTTTAATGGTATATACTTCAGGCAGACTAACAGGACAATAAGAACTGGATTTCCTCATGCTTGTCTTCAATTTTATTAGATATTGACAAATGCTTCTCCAGATGACATTCACAAGATAAATTCTACTTGACAATGATGCATTTTTAATACACTGTGGAATCTGACTTCCTATTATTTTATTTACTATTTTATATCTATGTTCCTAAATGAGCTTTTAATAATATTTTCTGCTCTTGTTCTATTCTTGTTTTATTCTACTTTCATAAAATGAATTGGGTAACATTCCCTATTTATGTTCAATTTTAATTCTCTGCATTGCATTGTAAATCATGGGAATTAACAGTACTTTAGAGATTTGGTACAACATGGTTTAAAATAATACATATTCAGTGACTTTTGCAAGGGCATTGGGATGTTTTAGAGCCATCAAATTTCTGTAAATGTAGTTTTAAAAAGTTATGCTACTTCTTCCTGAACGAATATGCTAATAAATGTTTGTTCATAAAATGTCATTTTTTTCTGTTTCAAATTTATAGTTGTATATTTACTCACAGTATTTTCTAATATTTAAACCCTTGTACTTCAATCTGTTTTATAACTGTTGCTTTTTATTCCCTTTCTAATGTTGGTTGCTATAATTACCGTAAAGCAAATATAGTTGCTTTTTAGATGGCAAGCAGTGGAATATTGATGAATTCCTGCAGTTTAAACTAATTTGTGCCATTCACTTTATTAAGAAAAAATCATCTGTGTCTGTCCTCATTAGTGTTCCTTAGTTTTTCCTTTTGTCCATTTATACATTTAATGTTTTTCCCATGTATTTCTGTAAATTTTTCTTATATTCCTTTACTTACCCTACTGGCATGAATATATCTATCTATCTATCTATCTATCTCTATATATATGTATAGATATAGATAGATATATATGTATACATATAGATAGATATATAGATATATATAGATATAGATATATCTCATTATTAGAACTTTGTTTAAAACATAAATTTAACTGTTATTTTAGCTACATCTTGAAATTTTTCACATGTGGTACATTCATCACTGTTTAAGAAATCTTTATAATTTCCATTATGATTTTTTCTTTAATATGTTATTTAAGTGTGTATCTTAAGTTTCCAAATATATAATTATAATATATAAAATTATATTTCCATTTATCACTGAGGATTACACAGGATTAGATGATCACATCTGAGACATACAAATCAGAGAATTTACCCAGTGTCAATCTTCCCTAAATAATTTCAAAGACACAAGCAATTAAAAGGTTCCGAGATGAAGAGAGAGGTTCATGAGGACAAAGTTTGCCCCTATGGTTCTTCCTTCTCAGCTCTTGTTTCCCAGATTAAATAAGTTTTAAGTGAGGGTTGTGTGATTTCTCAAACAGCGAGAAACATTTTAATTGTGGACTATTTTTATATCTCTAACATCTCTATTCCAGGAAGTTATACAGCTTCATAAATCCCAGGGTTTATTTACTACAGGAAATCCTTAGGGGATGACATCCTTCTAAAAGCATTTCAGTGACAGGTCTCTTCTTTCCACAAATATCATTATCCTAGAATTTATGTAAATGAAATTTTACAGTAAGTGGTCTTTTATGTTTGGCTTCTTTTATTAGTACAAGAGTTTTGAGAGTCTTCCCTGTAGTTGCCTATCAGTGATTTTTTTCCTTTGAATTGCTTCTTCCAAAGATAAACTCTTAGTTATTATGTCTTTAGCCTTATTATTTTTTAACCGTATTTTATTCTAGTCTTCTGTGACATCTATTACATGTGAATTGGAGTAATTCAATTTCTTTACCACATCCAGTAACTGTTTATATAGAAAACTATATCTGCTGTCTAATTCTACAACAGTGTTGTGTTCTAAGTAAATTCTTCTGTAAAATATTTTTTTTTTAAGTTTGTTTACTTATTTTGAGAGAGAGAGCAAGCGAGTGAACTCATGAGCAAGGGTGACCAGAGGAGGGGCAGAGTGAGAGAAGAAAGAGAATCCCAAGCAGGCTCTGTGCTGTTAATTCAGAGCCTGATGTGGGGCTCAAACCCATGAACCATGATATCATGACCAGAGCCAAAATCAAGAGTCAGACTCAATGGACTGAGCCACCCAGGCACCCCTCCTCTGTAATATTTTCTAAATCACTACTTTTGGCTTTGACACTATAGAGATAGAATTATCATGACTGTTGTATATTTTTTTCAATGATGATACTTTCTCATTGTCTCCTATATCCAGCATCTCTTGTTTCACTTCTACCTGTTTTCTTATTTTTACAATTTTTATGAAACTTTAAACATTTTCATAATAAACATATTCAAAAGCTTTTCAGATGCTTCTGTAATATTAACTTACTATTCCAAGTTTTCATTTTGATTGTTGTGTTTCTTAGAATTGGAATGTTTGCATATGTTTTGAAGTTCCTTTTGTTGATTCATTTTTAGTTTGTTTTTCAACTTTTAACTTTCTCTTTCTTTTTTATTTCTTTCTCCCTATCGCCACTCTTCCTTATTTAGATTTTCCTGCAATGTATTGCCCAGGCCCCCTATTTATGACAGTTTTAATATGTATCTTTGAGTTCCTGCCTTCTTTTGATATCACAGATATAGTTACCTCTTTAATGGACTGTTTGGTTCATATTTCTGAATAAGTTTGCTTCTGAAGTGTTCTTATCTCCTCAAAACTTGAGCTTCCGGTAAGCAATAACCACTGTGATTGCACTGGAAGTTTTATTCATCATCCATTCCTGAGAATGGGGGAAGAAAGGGCAAGTCCTGCCCTAATCTCAGTATTCAAGCATTGAACTTAATTCTGCTCTTTCACCTACAGAGCACCTTCAGCCTCTGTTACTTCCATTAAGTCCATATTTTAGCCAAAACTTCCTCACAAGGAGCCCCATATGACTGTGAATTCACCCCTGCTGCACTTTTCTATTTTTTTTCTAGTTTATTTAGTTTTGGCTCTTATAGTCCAATATGTCTTTTTGGTTATACGTATTTTTTTTCTAATGTTTTCTTTATTTTTGAGAGAGAGAGACAGAGAGACAGAGGGGGAGAGAGAATGAGTGGAGGAGGGGCAGAAAGAGAGAGGGGGACAGAGGATCCAAAGCAGGCTACACGCTAACAACAGTGAGCCCACGGCAGACTCAAACTCCCAAACTGTGAGATCATGACCAGAGCAGAAGAGGATTCTCAACTGGCTGAGTCACCAAGGTGCCCCTGGTTTTAAATATTTTAAAATTTATCTATCACTGGTATATATTTGGAACAGAACATTTGGAGCATGAACCTGTTTAGCTTTGCTGACTGTAGATCTCACTACATAAAAATTTAAAATTTCTATAATCCTAGACTATCTTTCCTTATGCTTTAATTCAGAATTTCTGGTTCAGGTGAAGGCATCTGAAATCAAATTAACCTTGCTACTGACATTTAATACTTTGAAACACAGGCTATAGGAACTTTTACTATTCCATTTCTTTTTTTTCTTTTTTTCTTTTTTTTTCCCAGTCTTGACAATTGAAGCTCACATGGGCTATGCCTTTTTCTTCCTCCTCCTCCTCCCACTTCTTCTTCTTCTTCTTCTTCTTCTTCTTCTTCTTCTTCTTCCCTTAAGAACATACAGCTTCTGCTTCAAAGAAGAAAAACAAACAGGAATTCTGGACTTTCCTAAGTAGGTCTACATGCTATCAAACCAACCCATATCTATTGACATTTAAGACAGAGTTGAGCCTTGTGCAGTACCAAGGAAAATAATACTTCGCAGTTAATACATTTATAATTATTGACTGTAGGGCAAGAAGATCTATATTCTTCTAGGGAAATCTCTCTTATGAGAAAGAAAATATGTAAGATATTGAATACTAAAAAAAAATTCAAATCCTGGAATTTTTATAGTCAAATAAGAAAGAGAATTTCAGTTTTCTAGTTATGTGCACAATTTGAAATGAACAAAAATTTTTTAAATGTTATTTTGTTTATAAAAATTACATAGAACAAGGGGAATGAATGCTTATCTCTGCATCAATTAAACACACGGTTTTTGGTTTTAGTGAAGGTGCCACTGGTACTTACATCCATCTGAGTTTGTTTTCTTGATTTATATCTGCAGAGGAAGCTTTTTAGTATGCTGTCTGCAAATATTTTTTATATTGTAATACTTCTGTAAAAATACTATAATTCTGCATATAAAGAAATAAATGTATCTTGAGTACAATATAAAATTTTAGAAATACATTTAGAAAAGTAAACATAGTTTGAATGCTCAAATGTATTAAATGAAAATAATTGTTCTGAAAATTGACTCTGTATAAAGCATTTTATAGTTTAATTATTTGGGTTCTTTTTCTCTTATGGAAAAGATGGCACATGAGTTGCATATGAAGTAATGAATTACCAAAAATGCCCTGCTGGCTATGTCTACACAGTGCATGGAGACTGGTAATTACTGGTGAAATGTGGGTGGCATGTACAGACAGTCTAGAATAAGGTAGCCAAGACTTTACTTTTCTTGGTATCTTCTCTTTTATTTGGGCAAAAATGGAAACAAGAGGGCAGAGCTCGGTGATGGTGATGATTAGAATTTAAGTATTTAGTTACCAGCTATATCTCTGAAACACTAAGCAGTATATTCATGAAAAATTGAAAATACAGATGCTGTTCTTTATTACTGTTGATACTCGTCATCACTGTAAGGAAATGTCAGTGGAAAAATGCAAACTTTTATCTGTATGGAGTTTTCGGGAACACTAATACTTTGACAATGCTTCATATACATTTCCTGTCACCTAAAGGATAGAACACTGTCCTAAATATTCAGAAGGTGCTTACAAGACAAGATTAACTGTATTGTAAGTATTTATGCTAGCACTTTTGCTCTGTTTGCTTAAAATTTCTCTTTTCATTCTGATCAGCTTAGAAAATGTCTAATTAACTTATGACACTCAGATACTTTTATTAATGTCTCCCTCAGACAAAACCAATCACTACTTCTTTTTTGTCTCCAGTTATCCAAAAATGATACTACTGAGTAAAATCAAATGGTCTTTGAAGACAAAGACCATTTGCTCTCTTGCAACCATAGAATGGTTATTGGCACAATGGATTGTTAGTAATAGGGAGATCAGTCATAAAACATATTCTTTCTGTTTCACTCTATCTTTATGACCAATAGACAGTGACATTTTGGGTGAGGATTAGCTATATATTCAGAGTTTATTAAATGGTAATTTAAAAAGGATCTGTTTCTAATTAAAAGTAAACCAAATACTGACCTTGACTGTTTAGAAATATGTATGCACTTTATTATAACTTAGATAATGATGTGATTAAATATAAGATAAGTGAAAGTGTCATATAGAAAAAAAATGTCTTAAAAGTAAAGGAGCAAAGTAAGTATACATTTCAGTACTTATGAAATAATTTCAAGCAGGTATAACCTTGGGACTTTAGTGTAAAAAAAGAGATATTCAATTCCTAATTATTTATTATATTTCTATTATGTAATTACTATTATAACATATCTGACATATATAAAGTGGTAAAAGAGAACATTTTATATAGTCATGTAAATACAGAATATTTCACTTTTTGAATATTGGAAAATTAATCCATATTTTAAGGCATTATATCAGAAATTTCAGTTGAGTCTTAACTATCAATTATATGTTATTGGAGGAGTCATGTAAGCTTCTGAGTTTCTCTTATTAATCCTATTAATTTCTAGGGCTACTTTTAGGATCATATTTATATAAACTCCATTTTAAAAATGTTAGTTACTAGTATTATTATGTTCATACCACTGATAATCATGAATGAACAATTTAGATAATTTATTTTCAGGATAGTTTTGATGTTTTTTATAAAAATGACACCTATCTGGTTCTGTTGGAAGAGCATGTGACTCTTTATCTTGGGGTCATGAGTTCAAGCCCCACACTGGGCATAGAGATTGCTTAAAAACAAAATCTTTAAAAGAAATAATAGGCTTTTAAAAATACCTTTAAATTTGGTATTTCATCAAGTACATATTTTTAATAATTATAATAACTGATCTCATTATCTTCCCTAATTTCTTCTTTAGAAATAAAATACTGTTCAGTATTTATGTTCAACTTAGAAATATGAAATCTAAAATAATTTTCTCCTGTCATTATCTTTATTCTTCAAGTTACTTAGAACACTCATATTTTCATTCTCTCTACTAGATACAATAATATAAATAGAAACCTTAAATATTTGAAAAGAAGGTTGAAAATTAATGAGTGAATTTATATTCTGTGTAAAGTCAAAGGAAACTTGAAGACAGATCCTTTTGTGATGGAAGGTTTTGTATCTGAGAGTTTTACCTTATTAAAATTTTAAAACCAGTTTGCCAATAATTCTGGTTTGCATATACACGATTGTAGTTTTTTTACAATATTGCTTGAATGTAAAAAAGAGGGCTAATAACACCCTTCATTAGAAGGATAGGTTTAGGGTCTACAGATGTAATGTTAATGTGACAATGACTGAGTTTTCCATATCCTCTCTTTGTATAGTATCTAAGTGCATTATTTTCCAGAGAAGAGAAGATAATATAATTTGGGGTAGAGCATCTATTAATATAGTTGAGTATTATTTCAATATGTCATCATACTTTTAGACTACTTTAAATTTTAGTTGGGCCAGTATTATTTCAATATCACAGTGGAAAGATACATTGCTCCTATCTATTTATTCACTACCTTGTTATAACATTGATTACTATACAACTTTTACTAATAGTTATAAATAACTCAAAAATGAATTTAAAATAAGAAGACTGAGTAGCTCATACAATTGGAATTCCAATGTCGGGCAGGCTGTCTTTGAACTTAATCCAGGTATTGTGCTCCCAATTCTCTGTAATTTTCTGGACATTTCTCTTCTCTGTACCACCTCTTACTCATTGTAGTAGTACTGTCTCAGTTTTTCTAAGCTTTTCATTTGCATAAGTAAACATTTAGCAAATTAAGACCAATTTCTTCCTCTTGACTTTCTTTTGTCAGTAAGAATATTTATTCATAAATCTCTAGTATGCTTCCCCTTGCCTATCATTGACCTCAGTTGTATCACACTCCCATTTATTAACAATGATTAAGCTCAAGTCTGGGTTTCTGGCAGATCATCAACAAAGGAGATGACTGACCATCACTGTCCAAGTCTAATCACAATCCACCGCTTGTGCTTGGACCAATTCCTTAAAGCATATGGCAGCTAAATTAAGAAAGGGAACACAGAATATTATGGGGATGAAAAAAATAATAAACTGTTTACAAAATATTTTCATATGCATTATCTCACAGTAGATGACACCTGTTAGTTCCGACCCATTTGTAGTTACCTTGAGCATGCATATGTCAACTCTTCAACCCTACAATCGTTATCAGAGTTATAATCATATAATAGTCTCTTAAATATCTGGGACACAAGAAGTAACAAAGCATTTCAACAAATTCCAGGTATCAATAGAAAATTTCTAGATAGGGGCACCTGGGCAGCTCAGTTGGTTGAGAGTCCAACTTCAGATCAGGTCATGATCTCATACTTTCTGAGTTCATGACCCTCATGGGGCTCACTGCTGTCAGCCCAGACCCTACTTCAGATCCTCTGTCCCCCTCTCTCTCTGCCCTTCACCCGCTTGCAATCTCTTTCTCAAAAATGAATAAACATTTAAATAAAAAAAGAAAAAAATATGTAAAGTCTCTCTGATTTTTTCAATGTTTTTACTTCATGAAAAACCTAGTAGTTCATAAAATACTTTCCACTTAAAAAAAAAAAAATCCACAGTTACAATATCCTAAGGCTAGGGCTCTATATGCCAAAGGACCAGACTGAAGTAAATCTTCTTTAATCATTGGAGCCATGTGAAAATTTGGACAGAGATCTACACCATTCATCTGGTTGCTACAGATAAATATAAATTATCGAAATAGACTGAATGGCAAGATCTCCTGTGTAGTTTTCCAGATTTATAGATGTAGATTGATATTCTTTCTCAGAAATCTCCCTTCTTTGTTGTTTAGTTATTTGATGCATGCTTTTTGTTTTGCTAAATAATATACTCAAAGTGAAAATTTTGAATCACTGCCAGAAACAAGTATCTTCATTATGTTACAGGTTTTGCTTGATTTTTTTTTTCTGAAACAGTAAATTTTATTAAAGACTTCAAATTCCACTTTTATAATCTGGCACAAAAAATAGCTGACATTTGGTTTCAGGGAAACCATATAATTCTATGCACTAATGCCTCATGATAAAAATGAACAAACAACAAAATCAACAACAAACCGCTTAACAATCATTAGCCTCTTGCATTTGTTTAACATGATTTACCTGCAGGAACGTAAAATAATTTTAGTATTCAAGCAGAAATTTCACGTTATTTATCTTCGCAAGAGAAGAGCCCAGGGACTGGAAAAATGTCACAATAACTCAGGATGGAATATTATTTGTTTTAGAAAATGGGTGCAATAGTCCTCTTCTGTTGCTCACATCATGAACACAGTTGCCCAATTAAAGCCTTATATGTTGGAAATTAAACGAGAACGACAAAATTTAAACACTTGGTAAGTCAATGGGCACAGGTAATTTTAATATACCCTATAGTCCTTACATGGCAAAGTGGTGTTGTGTTAGCAAACATCTAACAACATATGCTTTGATGGGCAATGCTACATTTAATGACCAGGGTTAACATTCTGTCTTTGGTCTTAATTGTGTTGAGCCATATGTTGGACGTGAAAATTAGTAATGCATAGGCTGACCGGTGCCTTCCTGTTCCTGGCTTTCGAAGGGAAAGAGTGGAGCTTCACGGTACATTACTGCCTTCTGTTTCTCTCAGACTATACCAGGAAATCGCTGTAATTGTGACTAACTTGGAAAGGTGGCTGTGGCTCCAACTGTTCATTCTGGCGTTTACAAAAACATTTTACAGTGGTGACTGCTTCTGTTAGCGGCCTGCCTTGTAGCCTCATCTGTCAGCTCCCATGGAAAATAAATGACTCGTTTCCACACAATGTGTGACCGTCAGCCTGGTTCAAACATTTTTCTTGTAATCTATGTTGCTCACGGCTGAATATTTTTAGTTCCTTAAGAGATATGGGTGTTGGCATGCCAGTGATTTCCAGTTCCAGAATTTCTGATTTCATTGGAAATGGTCATCTTCAGTGTTTTCAAGCACTTTGAATAGAGAAGGATCAATTAAGAATAAAATAATATGAAGCTATATGCAGGCAACAATATGACTTCCAAGAAAAACGCCATCATTATTACTTTCTGAATACATTTAATGAAATTCACAACATAGACCTACAATGGATAAATCTGCACATCCATATTCAAATTTCTATTTTGGAGGAGTATATAGACATTTTTGGTCCCTTTCCCTTATCCTTTGGGTATATAATCAGCAATATGAATGTATCATCCCTAATTACCAATATCTTTGAGTATTTCCTGTAAATAAGTTTTTTGGGGGGCTTTGTTTTATTTTTTTAGTTTTTATTATTTTATTGCTTTTCCTGGTTCTTGGAAACAATTTTATTCTGCCTCTCATATATTAATAAACTCGTAATTATCTATTACCAATATGTTTAGGTTCCAATTAGATTTATCTTTGATTAAACTTTCTCTGTGCTTCTTTTTATAAATGTAATTTTATTTTCCAGTATTGTTTTCTGTCTTTATTCAGTGATTAGAATTCTTTTCTATATATTTTCATTATACATTCAAGGTTTAAAAATTAAGTAACATTGACAATCTGTAATCCATGGTAAATCTCTGAGCTCATGCAGTTTACATGCTAATCTTCTGTATTCTTTAACCAGTTTGCTTCACAGAGACCTATAGCCAACAGGGGTCTTGCTTCTGTGCCTCAATTACTCACAGGTGCTACTGGATATGTCTTTGACATTCAACATGTAAAATGCTATTAAATTATGGAAAGATATGAATATGTGAGATTTAAAAAGTGTTATCATCAATTTTATGATTATACCAGAGACAGCATCAAGAAGCCTGATAAATAACAGTCCCCACTTAATGTAGACTAGCTACTGAGAATGGCATATTTTAAATAAGGTATAAATAAAACTCGGCATGGTGTGTGTGTGGGGGGGGGGGGGTGAAAGGGCTCTGAATCTAGTTGAGCTAATATGTATTTAGGATATTATGGTATTTTGAAATAAGGAATAGTCATGATTTTCCTGATGTCTACTTTAAGAACAAAGTGTGACCCATCAAACAAAATTTTGAATGGAATAAGATTGAGATTTTTGAATCAATAAATAGACTAAATGGTTAAAATAAAAACTGTCTTTTAAATTCATTATATAATTATTATCTAATACATTTTGGAACACAGAAATGATTGCTTAACTGATTATTTGATAAACTATGGCAAGTGAAATAGATTGAAACCACAAAAAAAGGTAGTACTAACAACACCCATAGCATGTTGTAAATTTAAGCAAGTGTAGATCCTGGTTAGATGATAGAAATGCTTCAAGTAAGATTGCTAATAGTCTACTTCCTAGGAATTCACTTTTGATCATATCTTCAGATGATGGGATAACTCTGAGTAGGCTGATTCATTTAACCCACTAGTATTTGAAGAGCTTTACTACTGTTATTTTTAAAATAGAAGTCAATTAAGGAAGTAAACATGGTAAAATGTGAGAATGGCTTCTACATATATCACAGATATGGTTTAGCATGAAGCAAAAACAAAGTAAATAAACCCACAAATTTGATTATTAAGCAATAATCATTATCTTGGTTACGTGGTAGGTTCTTAAAGAGGACAAACACAGAATACATATAATAGCCATATTGCCTCCACCCCACCCACCCCACACACACATACATGCCGACCAGTCCACAAATCCTAAATGTTTGTTTTGTTAAATTCAATTAAATGATAAATTATGACATGCCCTGATAAGTCTTAGAAGGATAATTATTCTTTTCTTTGACATTTAAAGTCTTCAATAATTTTTATATTTAGTTATTTAATTTTGTCCTTTGTTTAACTTTTTGACTTAAAATCCGTACTGTCCTCAGGCTGGTTTTCTAATAGTTGTACAAGCCATCTTCTCGTTCCAGCTAATGTTGTTGTTGTTTTTGCAGTTACGGTTTCAATTGCTCTGAAATCATGAAAATTCTTCCAAAAATTTAAATGACCTATATAAGCCCTACATGTTTCAAGTGCAGGTTTATATACTAATTTTTGATATATCCCACTCTACCAGGACAACTCTTTCTAGGCATCATGTGTCTCAGATTACTCTTCCAATTTCCCTATTGATTATAGTACATTGCTTCTGTTTCTGTATAGCCCCATTATTTGTCATGCCATTTCAAATAGATATTAGGTTTTTGGCAAAATGGGATAGTTATATATGTCCTTTGCATCTTCCAATAATGACTCATAGAGTAGAAGCCACATAGAAGACAAGAATCGAGAAAATCCTTGGATGATTTACTGATTGTCTGATAAATGTCTATGTACATATATTTCATATTCCAATCAGGTTTGTTAGTCATATGGTAATAACTTGCATCTGGCCATGAATTCTTAAGAAATTTCACACTCAATCACAAAGTATGGATGGGAGAATCCCCTTGGAAAATTGTAGACATCTGTGCTTAGACATCACGTGAAAAGTCTTAAACATACTGAGGCTAACTTCTGGTTATTAAACTTAAAAACAATGTGCTTCCTTTACACCTTCAAAAGGAAGAAGTATAAAGGGAAACTGAACTTCTTGTCTCTGATTTCTATACTAACTGCTTGATATTTTCCCAGAAGATGAAATAAAAAATAAAAATAAAAGAGGGCTCCTCTAATTTTGTGAGTAGTGTTAGATTAAAACATCTGTGTGACCAATAACATAAATAAGATCAGAGTTTTAACTAAATGTTTATGGGTAGCTTTGCGCAAACTCACTACTCTTTCTTTATCATTGCTCGTAGTTTTTATTTCACATAATAACATGTTGCCTCTCTTAAAATTGTCATAGGCAAGTACTCCCCAAAATGCTAACACTTGCATTCAGCTATTCCCTTCCATATGCTTTCAAATTCTTACTCCTACTCTTTTTCCACCTCTCTTTTTGTCTTTCTTTCCCGTGTCTTTTTTTTTTCTGTCATTCATCTTTCTCTCATTCTCATTTTTGTCTTTCTTTTTGTCACTATATGTTAGAAAATTATTTAGTGCAAATCCTGATGTTAAACTTTGAGATGTTCCAATGTCAATTTATATGGATTCTGCCCTTGAGGTACTTACTGTCTGGAAGACAGATGGCGTACACATAAGTTAATTATAATACACATTATAAGTGATAAATGCCACGAGAAAATTACTGATAAAAAATTTCCTACGTACAAATTACCCTTTTCCAACCTTTTAAATCATAATTTCTGAATCTCCTGTTTACTAAACATTTTGACTTATTTGGATTTTATTTATTTTACAAAGAATTCTATACATCAGTGTTAACTAAAAACTTGTCAACATTTACTAGGGCATGGAGAGCTACAGAGCGTTTGAGAATGACAACTTGAAATATCCACATTTAATATGTGAGATAATGCTGGCATCTGTATTGAGGAAGCCTTCAATCAGAAAAGGCAATCCCAGTTTAGAGGCTACTGCAATTAGTGTAACAGAAAAAAACAAATAGATGAGTAAAAGCATATGGTAGGGAGAATATACTAGGGTTTATTTGAATAATATATGTGAGATACAGTTATTATATACCTTCTTCCCGACACAATCCTTCTCATCCAGCAGCAAAACTGCTTAGGAGGATTGAGACGAGATGTGATAGGGCTGAGCATTAAATGGAATATTACAGACCAGGTGGAGAAGTGCTGATCAGTAGAATGGTGGGTCTGTCTCATGTCCTTTGCAAAAGAAGCCCTCTCTCACTTGACCCACAGGATCACTGTGGAGCTACCCTCATTGAATGATGAGACCATATGACCACACTGGACATGTTCAAGAAAAAAAAATCTCAAACAAATGTGGCCAAGATCTTCCCTGATGACCAGAATCTGGATACAGAGCTATTTCCCCCTTTTTGGTATTTATACTAGAGGAGGAAACCTGTTCTTGGCTACATGCATATTTGAAATGAGAAAATTAGATTCATAAAAACAATAGAAACATTACTGCCGAGGATAGGAACCTGTGCCCTCCAAGCAGGCCAAGACAAAGTGGGGAAAGGCAGAGGAGGCAAGGGTTGCATGTGTGGTTCAGGCAGCAGAGACAGCGGAGGAGAGGGGTCACCGCAGGAATCCATCCATAAGCACATTATCCTGTAGGTTTTTCAAGTTACTTTGGTATATTGGTGATAAATTTCCCTCGCTATCTCAAGCAAAATCAAGTTGAATTTCTCTCACATGCCAATCATGAAAGGGGATTTTCCACAATTAGAAAGGAAACGTCAATATAAAAGTTCTTAGGCAGAATAATGGGTTCTTTGGGTACCTTTGATCTCTCTCCTAATAAAGACATGGTTGTTTTCTGTATGTTAATTGGTGTCTCAGTTACATCCCTACTCTGTATGGGTTGTAAAATTATTTTAAACAGGCATAGTGCATATTGAACATTCTTGATTACACTGAACAGATAATCTTGTTAGAGTCATTTTAAATGAATAATGTCTATGTGGATAGCATATAGAAGAGACAAACAAAATCGTCATGTTCAAAGATCATAAATAGAATCTATTTTCAATACAAACTAAAGGTTTCAGCCCATAATGAACTCAGACAGTTGATGCAAAGTGTGATATAACTTGTCCTTTTTCTTATATTATACTCATGCCTAAACATAATAAAGTTAACTAGAGGTGTCATTAAACTTATTTATAGAAGAAATTGAACTGAATTGATATGAAGGTTTTAGTCATAAGAGGATTTCCAGTTTTCCTGAGTCAGGACATTTCATATTCTTTATATTTTCTAAATCTTCATTAATGTTTTAAATTCTAACCAGTGAATCTGGAATATTGTGAAATCTTCAATGCTTACAGATAATTTCAACCACGTTCACTAGAATATGTGTGTCAAAACTATTTGTCAAAATGTAAGGTAAGAAATTTTCAGTCTTTTTTGGAAGAGTTGTCATCATGGAGTAATCATACTCATCATCATACAAAATATTTGCATTTGTTTTTCTTTATTTAGGAATAAAAGTTGTCATTAGCAACCTTCATTTGATCTGGTGCTATTTTCTGAGGTTTGTTTATACAGTGGGCTTACTATATTTAACAATTTCTAAGGAATATTATATACTAACCCGAGTTCTCCAGGATTTGCTTTATATTTGAGGGACAAGTGATGAGAGAAGCAAATTTTACCTAATCTCTATTTCTCAAGACAAGTTAGAGGTTTTCAAACAGATGATTACAAAGTGGGAAGCAGAAACAAGATGAGAAAGAACTTGATGGGGAACAAGGATTAGTTTCCTAAATGGAAGGCAGTTAGTCAATACTCACAGATTAAGATCTACTCTTGTGGATTATATCAATCACCATTATCCAGGTCCTGAATAAGACCTCAATTAGAATGCACAAACCATTCAGCCCTCACTTGACTGAGCCTGTTTGTGTTGAGGTACATTAATTTTCTTTCTAGGTGGCCTCATGAGAACTCTCTTTGATAAGAGCCTAAAAGTCATGCAGTCCTTATTGCTTTTGTTAGAGTGATGCTTGTTTGTAGCCTTAGATTTAACTAAGCTCTCTTGGTAGGATGAACAATGCCCCCGAAGCTCTATCCACACCTTTATGCCTCGATCTTATGTTACCTTAATTGGGAAAAGAGTGTTTAACAATGTGATTAAGTTATGGATATTTAGATGAGGAGATCATTCTGTATTATCCCAGTGGGCCTTAAATGACATCACAAGTATCATTGTAAGAGTAAGGCAGAGGGAGATTAGATAGACACATGGTGATGTAAAGATACAGAGATTGGAGTGATGTCGTCACAAGTCCAAGAATGCTGCCCCCAGAAGATACAAGAAGCAAGGAATTGGATTCTGTTTTAGAACCTTCAGAGGGTCTGTTGTCCACTTAGTGTGGTCTGTGGTTTTGGATTTCTAGCCTCCAGAACTGCCAGAGAATATATTTCTGTTGTTTTAAGCCATAGAATTTATAGTAATTTATTACAAAATTACAGGAAAATAATACAGCTCCTATCCTACCTTTGCTACATAAACATTCACTTTTGTTAGCAGGCTGAGATAAAATGGTGGATTCAGGGAATCTACTGGAGTGGTTGTATAAAATGGAAATTGCTAAATATTTGAATATGAGTGAGAATGGATGGAACCAACTCAAGATCTTTCTTTAAGTATAGCAGTAATCAATTGTACTTTTGGGTAAATACATAAATACACATACATATGTATGTATATATAAGCATTGCATATTTGTGTAGTGGAAACAAAATAAGACTTTTGATCCTCAAGTTAAATCAGATTACCAAATACTATCTTGAGGAACTAGGGTGCATTATGCTAAGCAAAATAAATCAGAGAAAGACAAATGTCATATAATTTCATTCGCATGTGGAATTTAAGAAAAGGGGAAGGGAGCAAAGATATGATAAAAACAGAGAGGGAGAAAAACCATAGGAGACTCTTGAATACAGAGGGTTTGAATACAAACTGAGGGTTCCTGGAGGGGTGTTAGGTGGGGGAATGGGTGTTAAGGAGGGCACTTATTGGGATGAGCACTGGGTGTAATATGTTAGGAATGAATCACTAAATTCTATTCCTGAAATCATTATTACACTATGTGTTAACTAACTTGGATTTAAATTTTAAAAATTAAGTAAAATAACAAATAATTAAATAAATAAGTAAAAAAAATAATAAATAAATAAACAAATGAGAAAGAAAGAAAGAAAGAAAGAAAGAAAGAAGAAAGAAAGAAAGAAAAAAGAAAGAAAGAAAGAAATACTATCTTAATAAATTCAAATGTCTTTTTAACTATATCACTCTACACCAAATGAAAGGGAAGTTAGGAAAGTGAGCTAATGAACTGAAAGAAAATTTTTTTACTCCATTTCTGGATGTATTTAGACTTAACAGGCAATGCATTGGAGTAAATACAATAATCTTGGCACGTAAGCACACACAAGTTAAGAAGAATTATATGTTTTGGGCTGCTTGAAAGAGGGGATTCACCTGAAACAGTCATTCCCAAGAGTTGACATTATAGCTAAGCACCAGGCAGATAATATTCCATATTTTCACATATACACTGTGTCTCTGGTATGTTATCAAAGAACTTTTCAAAACACTCAAATGTAGCACCTTTCTATCTGTATAGACGCCACATGTACAATCTTTGTTTAGAGCTCCCTACTTTCATATAGTTGAGAAAATCCCAAAAAGTATAGATCTATCATCATAAGGCAAGGTCAAAGGCCCAATTCGACTAGTCATCTACCAGTGAAACCAACTGGTGGCATGCCCTTACCTCAATTTATACAGAATTTCTAAGCATATACTTTAAAAATCTTAAAACCTCCATTTCATGGTCGTGAAAAGTTAGAGAAGAGAGTCAGGAATATCAACACATGACAAAGAAATATAAAGAAAAATAGTAAAGTCTTTATTTTTTGTTTCAACATTAAAGCAAATACCACCTGTGTAGTCAGAAATGCCCACATTCTTAACAGACTGGGAACCGTGAGAAGTCAAACAGGTGCTGGGGGAAAAAATAGTAAAGAAAAAAAATGTAATTTCTAAAAATAAGTAAAACACTTATTTTCAAGTTTTTGACATCCTGCTTATTTTTCTTTCTATAAAGTTATAACAAGTATAACATATATTGCAGAGTTACATTTTTCAGAAGGTGGCCTAAGAGAACATGGAACCTATAGAAGTGACAAAAAATAGATGAATCAAAGTTTTTGTTTCTGTTTGTGTGTGAGTACTTTTAAAGACAACTCCAAAAAAGGAAAATGAAATTTCTCATCAGGGGTTTATGTTCTCAAAAGCAAGATTACAGAAATCATCTAGACAATGGAAAATCCTAAATTTATGAGTATAAAATAAAGAAACCCTGGTGTGTCCATACAGTGAAATGGGTGCCTCTGTCATTGCTGTGGATTGTTTGGTCACAGGTAAGAGAACCTCCCAAGTCACCTCTAGCCAAAATGAGGACTGCCTTTTAGGAAGAATACCAGATGTAGGGTTACTGGATAAAATGCAGGATATCTGGTAGTTCTGAATTTCAAACAAATAACATTCTAGCATAACTATGTCCTAAATAGTACTATTATATATTATTTTAAACTATTATGTTTTATTTATACTTTAAGACCTGATTTGTGGTTTATCTGAATTTCAAATGCATCAAGGTGTCCTGTATTTTTATTTACTAAATCTGTCACTCCTGACGAGATGTCTGAGATATTTCCAAGTGTCAGGAAAGACTAGGGAATGGATTTAGAAATTCCACAGGCAGCTATGCAGTTTCTCACTGTCCTCTCAATGACTTTAATTCTCCGTCTTACTTTTTGGCCTTTCCTCTTCTTTTTTCCAAAACTGAATAATCACCTATTTCATTCTCATTTTTGCTCAATATAGAGTAATTTTATTTTTTGTTGTCATTGTTCTTTTCATTTTGCATTTGTTTTTGTTTTTCTGTATTCAATATAGAAATAGGTTGGCCTAGCTTTGGTCATGATCTACCTATGGTCAAATCAAGGTTTAGATCACATGGTCCAGTGTCCCCTCAATAGATGTGGAAAGAGCAGACTCGAAGAACTACATATCAAGTAGGGAAATGAATAACATACCTATTGAAGCTAAAGTGATAAATCATGCCTTTAAAGAGTACTAGCTTATGAACCACAACTGTATAATATTAATTGAAAGTATGAGTCTATAAAGTCATCTACAAAATCCAATTTTGTTATACATACACAAGCACATACGCAAACACAACTACGATCATACAAGTAGAAAAATGAAAAGAAAAATATACTAAAAAATATTCCCAAGGATGGCTGTTGTTATGATTAAAAGTAATTTTATCTTATATATATATTTTTTGCTTGCTAAATTTTTAAGAAAGATCCCTAATTATTTACATAAAGAATCATAGTAAGAAATAGGTAAGAGGAGGAAAAACATGTTTTCCAAGAATTATGATTGCTGGGAGGGTTGTTTAATCATCCAATGGATTCACAAATATTTTCATAAATATGAATTGCAGGCTGTTCATTCTGAAGATCTCTAAAAATTTCCTCCAGAACATAATATTTGGAAGGACAAGGAATTTAAAAAGGGCAATATCTAAGATATCTTAAGATAAAAGTAACATATAAGGGAACACTGAGATTTTCAAGCAAAAATATATTATTTGGAGGTGTCTTTTAACTTATTTTCCATATTTTATAGAAGCAAAAACAAGATTTGAAATTCATTATCATGTACCCAGCATAAAATAAAAAAATTAAAGAGGTAAACAATATTTAACATCATATAAAGACAAAGAGTCTTACAGAGATTTCATCACTTGTTTGACAATTTTACCAAATCTATTTGTTATCATCTTTGGAAACATCTATAATTTCACTTTTATATCATTTGTTATAATTTTAGTTTTATTCTAAGAGCTCATCTGAAACTTCCAATTATTGATTCCAGTTCTATCTCTGGGTAGCTATGGACGAGTGTAATTCCTCTTTCACATAGAAACCCCTCTTATATTTAAAGATATATTTTTCTTCTCATTTGTTGAGTCCCCAACTAAAATCTTCTATTCCTTCAGCTACCTTGCCCATGCATTTTCACTTTGACCTTCTGGCTTCTGTCAAAATAACAATTTGTCTAGGCATTAAACGAAAACTTACAGCCAACAGTGAATGAATCACTAAGTTCTGTCAATTCTTTTAAATGCAACTTGAATCCCTGTGTTCATCTCTATTTCTGCTGGTCTTAGGTCATTGTTTTGTGCTTCCTGAATTATTGAAAGTAGTCTCTGATACTTGGATTGCTCTTCATTCCTAAAATAAAAGGTTGTTACTTGACTAATCTTCTGAAAACACTGTTTTGTGTTTAAGAAGCTACATCCCCAAATTATCCATGACAAACACATAAAAAAAAAAAAAAGGAAAAATCTGTCCTATAACTATTTTTAGCATTTTATGACAAAAATTGAAATAACAAGGTGTGTTTCAAAGTCCAGGGCACTGTTCATTACCATCCAGCCTGCCTACAATACTCTTTATTTCATCCTTACATATTAGAATCTGTCTTTTCTTCAAGGTCAGTTCAATTATTGGGGCTTATGGCAGCATAACACCTTTATTTAAGTCCTAAATCAGTAGGTGTATCATCATATATGACATAGGTCCACAAACTTTTTAAAATGAGGTTCCAAACCTTTCCAATATGAAGCATAGATTTTGATCAAAATTTCCAAGAAGCCAATATAAAGAAGAAAAAATAGTTAACATTTCCTTACAGCTTATGAGCTAAGGCTAACCATTGTTCAGTTGCTGACCCAAAGCAACTTCATGGTCCAGAAACAGATGAAATAAACATCTTAATGTAAATCATATGTTAACTTTCATTTGGAGAACTAAGAGTTTTCTTTCATATGTTTTGTTTCTAAAGTAATATCAAAAAAGTTTCTAGACTTTGTGTAATTTTTAATTGCAAAGTCTATACTTCCTTTTCAAAAACAAAAGTCCTTTTAAAACTAGAAATTAACACGATGTCTTTAAAAAAGTTAGGGATGGGGCTCCTGGGTGGCTCAGTCTGTTGGGCAAACTAGTTCAGCTCAGGTCATGATCTCATGGGTCATGGGTTTGAGCCCTACGTTGGGCTTGATGCTGACAGCTCAGAGCCTGGAGCCTGCTTCAGATGCTGTGTCTCCCTCTTTCTCTGTCCCTTCCCCGCTCATCCTCTGTCTCTCTCTCTCTCTCTCTCAAAAAAAAAATTTTTTTTTAAAAAGCCAGGGATAATTCACAAATTTATATAAATTCACGATCAACTGCAACTATTTTCAAGCACCGTAAATCTTATTCACACAAAGACATAGTAGTAGTTGATTCCTTGTGAGCTATGTAAAATGTTCCTTTAAAGTACAAAATTACATTTTTCCAAATATTTTTTTCCTAATTTGGAATATGCTTTGTTCTCCAAATATTTTGTATTTAGATAGAAACAGAGATCATCATGACTGAGAAATATATTTTTTCCTCTCATCTTGTCAAGGCTGCTAATGTTATCCTGGGAGTAATTAGTAGCAAAATAGCAAACAAATAATTTGTGAGATTTCCTTATCAGATACCTACAAACAATTCAGGGATGGAAATAATAAAATTCTTGGAATTTTAATTCTAAATAATTTGAATTTAAAAAATTAAGGGTACAATGACCTAAATGCATATTTGGAAATTTTATTTTTTGAAAGAATAACTACAATGTTATAAGGGATATCTGATGGTAATAGTCTTGAAATATGAATTTTGTATTTATGCTAGAGAACCTTGCTTTTATAAAGGATTGAAATTGGTGTGCTGTCAATTCTTAAATACCTACAGTCAAAATGAAGAAAGAACAGCTGGTCAGGGTCACTCTCTTGTTAGTTAAGAAAATTAGTCTTCTGCACTAGCGTCCCCTGGTCTAATCCAGATTTGAGCTAAGAGATGAGGCTGTGAGTACGCATTTTAGATTAAGCCTTGGCACAGTGTTATTCAACTGTGCTTTGGGTTTGTGGATTGGCAGGTATTTCCACTGCAGCTGCAGCAAAAAGTAACAAATGGAGAAAGTAAGGGCTGAGTGTGGAAAGGTAGGAGGAGACTGTATCCAGAAGGAATATGAATGACATGCTAAGAAGCTAGGGCTTTACTTTGGAAGTTATTCAAGATTTGAGCAGAGTGATGTGATCTCCATTGCTGTCCTGTGACAGTGCTGCACTATGTCTACTTATAGAGAGATTTTTATGGTATTCTCACACCAGGAGAGCTTTGTTTTCCTTTTTAATAAGCATCACTAGCGAGGCTTAATTCTTTGCCATTTCCATAAGAAATACTGTCAGATTTTTGAGAGTAAAGGAGCCATCACATTCAACTATGTCATTCTAGAAATATCTGGTTTTGACAAGGGCATATATCAGTAAAGAAGAGTACTGCTCTTATATTGGGGTAGGCAAATACACTAAAATACTGGAATATCTAAATTGATAGTAAAAAACATATTTCAAGTTTTACATTTAACATCAATAAGAAAAATATCATTGCAGAAAAGAAAAGAGGATAGCTTGGTTTGTAAAAATGTGTTTTGTAGGGATCTCCTTTGTTCAAAGGATAAAATGCATGATCAACCAATAATTCTTCAGGTACTTACTCATCCTCTTTTTTATCTCCCAATACACCTTTAGCCATTTACTCAGTGTATTTGTTTCTATCCCTTTACAAAAGAGTACATATACAACAAAAAGAAACAACACTCAAATAAGGCTACTCATACTACTTGTTTCTTACTCTGACGAAAGTATAATGACAGAGAATTAAGAGTCAGTTAAATGAACTTATAGGGCTTTGCTTTTTTATGTACTCACCATCTTCTGTTAATATGGGGAAAATAAACATTGGCTTCATATGTTCCTGGGAATCAAATATTTTGAAATGAAAAAGGACAAGGTACGTATTTTAAGTACTGAAAGGTTATAAATACCAGGGACATTTTCATGAAAACCAACCCCCCAAAAACATATAGGATATGTGTATTTGGAAAATAAAATAATTATCTTATTTCAAAACAGTAATGCAAACAGTACATGACTGTGTGTCAAAATGTGTGTCAAACTTGAAATTCTTACAGCCAAGTCCTATAACCAAATATTAATTGCTCACTTGTAGATCAGTGTTCTGACTAGTTCAATATGAAATTAAAGACAAAGATTAGCATCTACTTCTAATCTCTCTCATAACTAGAAAACTATTTAAATGGAATTTATCTCTTGTACCTACAATCTTTCTAAAATGAAAAAAAGTTCAACAAAAAAAATATACACAGTGGCATTACATCCACATGTATGGTAAAGTCTTGTCACTAGTTAGTGAATTTCAAAGGGTGCCTGACACTAACAAGGAATAGTCGTATAATTAAAAATTCAAGAGACTGAAATTCAGACCAATTTGGTTTTAATTCTTGCTCACATATCATGTAATCTTTAGTAAATTATTTAACCTCTCTGACCTATTGTTTCCAATTCAGTGGATATAATAAATTGTAAGGTTCTTTGAGCTTTACATGCCATAATGTATGTAAGTGATATTATAGCATATATATTATAAACCTATAGGTGTAAATGTATGAAGTTAAGTGTCTTTCCTTCCTCTCAGAATATATGTTTGACCATGATATTTTGTAGGATATAAATTTATGCCATACCTGGAAAAAATAGTCTGATGAAAGTACTCATTTTATTATACTCTTTCTCTCTGTATACTCAGAATATTGTACTTTAACATCTAAGGGACTCACTGACATCTATCTATTCACAGTCACTTTCTGTTATATTTTTTAGTAGTCTTAGAGTACACACACATGAGGACGTATACTCCCAAAGAGGCTATCCATTTATGGTCAGATGTAGCTTACTTCTTATTGGAATAAAAAACAAGTGAATATAAAGATGAAATTACATGTACAACATGAGCTACCAAAACAGGTCATGGCCACTCACTGTATTTATTTTTCCTTTATGTAAATATCCAGTGCTGGCAAAGCCTCTGAACTTTGGATATTACTACATTTTAAAAGGAGATTTGGTGTCTTCCTTTCATAACCATATTATTTGCATTAACCAATATATGGTAAGTGCTATAGCAAGTAATCCCCAGTCTCAATGGTTAACATAATTCTTTTTTTTTTTTTGTTTTTCTCCTATTGGTATCACAGTGGCTGCTCGGAGGCTTCTTCCAATTGGAGACTCAAAGATCCAGGCTGCTTCCATCTTCAACATGTGGCTTTCCAGATCTATGGATGGGATAATAGAATGTCAAGTATCAGGCAGGGTTTTCGTGGTTTTTCCCACAGATGGGCTTAGATGTTATGTACATTTTCCCGACCAACATAACTTTGGCCATAACTCTATCACATAACCCCAACAGTCTTCTCATGTACCAAAAGGAAAATCATGGAGTTGATGAAGATACCACAGCATCTTCTCTCCTTTAGTAAGTTAGTATCTATGCTCACTGAAGTTTGAGACTATGTATTTTTTGATGAACACTGCATCATCAGTGTCTAGAATAGGGTTATAATATAGATACAGTATTTTTGAATGAGTAAATATCCGCTATAATTAAAACAAAACATGTAGCTAATCATGGAACAACCATGGAAAGCTCACTTTTGTGCCCAATAATACAGTTATATAAACGTTGCACTTAAAAAATCCCACTGTAAAACAATATTAATATGATATTATCCACATAAAAAGGATGAACAATAACTTTCAGACTTTACGGTCAAAGCCAAGTGCTTAAAAGTGTTAAATAAGATTATTGAGATGTATTACTTTTTAATTTTCTTTATTTTTAGTTTCAAGTGTAGGATTTATTATTATTTGTTAATGTTAAGAAATATTTCTTAAGTTGGGTTTAACCTAAAAACTGATTTTTCTTGCCAAAAGCAAGTGGAGATCTAACCCTTAACTGTGACTGTCAGAGGTAGATAGAAGATAGCACAAAGAACGCCAGTACTACAAATGGGAAACACTGTTTGCTGAGTAGTAGATGGCCAGTATTTTGAAGACTGCAACATTTCTTAGATGTCACCACTTCAGAGATATGAGCAAATATACACAAAGCAGTACTTAGAGCCACAGAAATGGAGTCAATGGACTACCTTGGAAAAGCAAGGAACTACGGTGGAAAAAACAGCGTAAGAGAAGTCAGAGAACAAGGCAGGTATTTCCTAGAGTTGGGAAAAAAGTGACCTTGTTAGGAACAAAAAATAAAAACAAAAGTCTTCCTTGGTTAAATGTTTCAAAAATTAACATCAAAACCAAATTAGAAGAAAACTAAATTTGGGACTTCTGGATGGCTCAGTCAGTTGAGTGTCTGACTTTGTCTCAGGTCATGATTTCGTGGTTTGTGAGTTCGAATACTGTGTCTGGCTCTGGTTGACAGCTCAGAGCCTGGAGCCTGCTTCAGATCCTGTGTCTCCCTCTCTCTGTCCCTCCCCCACTCATGTTCTGCCTCTCTCTCTCAAAAATAAACATTAAAAAAAAAAGAAGTAAACTAAATTTGTTGGAAGATTTGATAACTCTCATAAACCTATTTCTTAGCAATTTTTCAGAGATTAAATTATTTGAGTAGTAAGGAAGAAATTTAGGCAAGTGAGCATGTTAATGAGGTCATAGATTCAGTGACTTCACTGAAACCAAATGGGACCATTCTGGGGAAAAGTGTTCAGCTTCCTCTGAAAAAGCTGTCTGAGTATAAATGTTATACAATTAATGCCAGTGTCTAGCCATTCAAATAAAAATCCAAAGATGTGGGTTCTTTCGGAAAAAAAAGTGGGTCTTCCTGATCAACAATTACACAGAATGTCTGGAAATTATTTGCTAAAATAGTATTTTAACAAAACCTCTCTGAATATTTACTTCAAGATAAAAAGACCCAACTAAATGATAGAAAATTTAATCTTTTCATATGAGTTTCACTAGGGTGACTTTTGTGCCTATTACAGTGGGTTTGTAGAATATATTCTACAGAATTTCTAAAAACTCTTTCAGGTGTTTATAATTAACTGAACTGGTTCATACTGGCTTAATAGTGCTGGTTTTTATTCTAAAGTAAACCCTTAGTTCACTTTAATGTTTTTTATGCCTCAGAGCAAATAAATAAATAAATAAATAAATAAAATAAAAATTTCGATACTTACAAAATCAAGAATTCTTTATTTTCCACTAGCGGAAAAACAAAGAGCTGGATTCATATATTATGCACATATATGAATCCCCACACACATTTACATTTGTTACTTTAGACAGAGACAAACAGTCACACACAGAAACACAATGTACAAGCTAGATTTAAAAAGCACATTAGAATTAGGAATCTTTTCTGTGGATTTTTATAGCAAATAGTTTCAATGTGCAGAATCATTCACCAACAAAAATTTTTCTCCCTTTCTAAAAAAAAAAAAATTTTTTTTAGCTACAAATGTCATAAAATTGCTTCTAAACAAATTCTTACTTCACCAATCCCTGTTAAGCCTAAATAACTGTTTGGATTCCAAAAAGGAAAGTAGTTATATAATTATTGTTTACAGAATAAAATAGCAAAAATAGGTAATGTTAAAAGATAGAGAGGCAGACAGAGAGTTGATAGAATAAAGGAATGAGACATTTTAAAATGGACTTTGAGGTACTGTGAAAAATGAGAGGGAAGTTGCAACAATTGCCAACACTGGTGAGTAATCATGCAGTATTGTAGAAACTATTCCCTGATCAGAGCTTAGACCTAGCCACCTAGCTGCATTGTGTGATGAAATACAAGTAATATATAAAATCCAGTGTTACACATCTATTAACCAATATTTCACAGAACTCCGGCCTTATGCTAGAACTTTGCTAGACCTCTATTTTTGTTTCCCTTCTAAAAGCAGATTTTCCCTTCTTTTTTAAAAGGTATTATTTTAATTGGCTGTTTAAGAATAATGAGGCCACACACACAGCCTGACATGCTGAGCTAGCAAGGAAATGCAGCTGGCCTTTCTCTTGCAGACAAAGGCAGTGGTTCTAATAATAAAATGGAGAAGCACTGCTCACTTCATCATGCAATCTTTTACATCCAGATTGTACTAGATTTACACAAAACAAGTCTTAACATATTTAAGAGGATTGAAATCATATCAAGCATCATTTCAGAACAAAATGGTAGGAAACAAGAAATCAATAGCAAAAGGAAAACTGGAAAATTCACAGATAATGGAAATTAAACCCACTCCTGAATAACCGATGTGTCAAAGAAAGAACTAAAAGAGAAATAAAAATATATCTTGAATTGAACAACAATGGAAACACAAAATAATGAAAATTACAGAACAGCAAAAATTCTTCTAACAAGTTCATAGCAATAAAAACCTATATGGAAAAAAAAAAAAACACCTCAAATAGCCTAATCTTATACCTCAAGGAACTAGGGGAAAAAAGCAGAAATAAAACACAAAGTTAATAAAAAGAAGGATATTAAAAGGTTGAGAAAGGAAATAAATGAAATAGAGACTAAGAAGATGATAGATCAACAAAAATAAGAGCTTTTTAATTGTTTTTAATTTTTTGAAGTTATTTATTTATTTATTTAGAGAAAGCACAAGAGGGAAGGGGCAGAAAAAGAAGGAGAGAAATCCTCTCAAGCAGGCTCAGCACTGTCAGTGCAGAGCCTGATATGGGCTCAAACTCACAAGTGACCTGAGCCAAGATCAAGAGTCAGACATTTAACTGACTGGACCACCCAGGCTTCTTTTTAAAAAAGTAAGAGTTTTTTTCGTTTGTTTGTTTTTTGTTTTTTTTTTTTAAGCAACAATATTGACAAGTCTTCAGCTAGACTGATATTAAAAGAGAGAAGATTCACATAAATAAGTCATAAATTAAACAAGAGACATTACTAAGGAGAAATATTAAGAGAGATACTAAGAATCATAGGAAATTACCTATAAACAATTATACAAGTTGGATAACTTACAAATACTGGATAAATTCTTAGAAGCATGCAACCTACTAAACTGAATCATGAAGAAATAGAAAAGCAGAATAGACCAATTTGAATAAGGGGATTAAATCAGTAATCAAAACCCCCTGACAAAATTCCAGTATCTGATGACTTTACTGGTGAATTCTACCAAACATTGAAGAAGAACTAATGCCAATTCTTCTCAAGCTCTTACAAAAAATTGAAGAAGACAAAATACCAAAACTAATTTTATTATGTCAGCATTACCCTGATACCAAAGTTAGACAAGTACAATACAAAAAAAGAAAATTATAATCCAAAATCCTTGATGAACATAGATACAATATATTAGCAAATGAAGTCAACATCACATTAAAAGGATAATACACATAGTCTAGTGGGATTCATCCCTACGATGCAAGGATGGTTCAACATATGCAAATCAATACATCAAGAATGAAAAATAAAAATCACATGATCATTTTAATAAAAAGAAAAACTCATTTGACAAAATTCACTTTCATGTTAAAAACTCAATAAATATAAAATCAGCTGTGTTTCTATATACTAACAATAAACTATTGGAAAGAGAAAACAATTCCATTGACTACAGCATCAGAAAGAATAAAATAATTAGGAATAAATTTAACCAAGAAGGTGAAAGATGTACTCTGTAATCTATAAAACATGAAAGAAATTGAAGACATAAATTGACAGGTATGCCATGTTCATGGGTTGTAAGATTTAATATTGTTAAAATGTCCATACCACCCAAAGCAATCTATGTATTCAACATAATCTCTATCAATATTTTAATGGTATCACAGATAGAAAAAAAAAAAAAAAAAAAACTTGAATAGCCAAAGCATTTTCAACCAAGAAGAGTAAAGGTGGAGGCATCACACTGCATTATTTTAAAACAAATTACAAAGTTCTAGTAAACAAAAGAGTATTGGCATTAAAACAGTCACAGAGATCAATAGAATAGACTTGAGAGCTCGGAAATAAACATATATATGGTCAACTAATTTTTAACAAAAATACCAAGAACACACCATGAACATAGAACAAATTTTCAAAAAAAAATTTTGTTGGAAAAACTGGATTATCTACATACAAAAGAATGAAACTGGACCTCTACCTACATATATCTTACACAACATATAAAAATCAACTCAAAATGGATTAAATAATTGAATGTAAAACCTGAAATCATAAAACCCCTAGAAGAAAAAAAAGAAGATAAACTCTTTGACATTGGTGTTGGCAATAACTTTTTTAAATATAACACCAAAAGCCTAGGCAACAAAAGCAAAAATAGATGGAAATACGCCAAACTAAAATGTTTCTGCTTAGTAAAGGAAACCATCAACAAAATGAAAAGGCAATATATAGAATGGGAGAAAATACTTTCAACCCACATATCGGATAAGGGGTTAATATCCAAAATATATAAGAAACTAAAAGAAAAAAACAACACCTCAATAGCAAACCAAATAAGGAAAAAAAATAACAACAACAACAACAAATAATCCAATAAAATAATGGCAAAGCACTCAGATAGATATGTGTCCAAAGACATATAAATAGCCAACAAATATATGAAAAGGCACTCAGTGTCACTAATCACCAGGAAAATGCAATTCTAAACCATAATGTGATATCACTTCACACATGTTAGGATGACTATTACCAAGAAGACAAGAGTTAACAAGTGCTGATGAGGACAAGGGAATACTGGTACACTGTTGGGGGAAATGTCAACTGGTATAGTCACTATGGAAAAACAGTATGAGGGTGCCTCAAGAAATTAAAAATAGAACTAGCATATGCTCTAGCAATCCTACTTCAGTGTATATATGTAACAACAGCAAAAAAAAAATCACTATCTCAAAGAGACATCTGTACCCATATGATGTTTGAAGCATTATTCACAATTGCCCAGATATAGAAACAACCCAAGTTCTGTTAAAAGATGATTGGATAAAACATATATGAATATGAATATTGAAAATATATATAAATAATATGTACAAATATTTTCAGCCTTAGAAACGAAGGAAATATGGCCATTTTTAATGAAATGGATGGACCTGGAAGACATCAGATAGAAAAAGACAACTACTGTATGGTATCACTTATATGTAGAATCAAAAAAAGAAGTCGAACATATAGAAACAGAGTAGAAAGGCAGTTGCAAGCGGCTGCAGTGGGTGGAGAAAATGGGGAAAGGCTGGTAAAAGGGTACAAACTTTCATTTATAAAATGAGTAAGATCTGACAATGTAATGTACAGCATGATGACTCTAGTTGACAATATTGCATTGTGTACTTGAAATTTTTTAAGAGAGATCTTTAAGCATTTTTATCACAAACAATATAAAAGTAACTATGTGAGGTGATAGATGTGTTAACTTCATTGTGTGAATCCTTTCACAATGCATATGTATCAAATAATCACATTGTATTCTTTAAATCTATTACAATTTTGTTAATTACACTTCAAAAAAACCTGTGAAAATACTTGGTAGTCTCTGCTTAATTTGCCAAAACTGTCCTAATATTGAGAAACTCAGAATTTCTCAAATTATCTTCTCCACCCACACTTTAAGCTACCGCAGAAGCTCGTCCCTCTACTTAGATTACACCCACTCTGGGCCCTAACTCATGAACATCTACTTATTTATCCTTTATAACTTAGCTCAACTGCAGCCTCATCTGGAAGCCTTCTGTGTCAAGTCTCTCCTGTACTCCAGGAATATTAAAGAGACCATTTCTCTTGGGCATTATATATATGGTGTGTGCATATGTATGTGTAGAGAGGGTATCTATAGATATAGATACACACATATTTATGTATTGTACATCAAACATATTTTATTATCATAATTGCTTTTCTTTTTCTTCAAATGAATTGAATATTCACCATAGATTTACATATTTCAGCATCTAGCACAGTCTCTGAAACACACTAGCTACCCAATGAATGCTTGTAGAAAGTATTTATAATTAAACCTTTTTTTTTTTTTTTTGCCTCTTCTATGAATGGGTTCCATCAATTATTATTGCTTTCTCTTAAAATTGTAGCTCCTGTTGGCTGGAGATTTCTTTTATGCTTTAAAAAAACAAACAAAACACACTTTTATTACCTTGAACTACTGTATTTCTGAAAAATAAAGTTTTTCATTACTGACTCTTCTGCCTTACTCCTCATTCACTCAGACCTTGAAATAAAATATTTTTATCTTATCATTTGGCTTGAATTCCTTATCTGGAAGTCACTAGTGACTCCTTAATTGTCACATATTTTTCATTTCTCACCTTGCTAGAACTTAATGTGGTGTTTGATACTTGTTTTTTCTCTTCTTGGACTTTTTATCTTGTCTTTGAGACTTGATGCTTTCCTGGTTTTCTGATTAGTTCTCTGACTTCTGTTATTCTTCCTCTATCAGCAGTAGGATATTTCCTAGCTGGTGTCTTTGCATTTATCTCAACGTTTACAACATTTGATATCATTTAGTTTCCCTATAACATGGTGGACATAAAATCTATATATCTTTATTCCATACTTGTTGCTCATGTCTTCTTGGATACACTATTGGTATCTGATGTTCAACATTTTTGAATTAAAATGTGTCATCCTCTCCTGTATTATATATAACACCTTTCCCCATTCATATTTCAATTAATGATACTGTATTATTCTCCTTACTACAACATGGATGTGGAACACAGGAATATATTGGCAGTTCTCTCTTTCATATGCATCTGATACAATCAATTTCTCACTCTTGTAAGGTTCTCTTCTACATGGTTATTATTAATCCTTGGTTTTCTACTTCCCATTTCTGTAAGCCTTAATTTATGTCCCGTTTCATTTAGCTTTTATCTATTTGTAATTTATATTATCTCCTAATTTGACATTTACAAATTCTGCTTGCTCTGAATTCACATAAGACTACTCTATAAACTTACAATGTTTTATAACCCTTTGTATTTGCTTATTAATAATCTATCTGAAATGGTCTTCACTTATACTTTACCTTTACTTTAAAGTCCTAGCTCAAAGTCCATTTTCTCCGATTCCTTCACTTAGAATTTCTCCAGCATCTATGTCCCAGCAATAGCTCTCTTTTAACTCTAACAATTGACTTATGGTAAATCACTCCTGTGCCTTTCCTTATCTTAATGCCACTGATATTTGAGACCTGTCTTGTATATCTTATTCCTATCATAGCACTAAACATAATTTTCTGACTTACTGAAGTCAGGCACTGAGTTCAGTTTCTCCTAACATCTTGCCTGACACTAAATAAACATTTCCTAAATATTTATTGAATGAATTAATTTGTCATAATCATTAGAAACTAGCTCAGAAATTTGTACAAAGGTTCTATGTACATCAGCTTGAAATACAGAGCATTACACAATATTATACCAAACCCAACATGCTTTATATTTTGTGTGGAAAAAAAGGCATGACTGGGACTGCAATGGCATTGAATTTTATAGCAGACTTAATGACATTTTGAAATAACTAAGATCAACATCATAATTATTGTGAATGTTATTTTACATATATATTTTTTCAACGTTTATTTATTTTTTTGGGACAGAGAGAGACAGAGCATGAACGGGGGAGGGGCAGAGAGAGAGGGAGACACAGAGTCGGAAACAGGCTCCAGGCTCTGAGCCATCAGCCCAGAGCCTGACGCGGGGCTCGAACTCCCGGACCGCGAGATCGTGACCTGGCTGAAGTCGGACGCTTAACCGACTGCGCCACCCAGGCGCCCCTGTGAATGTTATTTTAAGTTGCTATAATTTATTTGGTGCTTACTAGATGTCAGGGACTATGTTAAACGTGAAACACACATAATCTCACTTTATATCACAGAAACTATAGAAAATTAGTAAACACAATGTTTTACTCATATTTTACAGAAAAAATATCTAAAGTCACACAGTGAGTATATGCTGTGGTAGGGATTTAAATATTTCTGCTTTGAAACCTCTTAACCAATGCATGCTCTGCCTTCAGCTTCCATATTGCACTCAAATGTGTTTTTATTTTTCCTGACACAAAATAAATTGAAATGCTCTTTGTGAGCCATTCATTCAAGTGCCATCAGCTGCCCTTTTCCTGATAACAACATGATTCAGAACTTTTAATAATGATTATAATTAAGCAGTGATATCATTGCCTCTCTGTTTTATGAGACAATAATCCAATTCCTAAATGGCTAAACTAGAAGGCCAAAGGCAGAGCAGTTTATCACAGCTAGAGAATCAAATTACTGCTCAGCAAAACAGAGAGCCTTGATATTATTATTATATAAAGCATGTTTGAGGGTTAATAGCCCTCTCTCCAACATTTTTTAATGTTATATTGGCAAGGTTAAAGACAAAAAGGACGGACGCTGGTTCTATTGGATATGTCTGCTAAAGGTTCTTTGAATAATGAAGAAAATTAATTTTGTGAAATAGAGCACTTGACTTGGAGTCAAAGTAAATCAAAGCTATTATTATTATTATTATTATTATTATTATTATTTTACTTTAGAGAGAGAGCATGTGCATGAGTGGGCGAGAGGAAGAAAGAGAGTGAATCTGGAGCAAGCTCCGTGCTTAGTGTGAAGCCTGACATGGGGCTCGATCCCATGACCCTGGGATCATGACCTGAGCTAAAATCAACAGTAAGATGCTCAACCAAATGAGGACCCAGGCGCCCCTCAAATCTTTTTTATCTGATGTGCTTAAGTAACTTGACTTGACTGAAATTCAGTTTCCATGCTTTAAAGTAAAGGATTTCTTGTTCTAATATCTAATGACTGGATAATCCAGGAAAATAAAAATCTTTGAAATCATATGTAATGTAAAAAATGCATATATTTATGGATCAGCCTTAATTTTCCTATGTACATGAACAAGTAACATAGTGTACTATATTGATATATAGTACTTGTTAGAAAAGAACACTTTTCTACCCTAAAAAGGTACAACATAATGCCTCCCATTTTCTTACATTCCACACAGTCAACTTTAAAAGGGCTTCTCCACGTAGGTTTCCTTCAAAGGATCTGTCACACAGAAGCTGACTGGTATGTCATAGTTGCAAAAAGATTAAAGATTCTCACGTATTTTAATCACTGCTTTATGGATTTACATCAAAACACTTTCACTTCCATAAACATTTAACAGTTTTAGAGCTGACTATAGATATTTGAAATATGACATTAGCAAGAATGCATACACAAATGCACATATTTAAAAACTGTTCTTAAAATAGAGTCCGATGTCAGATATGTATACTCTAAATCAATAAGTAAAATACTTTGTTTAAAACATGTTAGCAATGATTTGCATGGCTATAACTAATCTACCACTTTAGGGGAAAGAACAATTATTTTTTTGTGATGCAATGAATCTGGCTTTTTGAAAAACAATGGCATGAACCACAGAGAACAAATATAGTCACCGCCATATGATAAGTTCTCCCTTTTTAGAAAGTACTACACAATATATAAGGATTATTTTGATATTTAATTTCAGTTTGAAAATTCAATTAAATAATGTTAGATGATTTGTATAGAAATAAAAATCAATTGGTTTCAGATTGATAGCTAGCTTGACAAGTGTAATATGGTTTTGATTGATTTTATCACTTGACTATTTTGCAATTGTATAGATATAACCTTAAAAAATTTATAAATTTTGTCACTAACATTTTTTTTTTTTAGTTTCTCATTCACTTGTAAAAGAATAGTAAGGCAGACTTTCTTCAAGGCAGGAGGGGCCATGAGGTTTTGCAGTGGGGAAAGAGATTGGGTTCAACTCTGAAAACAATAAGGAAAGTGGAAATTTATAGTCAAAGAGCAGGATGGGGATCAGTAACTAGAAAATTACTAAAAGGAAACATCTATTTAAGAGAGGATTCTGGCTAAACTGACCTAGCCAGATTTGTGCTGAAGACAGGCCAGGGTGATTAGACATCACCTGGGGAGTGGTGGAGAATGAGAAACCCATTAGGTAGAGAAGGTAATAGATATTGAGGATGAGGAATTCCGGCTAAAGTGACTTCACAGAATTCTTGTTAAAACTGTAAAATGCAAGATGAACACAGAAGCCCAAAAGTCGAAGTCTAGCTGAAAAAGTACACAGAAGAGTCCTATATGAGTTTGTTCAAGGAGAGAATCTTTGTCACACAGTTTATGAAAGAAAATGGCTCCTTTTATCTCTTATGGTCAGATAAGTCTGCCATGTACCACCTGTACCCAGATATTGTGTATATCTCCCTGCATATACATCACACATTTTATAATGGCATGTAAGTCCCTTTTATGATCTAGTCCAGGAGTCAGGAAACTATGACACATGGGCAAAATTTAGCCATTGCCTGTTTTTATAAACAGTTTTATTGGAATGTATCCATGCTCATTTGGTTGTGTTTTAATCTATGGCAGCTTTCTTGATAAAGTGGCAGTGTTCAGTAGTTGTGGTAGAGTCAATATGGCCTTTAAAATCTAAAATATTTATTCTCTGGCCATTTACAAAAAAAAAAAAAAAAACAAAAAACAAAAAACAAAAAAAACAAAAAAAAACAAAACTACTTTCTGCTCTAGGCCAAAACTTTCATTTTAATTTAATTTTTATTTTGTCTCCTTCATATGTCTTAAAATCCTATCAAAATGATAACTTTTTGGAGTCTAAAAGTATGCCATTTCCTTTTCCTTTCCTGCAATTTTGCATATGCAAATACCCTTTCCCTTAATGAACCTCATATCTTAGTCAACATCAGAAACCACAGCAATTTTAAGGCCTAAATTGAGTTCCAGCCAAAATTTTATATCCCTCCATTGAAACTGAGCTCTCCTTTTCTGAACGCCTATGACATTTACTTTTGCAAATTATAACACTTGCTACATTCTGTTATGTGTTAGAATTATTTGTGCATATGTTTCACATCCCTCATAAATCCATTAGCTCTGTGAGAGTCATTGCTAGGAATTAGTAATCTAGTTATCCTCATTAGACCCTAACACACAGCACATATAAACTTTCAGCAAGGATAGATACTTTCATGTTCATAGTATTTCACGATTGAGGGGATTTAAGAAATGCAAGTAGATTGCATGATGGATAAAACAATAGAAGGAAAGAAAAGGGGAGATAGTATGTGCGATACAGAAAACATCTGCCTATTTACTTTGTAATTTGAGTTAAATCAAAATCTCTTTCTGCTTCAATATAACTAACACTGGGTAGTGCCTTTCTGGGTGGTCAAACCATCTACCATGATCAATATTGTTTTTAAATATATCAGATTATTTTATTAATAACTTAGTGTGTTCTTATTGTCAGAAGGAAGGTGAAATGTTTTCCTCTGGGAGACATTGCTATAAAAATCATTTAAGAATAAAATTATAACAACAAATTAATGGTATAATAGTGGCTAATTCTACCAGAAAGCTTAGTCTGCCAAAAAACAGTGGACATGAAAAGATGCTTTACTCTTTGTCAAGTAAGAGGAGAACACATACTATTTTTCTTTTAGGAAATGTCAGTGAAAAAGGTACAATTCATTCAATAAGGTTGTACTTGAACAACAGAGCAGAACTCATATTATATTCAATTAACTGGTTGTCTCCAATCAGAAAGCCTAGCTGTAAGAAAATGGATGTCAGACACTTTTAACTAGACTTATTTTTAGAGAAGTTTTAGGTTTTCAGAAAAAAATGAGCAGAAAGAACAGAGTCCCCATATACCAAACCCCACTCCTGGCATTCCCATACAATTTCACGAATCAATAGCTTCTTGCATTACTGTGGTACACATGTTACAATTAATGATATCACTTATTAGTTCCAGGAGTTTTGTTGTTTTTGATTCTCTGGCATTTTTTACATAGACAATCATAGTCTATGCAAACAAAGACAGTTTTAATTCTCACTCACCAGTCTGTACACCCTTCCCGTCTCTTATCTTCTCTTTTTCCTTTTCTTTCTTTCTTTTTTTTTTAATTTCAGAGAGAAGAGAGAGGCAAGCATGTGCTGGGGGAGAGAGAGAGAATCAAGAGTTAGACACTCAACTGTGCTGCTGTAGGGCCAGTTTGTTTTCTCTCCTTACTTTTTTCTTTCTTTTTAAAATTAATTAATTAATTAATTTGTTTATTTATTATTTTTAATATGAAATTTATTGTCAAATTGGTTTCCATACGACTCCCAGTGCTCATCCCAACAGATTCCCTCCTCAATGCCCATCACCCACCCTCTCCTCCCTCCCACCCTCCATCAAACCTCAGTTTATTCTCAGTTTTTAAGAGTTTCTTATGGTTTATATACACAATGGAATACTACTTGGCAATGAAAAAGAGTGAAATATGGCCTTTTGTAGCAACGTGGATGAAACTGGAGAGTGTTATGCTAAGTGAAATAAGTCATACAGAGAAAGACAGATACCATATTTTTCACTCTTATGTGGATCCTGAGAATCTCCTTACTTTTTTCAATGACTTGCCTGGTGTTTGCCATACAGTAAGCAATCATTTTGTTTATTTAAGTTAAACTTAAGAGGTGCAGCAAAGCCAGTATTTTTCTTTGCTTTGGTTTTAATTAGTTTCCACAGAAACTATTATATTAACACAGGTTAATACTTATTACTGTGCTTTATATAAAATAGAATAACCTCAAGGAGACAGTTTCACTTTCACTTAACAGCTTTATTACTTTTTAGTGTGGAATGGTAATACTTTTAAGATGAAAAGGATCTTATTTGACTGCAGTCTTTGCATTGCCAAATATTTTAGCAAACTCAAAGAACATCATAAGTATGTGCAAAAGTATATGTAATAAAATTGTCCTACACATTTAAGGTGGTAGTTAGCAAACTCTTGCTTTTAATCTAATTCAGACATTGTTATTTCTAGTAGAAATAGAAATTTGATAACAAACATAAACCAATGTATATTATCAAAGCTTTTACTGATAACGTCCTTCAGTCAATTTCAATAAAAATTTCAATGGCAGAACAATAGCATGAATGGGTTTACCAGTCTAATATAAATTACAATAAAGGTAAGTTACAGTACGCTGTTATTCTTACTCCACTGAGTTTCATTTTTAGACGGGCCTCCTTTCAACAGCATTATGGAGTGTGCTTTTGGGCCTTCTTGCAAATTTTCTTGCTGTAAGAAGAAAATTTATGGCAGTAAGAATGTGGAATATGCCTCCATAGTGGGGCTAGAGTTCTATTGCTAAGTGTGCTGCTCCCATATTGAGACATCAGGTATGCTGTCACCCCTGAACTTATTGGGAATTTTTCAGTTGCACATAAAGCAAAATCTGACTTCAATTAATTTACAAAAACAGGGGGCGCCTGGGTGGCGCAGTCAGTTGAGCGTCCGACTTCAGCCAGGTCACGATCTCGCGGTCCGGGAGTTCGAGCCCCGCGTCGGGCTCTGGGCTGATGGCTCAGAGCCTGGAGCCTGTTTCCAATTCTGTGTCTCCCTCTCTCTCTGCCCCTCGCTCGTTCATGCTCTGTCTCTCTCTGTCCCAAAAATAAATAAACGTTGAAAAAAAAAATAAAAAAAAAATTTACAAAAACAGAAATTTACTATGAGGGTAATGGTATGTCTTATAGAACCATAAGGATAAAATCAGATCCAGATTTTCATGTCCTTGTTCATCTCTATTCAGTTACCTCTCCTTTTTTCCCCCTCTCCTCCTCTTCCTTCCTATTACCTTCCTTCCATCCTCTCTCCTTCTCTTCCTCTAACTCCTCCTCCACCCCCTTCATCCTCCCCAACCTCTGTCTCTCCAGACATACATTTTGCTCTTCTGTGGTAAATGTTAATACCTAGGATTAATATCACCAAATACCATCACCAACGAGAACACCAATCTCCATTTTTTGAAGTACAGGAAATAAATTGGTATTTAACAAATATTTTTGCACATCGATAGGCTAGACCTGGGTTGACAAACATTTTCTGTATAAAGCTAGATAGTAAATATTTTAGTCTTTTCAGGTTATGTTGTCACTGTTGTGACTACTCAAGTCTGCCATTATAGTAAAAAAGAAAGCAGAAAGAAAGAAAGAAGAAAAAAAGAAAGAAAGAAGAAAAAAAAGAAGTCAGAGGTAATACATAAGCGAATAAGTGTGTCTGTGTTCTAATAAAATTTATATACATAAACAAGGAAGGCCTGGGTTTAACCTATAGATCATAGTTTGTCAGTTCCTGGGGTAGGCTAAACCATCTACATTACCTTTCCTAGTGTCCTTTTGTCAACATGAATTCAGGTATTTTAGTTAATTCATCAAGGTTACTTTCTGGGTGATTATGGTTAAGGATTAGTTTGAATTGTTCAGTTACCCTTAGTCCAACAAATTTACCTGATCATATACTACTATATAAGGTCACATAACAGAATGGCCTCAAAAGTGTCTCTCAAAAGGGAAACAATAAATTGAAGTCTTATTTATAGTGCTATGGATTCCTTTTTTTTTTTTTTTTTTAATTTTGATGTGTGGTCATGACAAAACCCTGTGATAGCTTAATTATTGCTTTAGCTGTCATGCAAGTCTCATTTTGTCTTGACTTTACTAGAAAGCAATAAAGCAACATTTGATCTGAATCAAAAGCTTTATCTAACATTAAACTTCACTTATTCTGTTCAGTTATTTCTACCTGATTCTTGCAAATAAACCTTTCTGCTTGCCCTCAGAAATTCCTGACATCCTTCTTTTCTCTCACGTTGAAAACCTATCCACCATGCTTTCTGGACTGCCAACTAAATGCTGTATCTAACCTTCAGTTTACCAGATTCATTGGTTTGTTGATTTGTTTATTGTTCTCATCTAATATCTTCTATTTCTAAGCCATTTTTAATAGCTAATTTTGTGTGTTAACTTGACTGGATCATGGAATATGCAGAAATCTGGATAAAATTTCTGAGTGTATCTGTGAGAGTACTTCCAGAAGAGGTAAATATTAAATTGTTAGACTGAATAAAGTGGATTGCTCTCCCCAGTGTAGATGGGCATCATCCAGTAGCTTAAGACCTGAATAAAAGGTGGAGGAATTGAATGTTTGCTCACTGTCTGCCTGACTACTTGAACTGGGACATCAATCTTCTGTCTTTAGCTTTGGTTCTGAGGCTTGGACCACAATCTTTGAACTATTGGCTTTGAACAAGGGCTTTCTTGTGCCTTCAGTTTGCAGAGGGCAGACTGTGGGATTTCTCAACCTCTATAATTGTGTGAACCAATATCATATAAATATATATATGATAAAATATACATTGTGATAGCTATAGCTATAACTATACTTATCATAAAGTTAGTGTGCCCCAAATATTGTTTGGCTCTAACATGATGTTATGAACTTGGTTCAATAATGGTTCTCTCCCTTTCTCTCTCCCTACACACACACACACACACACACACACACACACACACACACACACATATGTGTATATGTATACACATATAATGTATACACACATAATGATACTTACAGCTCCCATTGCCCTTTTCTGAGGGAAATCAATATATTTCCAAACCTCTATTTTGAAAGCAACCCTAGGCAGAGATTATCTACTCACCACCAAGTGAACTGGGCAACATTTTTAGGGCTAGGTTAGCACATGAGATATTCAAGACAAAATGTAAGTTTACCACAACAATCAGCTTTAAATGAAAGTTCTAAATAGGAAAATGAGAGTAGTTAGGATCAGTAGATCCTCCTTTGGAATTTGAACTAGTGATATGTCTAGAAGGTCATTCAGTTATTAGTAGAAGGATATTCAAAGAAAAATTAGGTACAGAAAGAATTAATCACATGAATGTGATTTAACTAAAGTAAAGACCATGAGGCACCTGGGTGGCTCAGTTGGATAAATGTCTGACTCTTGGTTTTGGCTCAGGACATGATCTCATGGTTTGTGAGTTTATGCCCCACAACCAGTTCTGCACCGACAGCATGGAGCCCGCTTGGGGTTCTCTCTCTCACTCTTTCTGCCCCTCCCCACTCATGATCTCTCTCTCTCAAAATAAATAAACAAACATTAAAAAAAAAGAAAACCTAAAGACCTAAGAACTCCTGTTGTGATTAGGGGATCCTCATATTGCAGCCACCCAAACTGACCTCTCTTCAAAGCTATCAACTATGTTTCCATTTAGGTGAGGTCTATATCTCTGACCATCTGGTTCCTGTGATTTTCTAATTTCTTTTATTGACATATGTTGCCTGATAATAATCCTCTAATTAAAAACAGTCTAAATTGAATCTACTTATATCCACTTAACACAAAGAGACAAACATATAACAAAACTGGAGCAAACCATTTTAATTCATATGTAAGCAAACAGAATGCAAAGAAAAAGAAAAACAGAATGCAAAGAGAATATAACATTTTCACAACAAAAAGGTTTGGTAATTCTTATTTTATTTTCTTGTCATGTACTGATGTTTTACCGTAAATAGGGAGATATTTAACAAAATTAATAACATCACATTAGAGCAACATAATGTTTGGAACACACTGCTCTGATGAGACTAATCTAAGAGTGTTAATAGGAATGAACAGAACAGTGAGGATAATTAGTTGAGGATTACTGTTAATAGATACTAATTTCATTTAGATCTGTTAATTGTGGGTTATTAGGTGGGTTGTGGATGATAACAGAAAACATGGATAAGTTGGATGTTAGCAAAAAATTTATTTATGAACAAAAAAGACTGAGTTTTAATGAAAATGTAAAAAGCAGCTAATTCTGGGGGTGCCTGGGTGGCTCAGTCAGTTAAGCGTCCGACTTTGGCTCAGGTCATGATCTCGCAGTTCGCGGGTTCGAACCCCGCGTCGGGCTCTGTGCTGACAGCCCAGAGCCTGGAGCCTGCTTGGAATTCTGTGTCTCCCTCTCTCTCTGCCCTCCCCCACTCATGCTCTGTCTCTCTCTGTCAAAATAAATAAACATTAAAAAAATTTAAAAAGTAGCTAATTCTGTAGAAAACTGATGTAATCCTTTTAATATATCTGGCATTCTATATGTAAAATTCACAAAGATATGTAAGAGCTTTGAATTAATTTAATTGAAGTACCAGGGTTTTATATCTTTAAAAGGCAATATCTTTGTTGTCATGACATGAAAATAAAATTTATTCTTGAGGCACTAAAAGAAAGCATTTGTTTTATCATTAGTTTATGTTTCATTTTGAGCTCCGAGGCATAATAAATTTAATGATATTTACAAAATTTTTGTTAACCTTCAAATAGCTATTCAAGTAGTTATTCAAGAGTAGTCCATGCTGATATGGAAGAATACCATCTCTAGTTGCACTGATTTGATCATAGCACTGGGAAAATGGTCAGCAACATGGTCAATATCTTCCATGTGTAACTAATTAACATTTTATTTGCTAAGTTGGTATCAGCGATAAAATTATATCTATTATATCAGAATGGTGTTCACTTGTTTATTGAGTGCTCATATAGTCCCGGGATGTATCTTATTGTGTCAATAATGATGGTAGCAAAAATAATAATAATGGTAGCTGCCTTTTAATAAATTATTCATGTGTGTCAGGCAGTGTGTTAGGCCTTCATCTACATTATCTAATGTCATGCTTATGACACTCTATACAAAGAAGTTACCAATGTTTAAAAATTTGTCAAAGAAGAAAATTTAGGTGATATAAACAAACCTTATTTAATACTTCATGAGGTGGACAGCGTCCTTCTGGAGAGCTGCAAAATGCTATGGAAGACAAGAAGTTTTTATTGGATAAAGTATAAAGAACAGGAAGAGACAAATCGAAAATATCTAATTGTCTGGGACTACATAGTCAGTCCTGTTTGGGGTGAGAAGACCCCAAATTGGCTTGGCATTTGTGGATTGCCTGACTGAAGATACTGCTTTTCTGGTCAAAGGGAGTATTTACAGAAACATAAAAGTTGTCTAACTTTCAGTTTGCTGATGCACACCCCAGCAGGAGTGGCTCCACCTTGGAGAGGTTTATTACAACAGCTCCCTCCTATTTATCACTGTCTTTACAATTCAGGAACTTTGATCAAAAATATCAGGCTTAGCATGACTCTCAGTTAACACTGCCTATTTGGGTATCAGTGCAATATTCAAGAGATGATGTTGCACTCTTATTCTTGAAGGTGGTTACGTTCTTCTGTTCTCTTTTCTTATTTCAGCGAGAGAGAGACCATCTGTTGGTTAGTCAATGGCTGCCCACATGTGTTTAAATCTTTGAAACAATGAAGCATATTATTAGGGAGACAGTAATAATTATTAGCAACAAAAGAATACCCACGATTTGGATCCTGAACCAGGGTCCCCATGACCCCAAACAGCTAGAATCAAATAAGTCAAAAAATGATCCCAATGAGGAGGATCGTTCTTTAAGTCACTTGGCCTGTTTATGTAATTCATGAACTGTGTCTCCACTTCTCCAGAAGTGTTTATCCAGTGAGTCTTTTCCAGAGAAATGGAGGCACTGGAAATCTGGAAGAAGTTTGTGATAGGCAGAAAGAACTACAGTATCACCAGCATCCCAGTAAATCCATAGTAAATTGGAAATTGGATTATTCTCTTTGCAATGGCCCAAGACATGTGAACAATGGCATTATCTTTCCAGGTCAGGACAAGAAAAAAGTGGGGGAAATAAGCATAAAGACTTTCATGGCATAAGATTAGAAAAAGGATGGTCAGAGATAAAATGAGGAAAGACAAAGAAACAATCCTCGTGGCTTGAATGTGCTGAGAGAAAGCAGTCTACTTTGACATCAGCTATTTATCTTCCTAGTCAAATAGATTTGGAGGTCTCCATAATTTGCCAAGGACCAGATGTCAGGTTGAGCTTTTTTCAGTTGTGAAATATATAACCAAGATTCAACACCTTGCTGCTTGGTAATGTCCATTTTCCATAAACCTCACTTTTGTACAAGCATCAGAGTAAAGTAACTATAAGTGATAAAACTCTTAAAAAATTCCCATAGTTAAGGATTTGACAAGAGTTCGTTATAATGGAATTGACTATAAAATTTGGTTATTTTTGTGATATGCAGCATTTTAAATAATAACTGGAATTATGACTGGTAATTTTATACCAGGACATATCAGATTTTGAAGAATTTCACACAATTTCTACAACATGTATGTATATTAATAACATTCATCCATATAAATATAACCTAAGAAAGCATAGCATCATTATGTAATAATGCTTCCCATGTAATTTAAGATATCAAATAAACCTCATTAGTTTTTAAAAAAAAAATTTAATGTTTATTTACTTTTGAGACAGAGAGAGACAGATCATGAATGGGGGAGGGTCAGAGAGAGGGAGACAGAGAATCTGAAGCAGGCTCCAGGCTCTGAGCTGTCAGCACAGAGCCCGACGCGGGGCTCCAACTCACAGACTGTGAGATTATGACCTGAGCCGAAGTTGGATGCTTAACCGACTGAGCCACCCAGGTGCCCCAAACCTCATTAGTTTAATATCTTACTGGATAAGAATCAAATCCTTTGGAAATTTACAGGGATTCTCTGGGAAATCTCAGTTAGTCTGAAGTTTAAAAAACCTTACTTAAAATTTGATTTGTGTAAAGTTTGTCAAAGAATATCCTTTTAAACAAAGTGACAGTTAAAGACTCTTAAGGCAAATGTAGAAAGTTACAGAGTTGTAAAAACTTAAGCTTTTTTAATATTTAGAAAACTGGGTTTTCTTACATAGTCAAAGACCTGATAAAGACAATGTAAAGCATGTAAATTATTTTGGTGAGGCATAAAGTCTTTGCTTTCTAGGAAACATTACTTAAAAGGTGAAGGAAAAATGTTGCAATTTCTTATTAAGAGAAGACTAATAATCTAAGAAACATTTGTCCTTTCAACAAAGAGAAAACCTAATTCTAACTTTGCAGCAATGTACTTTTAATATTAAAATTCACTTAAATTAATCCATTCCAATCTTAGCCAGCATTGCCATATGTAAAATTCCTTTCACAAGATTCCTTTTCTATAATCCCTCTACAATGTTTATATCCATTCAGATGTTGCCCTAAGTACCACCTCCACTCCTCACCCCCTAGCACAACATACCTTTCTCATTCAGGATCAGTTGTTTTACTTTAGGACAAAACTACTCTATTTTTCCCTTACCAATAATACATCTCCATGCCTTTTGACTTTTTATTTTTATTTTATTTTATTTTTTTAACCAAAATACATCCTACTTTCCTAGCATAGAGATGTTTCTTTTATTATGTATAATAGTTTTAATTATATGTGTGTGTGTGTGTTTATCATTCCCAGAAAATTTCTGAGGCTTCAGAATTTATATATACATGTATACATTACATATATAGTCTGTTTAAATTGGAGAGCTGCACACAGGAAGCGGAGCTCAAATCCAAGAGTAACTTACCCACGGTGATCACTAAGGACAACTGGGACTTGAAGAACAGTGGACTCAAAAGGTTCAGTGGGAGCCTTGCCTGTGAATCTCATTATCTCAAAGGCCATTAGAACTGAGCTTTGGATCCTGTCCTCTTCAGTACAAATAATTTAAAAAATAATTACAGAAGAAAATTTAGGTTATACACGAAAACTTTATTTAATACTTCATGAGTGGAATATCTACTTTCAGAGAACTGCAAAATCAAAGAAAAGTAAAAAACTTTTATGAAATAAAGAATCAAGAACAGGGGAGACAAATAGAAATCATCTGATTGGCTGGGGACACATAATCAACACTGTTTTGGGTTAGAAGGCCCAGAAGTGGCTTGGCCTTTGGGGATCGCCTACTGTATATACTGCATTTCTGGTACAGCAGAACATTTACAGCAGAACATTTGTAATAAACATTACAGCTGATGTGGCACCCAGGCAGAAGTGGCCTGGCTTGGACCTAGAACATTGTTTCAACACCAGGCATCCAGATGAACTTTGCAAGAGCCCTTAAAGTGGAAAGTGTTAAAGCAGGAACTCAAGCCCAGGTCTACCTATAATCACTCCAAACATTTAGCAGCTTCCTAAAGACAACCTTCAGAGACATGCTGTTTTTAACATGCTTTACATTGCAAACAATTTTCATAAGAGTAAATGTATGGTTTTATAATTATGAGTGATTTGGCTGTTTTATTTATAAAACTCAGATGCAAATACATTGCAACAATAGCAATAATCTAGCCAGGTAAAGTGGAGATATAAAAACTAAAAGTTATTATTTGTCTGAGAAATTTACATTTGCCCAAAGAATGCACATTGCATTTTTTCTGTTAAAAAAAGAAGAGAGCACATGTCACTACATTTAATGTGCCACTTTGCTGACATCATTTTATATAATTAATTGCCACTACTTCTCTATTCTAAGTCAATTGAAGGCAAAAGCTATTTCTTTAATTCTGGCATATGGACTACTTGTTAAATTAACATTTTCTCTATGCATTCATCCAAAGTGAAAGATTTAATTATCTTTGCTTGTTTTTTCCCTAAATGTATGTGTTCTTGTGCAGTAGGTGGTCTATTGGACTTAAGTTTGAATTGGAAAATGATAAATTGCTATGGAAAATCTTTCTAATTACAAATTATATTATGTAACTCATGAGAGTAAATAAAGCATTTTCAAAATTATGAATATATTATAGGACTTGTATCTTAACACGTAATTTCTAAATAATTAGTCATTCAGTAGCAGCACTAATTGATGAATCGCTATTTCAAAATTGCTACCAGAGAAGAGATTCCTTTGGCCTATTTGTTTTGTTTTTCCTTTCTGAGGGAAAAATCCCTGAGGAAAACATCTGGTGAATGTTTTAGGAGGACAAATCAGGGGCCAACCAGTGAAATGATCAAAGGGCAGTTTACAGATCTTTAATATTCTATGAAGAAAAACATAAATAAATGGTAAAAATCTTCTCCGTAAAGTCTCTTCTCCTATGAAATTCTTAAATTTTAGCTTAATCAACATTCTCTCACCTATTTGCTTTTATAAAGTAAAATAATATTTGTTCAACATTCCTTTACTAATACCGTATGACAATGGTGGCTTAGAGAGATCGCATTCCTGAACCATATACCAAATCATACAAAAGACATTAAACTAGTCCAACTAATATGCATTGCACAAATTGCTGTTTTTTAAAGTCCTGAAGATTGGTAGTCCAACTATATGGCATATGGCGTGTTTATACAATTTGCTTTTGAGTGTCTTTCCATTTTTCTAACATTCTGAATTCTCATTTCTTTTTTGGTTGTTTCATCTTTCCAGTCTAGCTTTCTGCACTTCTTATTCTTGAATAAATTTAGGTATAAACACAATGTTTAAACCACATCTCGTATTCTCTGTGTTGAAAATGGTGTTATAGATTTGCTTAATATGTTTTCTGATAAAATATCTTTGTGTGAAAAAGCTGAAGGGAGAATATTCCAACAAAGACAAAACAGGTCGGACATACATTAGTTGTACAAAAATGGCAGTAGATGCTAAATTAATATGTATTATTATTATCACTGATTTTAGTATTTCACAGCATTATTTTCAATTCATTGTGTAGTTTCTACTACCTACTTACATTTAAATCTAGATGTTTGTTTTCTAAAATGTATGTAATATGTAGACAATACTTGTGAGAACTGGAGATAATAGTAACAGCATTTTGAAGATGATGTATACACGCAGTTTAATGATTTTGATATTCTACTTTTCAAAAATAAGATTTTGGGGGGTGTTATTTCTTTTAACAATTATAAAGTAAGTGCACTGACGAAGTGAGAGGCTAGAGAGACTGAAGCTGTTGTTCTTGCACAGATGAAGTGTTGTACCTCTTGGCAGCCTCAGTTGCTGAAATCAGTTGCTCATTTTCCAAAGGGTATTAGCTATGTGGATCAGATATCATCTGGGCTCTGACATTTGCTCAGGATGAAAATTGGTTCTAAATGTTAATGTAAGTGTTGACTTTGATCTTCAAGTATCACTATTCTTTCAGTCTTGGCTATATCAAATCACTCCCCTACATGTGAACATTTTCTACATGCTGGTAGAAACATCACTGAAGGAAGTACAGTGGATGGAGTACAATGTATAATGATCAAATGATCACAGGCTAGTCCAAGTAGGGGATTTATAAGTTTAGTATTCTTCTCTAAAGCAGTGGTTCTGAACCCCTTTGAAGATGTGATTACTTTGAGAATATTAAAGTTACAGAACAGCACTGTCCAATAGAAATATAATGTGAGTCACATAATATTAAAAATTCTAGTATCCATATTAAAATTTTTTAAAAGAAAGACATAAAATTACATTTAATACTATAATATATAAACTTTACATTTATATATACATATGTATAAATACATACATATGTAGATTATATGTATTTTATACATACACCTATGTATTTACATATACATATATACACAGGTATATACATAGACATAAACACTACCATTTCAAAACATAAACCAAAAATAATTTATGAGGGGGCACCTGGGTGGCTCAGTCAGTTGAGCGTCCAACTTCGGCTCATGTCATGATCTCACGGCTTGTGGGTTTGAGCCCCTTGTGGGGCACTGTGTTGACAGTTCAGATCCGGGAGCCTGCTCCAGATTCTGTGTCTCCCTTTCTCTCTGCCCCTCCCCTGCTCACACTCTGTTTCTCTCTCTCTTTCTCTCAAAAATAAATAAACATTAAAAAATTCCTTTTGGGGTGCCTGAGTGGCTCAGTCAGTTAAACGTCCAACTTTAGCTCAGGTCATGATCTCACAGTTTGTAGGTTCAAGCTCCACATCAGGCTCTGTGCTGAGAGCTCAGAGCCTGGAGCCTGCTTTGGGTTCTGTGTCTCCCTCTCTCTCTGCCCCTCCCCCACTCACATTCTGTCTTACTTTCTCTCAAAAATAAACATCAAAATTTTTTTTAAAATCTTTAAAAATAATTTATGAAATATTTTAATGTCTTCATACTAATTCTTTACACTTTGACATATATTTAACAATAAAAGTACATCTCAGTTCAGACATCACATCTTCATTGAATATATTTGATCTGTGTTCAGATTTTATAGTTTACATTTGAAAAAGTATACTCACATACACAAGTTGTTACAAAAATATTTTAGTGTTTTCTAGTAACTTGAGGAAAATAGTCACTTTCCTTTAATACTTACATCCACATTGACAAAATAGGTTAACATATTTTTAGAAAAACTGATTCAGATTTGAAGCAAATGCATATTACTTTCAAGACTACATCTGTCCAAATTAAGCAAATTCACTAATTTTTGCTTTAATGACCACAGAATTCAAAGGATCATTGCATATATCGAAAAAAAGTCTAAATATTTAAATATCAACAAAGTTCTGCAAATTTGTCTTATGGATTTTATAGCCAATTTATATATATAATAAATTATGATTAAAATGTTTGTATGTTGAATCAGGTAGGAAATACATAAAATCAGTAATATGGATTTGTATTATGGAAAGTTTCCATTTCAACATGTTCTTTTGCCTGCCTAACTAAGGAAAAAATAAACTTTCTTTTTCTTAGAGATTCAATTTTATTTCATTCATGGCAGTGTGATATTGGTGAGGGAATATAAATTACAAGAGCACTTTTTTTTTTTGTCTTGGATTATTGAAGCACTTCTTTCATTTTAAGAAAATCTAGAATTGAAGTTTATATTACAGTAAATATTGGAAAAACCTTTTTGTAACTCAAAGTAGTGATTATAAGAAAAGAACCATTTAAGATTATTAAATTCCTTGTCTTCTATTTTGTTCAGCAGCTCCATAAACTGACAATGTTTCATAGCATGCAGATGCTATGTGCATGAAGAATGATATCCATGACACCTATCATAGAATGTCATTAAGAAAACTGTGAACAATATTCTCAGCATGTATTCAACAGTGGAAAAAAGCAAAGGAATTATTAGTCTCTTGTTTCAAAACTCCAATATGTCCAGAGGCGCCTGGGTGACTGTTGGTTGTCAGGATTTGATTTCAGCCTAGGTCATGATTCTCCTGTTTCATGAGTTCCAGCCCCGCATTGGGCTCTGCATTGATAGTGAGGAGCCTACTTGGGATTCTCTCTCTCCCTCTTTCTCTGCATCCCAAACTCTCTTTCTCATTTAAAATACATAATAAATAAATTCCAATGAAACAGTATTTTCAGATAACATTAACTAGAACAGCATCCATTATACTAGAAACTAATTTTCATATCTGGCTGAATTCTCCACCAAACAATATAAAAATTGAAAAAATATCTATATCACAAATGGAATATCTTGGGCTAATAATTGACAATATTTCTTAGTAAATTGGAATCTTTTTGAAACAAAATGCATCCAAACAATAATTGTTGGGTTTTTTTTTATGTTGCACCTCACATCTATTTAAACAATATTATTAGCAATTTTTAAAATTTTAAATCTATATTTAATAAGATTCAAAAGGCCTAGAATTCTATGGAAATTTGCGTTTTAAGTTAAGGGGAGATTTGCTACTTTTTGAAAAATAACATTTTTAGTTTTTTTCTCATAGTTCTCTTAGCAAAATTTCCATGTCTGAAATTATTTATTTATTTTTTTTACAAACTTTCCATGTAATAATTGTTTTCTTCTTTGGGCAATAATTTTTTTTTCCTTTGGGCAATAATTTAAACAATTTTTCAGCTTGCAAAATACAGCTCAGAATTTTTTTAGGTAATTAAAAAAATTTTTTGGACATTAAATTCTGATATTATGAAACAAATTTCATTAATTTATCTTTGACTTGAGAGAAAACTTACCAAATTCACTATATAATTGTTGAGAATGTCTCTTAGTAGACCCACTTTGTTTTCTCTATTTTGAAACAAAAGTCAGGATATTCTTTTGTTTTGTTCAACTTCAACAAATAGCATTTTTAATTGTCATAAAATTTGTGCCTTCTTCCAGTGTCTTTTTCTTTACTGTTCTAGTCAGCATACTAGTTTTTGAAACTCCACTCAGTTCTCCATCTGTACCATGCTTTTGTTTTAATTTTTTAAAAATTTATTTTATTATTTTTTAAACGTGAAAATAATTTTATGATATAGTAAAATAACATATATTTCAAATTACTTAAAAATTATAATTTACATAGGCTTCACTGTAACTCATGCAGGATTTTAGAATATTCAAGTAAATACATTATAATAGTACATCTGAGTGGGGAAAAAAAAATCATTTGAACTGAACCAAACTGTTGGCACTAGCTAATTTATGATGTTTTTATATGTAACTTTAGAAGGGTGCACTCATCCCAAGCACACAACACTAAAATGTGATACAATGGATACAGTGAAATGTAATCCTACTAAAACAAAGTTTTGTTTAATGGAAAAAATATTTCACACTGCCTCAATGTTTAATATGTTATTTCTATTAAAATTAAATTTAAAGATTTGTTCCTCAGTCTCACTATTCATATTGCAGATGCTCAAAAGCTATTATGTGCTGAGGGGACTATTTTCTTATATGTAGCTATAGAATCTTTTCACAGAATTATGTAATACATGTAACATGTGATGAAGATCTCTGGGATGGAGAGGTATTTAAAAAATGCAGGAAGAGACTGCAAACCTTTCTCATTATTCAGGGCCATTTTTCTATAGGTAATTATTTATGATTAATTATGCATTTTTTCTCAATACTGTTTCTTTTATAATTCATTATTTGAAATAGAAATGACCACAGAACAAAATAGGAGGGAAAGAGTGGGACTTTAAGGTCTTTAAATTTGATTAAAAAATTTTTTTTAATGTTTATTTAATTTGAGAGAGAGAGAGAGTGCAAGCACACACGTGAGTGGGGTAGGGGCAGATAAGGAGGGAGACACAGAATCCAAAGTAGGCTCCAAGCTCTGAGCTTTCAGACTGACACAGGGCTCCAACTCAAGAACCGTGAGATCATGACCTGAGCTGAAGCCGGACATCCAAATGACCAAGCCACCAATTGTTCCTCTAAATTTGCTTTTAAATTGAAATTTTTATTTTAAAAAAATCAAGATTCAAGATTTTAAAGAATACATTTTAGTGCCTTTAATATGTTGAAGTAAAATCTTTCCATACCCAATTTGTTGAGAGTTTTTGCATGTAAGATGTAAAATGTTACCAAATTCTTTTCCTGCATTTATCAAGATGATATGATTTTTATCCTTCATTATTTTAATGTGATATATCATATTTATGGATCTGCATATGTGAACCATCCTTGCATTCCAGGGTTAAAGATCACTTGACAATTGTGTATGATCCTTTTAATGTGCTATTGAGTTTGGTTTGAATTTTCTTTTCCTGTAGTGTTCTTATCTTATTTTGGTATTAAGGGTCATGCTGGCCTTGTAAAATTCCCTCCTTTTCAACTTTTTGGAAGAAAGTGAATAATATGGCATTACTTTTAAAAAAAAAATATTTGATAGATTTCACCAATGAGACAACATTGTTCCTAAGTTTTAGGTTTTTCTTGGTTAATAAAATTTTATTACAGCTTCAATCTCAATATTCATTACTTATATGTTAAAATTTTCTATTTCCTCAAGGCTTAGTCTTAATAAGTTATATGTGTGTAGGAATTCATCCATTTCTTCTAGATTGTCCAATTCATTGGTGCATAATTGTTCATAGTAGTATCATGATTCTTAGAATTTCTATGGTATCAGCTCTAATGTCTCCTCTTCCATTTATAATTTTTATTGAGTCCTCCTTTTTCCTACTCAAAATAGGACTTGAAGTCCTAATGAGACAATTAGGCAATAAACAAAATGAAACGAAACAAAAAATGAAAAACCACACACAGAAAATACCCAAATCATAAAATTAAAAAAAATCTAGTTAAAATGTTAACTAACAAATAAACCATTACATAGGACATCTGCAATGAATAAAATGTTATATGTCTATTATACCTCAACAAAAAATAGAAATAAAATGAAAGGAATAAATAAACTTGTCTCTGTTTGCAGGTGACATGATCATATACATAGAAAACTTAAAGACCACCAAAAAACTATTAGAAATAATGAATGGTTTTGGTAAAGTTTCAAGATACAAAAGTAACATCCAAAAGTCAGTTGTTTTTCTATATAATAACATTGAATTTTCTGAAAAAGAAATAAAGAAAACTATCATTTCAATAGCATCAAAATCAATAGAACATTTTGGAATAAATTTAACCCAACAGGTGAAAGATCTATACACTTAAAGTTTTTGAGACATTACAGAAATAAATTGAAGAAGACAAATAAAAGAAAAGATATCCTTCGTCTTGGATTTGAACAATACTCTTAAAATGTCCATATTTCCCAAAGCCATCTAAAGATTCAGTGCAATCCTTATCAAAACCTCTATGACATTTTTCATGGAAATGGAAAAAAAATCCTAAAATTTGTATGGAACCACAAAAGACCAGAAATAGATAGCCAAAGCAATCTTGAGAAAGAACAATAAACCTTGAGACATCATACCTCCTAATATTAAGCTATATTACAAAGCTATAATAATCAAAATAACATGGTACTGGCATAAAAATAGACACATAATACAGTGTAATAGAATCAAGATCCCAGAAATAAATCTAAGCATATATGGCCAATCAGTATTTGACCATGGATTTAATATTATTTGACAATGTTAATAATATTAATATAATTAAATATTTCAATAATATATGGTTATTAAAATTATTATAAAATTAGTATTATTTGACAATGTTAATAAATATTAAATGTTTCAATATTATATGGTTAATAATATTTGGTTAATTAAAATTTAAGATTAATATATCTTATATATACAGATCCTGGGTTTACAATGGTTTAACTTGCAATTTTTTCAATTTTGATGGTATAAAAGCTACACATACTCAGTAGAAATAATACTCTGAATTTTGATCTTTGCCTGAGTTAGTGATAGTACGATATTCTCTCAAGAATCTGGGCAGTGGCAGTGAGCCACAGCTTCTAATCATCCATGTAGTCACAAGCATAAAAAACCGATACACTTAAAATCGTTTTTTACCGATACAATCTTTCCATTTTTAATTTTCAGCGCAGCATTTAAAAAATTACGAGATATTCAATAATATAGTATAAAATAGGCTTTGTGTTAATTTTGTCCAAATGTAAGTGTTCTGGTATGTTTAAGTAGGCCAGACTAAGGTGTGATGTTCAATAGAGTAGGTGTATGAAATGCATTTTTGACTTAGCATATTCTCAATTTATAATGGGTTTAATGGGATATAACAATGATCATAAGTTGAGGAAGATATGTATTGAGGCATAGTTTCTTAAAATACATTGAAAGACATTTTCCTTATATGAATATATATGATTTTTGGCTTAAGAGATGGCAGTTTTATCACTTTTTTCAATATTTTAACTTCTTTATTCTTAAAATCTGCTACATTTTATATTTCTCAGTAAGATATTTATTATATAAAGATTTTGAATCCCTAGTTTCTACATATTATGTAGCCCATTTTATATAATATGCAACCATGTCTACATAATCATAATGCATATGTTGAGCCCTTGCCTTCTTTTGACATTTGTTTTTCTGGGTTATTGTGGGGAAGAGAGATCAATCCAGTTTATACAGTTAGCTAATATGATCATATCATGAAAGCAATAAAAACAGTGTTTAGCTTTGCTCAAAATTAGATCCTGAGCTGGGTTTAATATGAGCCATAATTTCCTTTTTAAAAACATAATCCCATCCTTCAGAGAGGGACCATTCTTACAACATGGTTTTAAGAATGTTAGTAGTAATAAGCTTTAATACAGTAGACCTGTTTATCTAGGAAAGAACTTAATGAAATTGTGGCTATGGAAAAGTGTAACTGAAAAGGATTTCAGTCATAAAAACTAACAACTAAATTTAAGGAAATAAAAGACAAAAAATAGTTTGAGGATTAGGCATTACATGCAAAGTGGGAAAAAAAAATGATCTTGGTTAAACTGTGAGTTTGCCAAAGGAAAGAAGGAGCAAAGCAATGTTGTATTCCAAAAATGTGCTAACAAATTCAATTATTTAGAACTAAATAGCAACTTTCTTCTATTTTATTCTTTTCAAAATTGAAGTATAATAGATATACAAGACACTGCACATATTTAAAGTACTTTTTTTAAGTTTATTTTATTTATTTTGAGAGAGAGAGAGAGAGAACATGAGCAGGGTAGGGGCAGAGGGACAGAGAAAGAGACAGAGAGAGAGAGAGTCCTAATCAAGGTCCATACTATCAGGCCAGAGCCTGACACAGGGTTTGATTTCACAAACTGTGAGACCATGAACTGAGCCAAAATCAAGAGTCAATGCCTAACTAACTGAGCCAACCTAAAGTGGTGGCCCTAAAGTATTTAGGTGTCCATAAAGTATTTTTTTTGATGAGTTTTCACACACACACATACACACACACACACACACACACACACACACACACACAAAGTATTCACCACAAACAAGGTAACATATCATATCCATCATCTCTCAAAGTTTCCTTATGATTCCTGCTCTATTTTGTTATACTGTGGTAAGAATATTCAACATGAGATCTGCCCTTATATTTTTTAAGTGTACAATACAATATTGTTAACTATACATACAATGTTGTAAAATAGACATTTAAAACTTATTCATCTCGCATAGCTGAAACTTCATAATCTTTGAAAGTACCTCTTCCCTCTCCCCATCTCCTAGAAACTTTGATTCTACTAACTGCTCTATAGTTCAATTATTTTAGATATAACATATGAGTAGAATTGTGCAGTAGCTGTCCTTCTTGGTTACTTCCATTAGCATAATGTTACCCAGGTTCATCTATGTTGCTGCATATGGCAATATTTCCTTTTCTTTAAGGCCAAAATAATATTTCATTGTATGTATATACCACATTTTCTTTATCCATTCATCTATTGATGGACATTTAGGTTGATTCCATACATTGGCTATTATGAATAATGGTGCAATAAACATGGGAATGCAGATATCTTTTTAAGATCCTGATTTTATCAGTTGCATCTTTATACATCAACAATGAACTATCTGAAAAACCTATTAAGAAAGCAATTCTCTTTACAGTAGCATCAAAAATAATAAAATGCTTAGGAGTTAAGCTTAATCAAGAAGGTAAAACAGACTTGTACACTGAAAACTACAAAACACTGATAAATGGAATTAAAGATCATAAAATTAAATGGAAAAACATCCCATGCTTATGGGTTGGAAGACAATATTATTTAAATTTTTTTAATATTTATTTCTAAGAGAGAGACACAGAAACCGAAGCAGGCTCCAGGCTCTGAGCTGTCAGCACAGAGTCCAACACGGGGCTCAAAAACCCACAAACCACAAGGTCATGACCTGAGCTGAAGTCGGACGCTTAACTGACTGAGCCACCCAGGCACTATTGGAAGACAATATTAAGATGTCCGTAATACCCAAATCAACCAACAGATTGAATGCAACTCCCATCAAAATCCCAAAGGCACTTTTTTATAAAATTAGGAAAAAACAATTCTAAAATTCATATGGAACCACAAAATACTTCAAGTAGTCAAAGTGATCTTCAGAAAGAAAAATAAAGCAGAAGGCATTATACTTACTGATTTAAAAATATATTACAGGGGCTTCTGGGAAGATGGCGGCATAGGAGGACGCTGGGCTCACCACATCCTGCGGATCACTTAGTTTCCAAACCACACCTGCCTAAATAACCCAGGAAATTGCCAAAAGACTAGCAGAATGGATTATCCAGAGCAAAGTGTAGACAAGAGGTCCACGGAAGAGGGTAGGAAGTGTGGAGAGGCGGTGCCCACTACATGGACTGGTGGGAAGGAGCCGGGGCAGAGGGGCAGCCCGCCGGCAAAGCAGAGCCCCCGAGTCTGGCTTACAAAAACGGAGGGGCTGGACAGAATGTGTTCAGACAGCAAGTGGGACTTAACATCTGGAAGGTTATAAGTTAACAGATCTACTTGGAGAATGGGAGGGCTGGAGGACAACGGGAAGGAGAGTTGTTGAGCCCCAGACAACAGAGCACAGCTTGGCGGGAAACAAAAGCACTCGCCAGCGCCATCTCCCTCACCCATGCCCCAGCCAAATTCCCAAAGGGAACCAGTTCCTGTCAGGGAACTTGCTTCAATTGCACAAACTCCCAACGCTGTGTTTCTTCTTCTTCAGATCCATCCCTCCAGAGGGTCTGACTCCCTCCTGGTGTTGCAGAGCCCCTCCCAAAGTGGATCTCCAAAGGAAAAGCGAGCTGACCCTGCCCCTCCCACCCCTGTGCACATTGCTGATCCACCCCAGCTAATACACCAGATCCCCAGCACCACAAACCTGGCAGGGTGCAAGTAGCCCAGACGGGCCATGCCACCCCACAGTGAATCCCGCCCATAGGAGAAGGGAAGAGAGGGTACAGACCAGTCTGACTGTGGCCCCAGTGGTGGGCTGGGGCAGACATCAGGTCTGACTGCGGCCCCACCCACCACGCAAGTTATTCAAGACAGCACAGGAGAAGTGCCCTGCAGTTCTGCACCACTCCAGGGACTATCTAAAATGACGAAACAGAAGAATTCCCCTCAAAAAAACCTCCAGGAAATAAAGACAGCTAACAAACTGATCAAAAATGATTTAAACAATATAACGGAAAGTGAATTTCAAATATTAGTCATAAAATTAATCGCTGGGCTTGAAAACAGTATAAAGGACAGCAGAGAATCTATTGATACAGAGATCTAAGGACTAAGGAACAGCCAGGAGTAGCTAAAAATTGTTTTTAATGAGCTGCAAATAAAACGCAGATGACCACAGCATGGCCTGAAGAGTCAGAGGAGAGAATAGGTGAACTAGAGATAAAGTTATGGAAAAAGAAGAAGCTGAGAAAAAGAGATAAAAAAATCCAGGAGTATGAGGGGAAAATTAGAGAACTAAGTGATGCACTAAAGAGAAATAATTTATGCATAATTGGTATTCCAGAGGAGGAAGAGAGCGGGAAAGGTGCTGAAGGTGTACTTGAAGAAATAATAGCTGAGAACTTCCCGGATCTGGGGAAGGAAAAAGGCATTGAAATCCAAGAGGCACAGAGAACTCCCTTCAGACGTAACTGGAATCGATCTTCTGCAGGACATATCATAGTGAGACTGGCAAAATACAAGGATAAAGAGAGAATTCTGAAAGCAGTTAGGAATAAACGTGCTCTAACATATAAAGGGATAAGCGATAAGACTAGTGTTGGATCTCTCTACTGAAACTTGGCAGGCCAGAAAGGAATGGCAGGAAATCTTCAATGTGATGAACAGGAACAATATGCAGCCAAGAATCCTCTATACAGCAAATCTGTCATTTAGAATAGAAGGAGAGATAAAGGTCTTCCCAAACAAACAAAAACTGAAGGA
>NW_024412469.1:4962341-4981419 GCF_014898765.1 Herpailurus yagouaroundi
GGATAGATCATCTAGACACACGGTCAATAAAGAAACAAGGGCCCTGAATGATACAAGGACCCTGAAACAAACAAAAATGAAAATACAACATTCCAAACGCTTTGGGATGCAATGAAGGCAGTCCTGAGAGGAAAATACATTGCAATCCAGGCCTATCTCAAGACACAAGAAAAATCCCAAATACAAAATCTAACAGCACACCTAAAGGAAATAGAAGCAGAACAGCAAAGACACCCCATACCCAGCAGAAGAAGAGCAATAATAAAGATCAGAGCAGAAATAAACAATATAGAATCAAAAAAACAACTGTAGAGCAGATCAACGAAACCAAGAGTTGGTTTTTTGAAAAAATAAACAAAATTGACAAACCTCTATCCAGGCTTCTCAAAAAGAAAAGGGAGATGACCCAAATAGATAAAATCATGAATGAAATTGGAATTATTACAACCAATCCCTCAGTAACACATGCAATTATCAGGGAATACTATGAAAATTATATGCCAACAAACTGGACAACCTGGAAGAAATGGACAAATTCCTAAACACCCACACACTTCCAAAACTCAAACTGGAGGAAATAGAAAGCTTGAACGGGCACATAACCAGTGGAGAAATTGAATCAGTTATCAAAAATCTCCCAACAAATAAAAATCCAGGACCAGATGGCTTCCCTGGGGAATTCTAACAGACATTTAAAGCAGAGATAATACCTATCCTTATCAAGCTATTCCAAGAAATAGAAAGGGAAGGAAAACTTCCAGACTCATTCTATGAAGCCAGTATTACTTTGATTCCTAAACCAGACAGAGACCCAATAAAAAAAGAGAACTACAGGCCAATATCCCTGATGAATATGGATGCAAAAATTCTCAATATGATACCAGCAAATCAAATTCAACAGCTTATAAAAAGAATTACTCACCGTGATCAAGTGGGATTCATTCCTGGGATGCAGGGCTGGTTCAACATTCGCAAATCAATCAACGTGATACATCACATTAATAAAAAAAAAGAAAAGAACCATATGATCCTGTCAATCGATGCAGAAAAGGCCTTTGACAAAATTCAGCATCCTTTCTTAATAAAAACCCTCGAGAAAGTCGGGATAGAAGGAACATACTTAAAGATCATAAAAGCCATTTATGAAAAGCCCACAGCTAACATCATCCTCAATGGGGAAAAACTGAGAGCTTTCCCCCTGAGATCAGGAACACGACAGGGACGTCCACTCTCACCGCTATTGTTTAACATAGTGTTAGAAGTTCTAGCATCAGCAATCAGACAACAAAAGGAAATCAAAGGCATCAAAATTGGCAAAGATGAAGTCAAGCTTTCACTTTTTCCAGATGACATGATATTATACATGGAAAATCCGATAGACTCCACCAAAAGTCTGCTAGAACTGATACATGAATTCAGCAAAGTTGCAGGATACAAAATCATTGTACCGAAATCAGTTGCATTCTTATACACTAATAATGAAGCAACAGAAAGACAAATAAAGAAACTGTTCCCATTCACAATTGCACCAAGAAGCATAAAATACCTAGGAATAAATCTAACCAAAGATGTAAAGGATCTGTATGCTGAAAACTATAGAAAGCTTATGAAGGAAATTGAAGAAGATATAAAGAAATGGAAAAACATTCCATGCTCATGCGTTGGAAGAATAAATATTGTTCAAATGTCAATACTACCCAAAGCCAGCTACAAATTCAATGCAATCCCAATCAAAATTGCACCAGCATTCTTCTCGAAGCTAGAACGAGTAATCCTAAAATTTTTATGGAACCACCAAAGGCCCCGAATAGCCAAAGTAATTTTGAAGAAGAAAACCAAAGCAGGAGGCATCACAATCCAGACTTTGGCCTCTACTACAAAGCTGTAATCAGTAAGACATCATGGTATTGGCACAAAAACAGACACACAGACCAATGGAATAGAATAGAAACCCCAGAACTAGACCCACAAAAGTATGACCAACTCATCTTTGACAAAGTAGGAAAGAATATCCAATGGAAAAAAGACAGTCTCTTTAACAAATGGTGCTAGGAGAACTGGACAGCAACATGCAGAAGAATGAAACTAGGGGCGCCTGGGTGGCACAGTCGGTTAGGCGTCCGACTTCAGCCAGGTCACGATCTCGCGGTCCGGGAGTTCGAGCCCCGCGTCAGGCTCTGGGCTGATGGCTCAGAGCCTGGAGCCTGTTTCCGATTCTGTGTCTCCCTCTCTCTCTGCCCTTCCCCCGTTCATGCTCTGTCTCTCTCTGTCCCCAAAATAAATAAACGTTGAAAAAAAAAAATTAAAAAAAAAAAAAAAAAAAAAAAGAAGAATGAAACTAGACCACTTTCTCAAACCATTCACAAAAATAAACTCAAAATGGATAAAGGACCTGAATGTGAGACAGGAAACCATCAAAACACTAGAGGAGAAAGCAGGGAAAGACCTCTCTGACCTCAGCCGTAGCAATTTCTTACTTGACACATCCCCAAAGGCAAGGGAATTAAAAGCAAAAATGAACTATTGGGACCTCATGAAGATAAAAAACTTCTGCACAGCAAAGGAAACAACCAACAAAACTAAAAGGCAACCAACGGAATGGGAAAAAAATATTTGCAAATGACATATGGGACTAAGGGCTAGTATCCAAAATCTATAAAGAGTTCACCAAACTCCACACCTGAAAAACAAATAATCCAGTGAAGAAATGGGCAGAAAACATGAATAGACACTTCTCTAAAGAAGACATCCAGATGGCCAACAGGCACATGAAAAGATGCTCAACGTTGCTCCTTATCAGGGAAATACAAATCAAAACCACACTCAGATATCACCCCACGCCAGTCAGAATGGCCAAAATGAACAAATCAGGAGACTATATATAGATGCTGGAGAGGATGTGGAGAAACGGGAACCCTCTTGCACTGTTGGTGGGAATGCAAACTGGTGCAGCCATTCTGGAAAACAGTGTGGAGGTTCCTCAGAAAATTAAAAATAGGCCTACCCTATGACCTAGCAGTAGCACTGCTAGGAATTTGCCCAAGGGATACAGGAGTACTGATGCATAGGGGCACTTGTACCCCAATGTTTATAGCAGCACTCTCAACAATAGCCAAATTGTGGAAATATCCTAAATGTCCATCAACTGAGGAATGGATAAATAAATTGTGGTTTATATACACAATGGAGTACTACGTGGCAAGAAGAAAAAATGAAATATGGCCCTTTGTAGCAACGTGGATGGCACTGGAGAGTGTGATGCTAAGTGAAATAAGTCATACAGAGAAAGGCAGATACCATATGTTTTCACTCTTATGTGTATTCTGAGAAACTTAACAGAAACCCATGGGGGAAGGGAAGGAAAAAAAAAAAAAAGAGGTTAGAGTGGGAGAGAGCCAAAGCATAAGAGACTCTTAAAAACTGAGAACAAACAGAGTTGATGGGGGGTGGGAGGGAGGGAAGGCTAGGCGATGGGCATTGAAGAGGGCATCTTTTGGGATGAGCATTGAGTGTTGTATGGAAATCAATTGGACAATAAATTTCATATGTTATAAAATAATAAAATAAAATAAAATAAAATAAAATAAAATAAAAATGTTTTACAAAGCTACGGATATTAAAACAGTATAGTACTGACATAAAGACAGACATAGAAAACATTGTGTCTCAACTCCCTCCATTCCAATTTCCAGTTATTACTCCAGAGCATCAGGGCTAGTCTTCCAGTTCCTTTTGCTGACAAAGTGGTATGTCTCTCTGCTGCCACTGCATTTGAGTGAAGTAAAAATAGATACAGGAAATAATAGAATAGGAATAGAATAGCCAGCAATAAATGGAGATGATCAACTGATCTTCAGAAACAGTGCCAGGAATCACAATAGAGAAAGGACAGTTTTGTCAACAAATGGTGCAAGGAAAACTGTATATCCACACACAAGAGAACTGAATTGGATCCTTATCTCACACCATTCATAAAAACCAACTCAAAATAGACTTGAACATAAAACCTGAAACTATAAAACTCCTAGAAGGAATCTTGGGGAAAAGCTTCTTGATATTGGTGGTGGCCATGATTTCTTGGATATGACACCAAAAGTATAGTCATCAAAAACAAATACAGACAAGTGGGACTACATGAGACTAAAACATGTGTGCACAACAAAGAAAACAATTGACAGAATCAAAAGACAACCTATGAAGTAGGAGAAAATATTTGTATACCATATATGTAAGGCATTAATATCCAAAATATATAAATGACTCCTAAAATTCAATAGCAAAAAACAAAACAAAATAAACAATCAAATAACCCCAAATAATCTGATTTTAAATATGGGCAAGAGACTTGAACAGACATTTCTTCCAAGAATACATACAAATTTTGAACATGTATATAAAAAGATGCTCAATATCTCTAGTCACTAGGGAAATGCAAATCACGACCACAATGAGATATCAACTTAGAACTTTTAAGATGGTTATTATCAAAGAAGCAACAAGAGTCAGTGAGGATGTGGAGAAATGGAAATTGGCAGAGCCATTATGTAAAACAGTATGGAAATTCTTCAGAAAATTAAAAATAGAACTACCATATGATGTAGCAATGCCACTTCTGGGTATATATACAAAAGAATTAAAATCAGCACCTCCAAGAGTTATCTGCAATTTTCTTTAGAGGAGATATTATTAACAGAGATCAAGCTGTGCTCTTGAAAGAAATCTTGCCAAAACTTCCAATTATGAATATTTATACTTATTTTTCCTCAAGAAGTCACAAAATGGTTTAAGTATGGGGAACAAAAGAAAAGACATTAGAAAAAACAAAATGTTTTCTGTATTATTATTTTTTAAATTGAATGACACCGTAATAATCACAAGTAAAATAATTAATGTTTTAGCCTTATGAAGATGGCCAAATTATTTTCGATGTGCTTATTTTTTCTCTTTCACCCAATATTCAATTCTTCAATGCTATGGCAATGGAAATAGTAGTGCTATTCTGATCGTATATTGCTGTACTTTGTAACATGAAATGAAGGCCATATAAATATACAAAATACGTGTGCCAAGTCATTGTTTTGAAGTTCAACTTTAATACACATAACAACAATCAAACAACAAAAGTTCTGGAAAGCCAATTCTGTGTGTGTGTTTATGCTCCTAGCAGTGTAAGGGACATTTGGAGAATCTTTCCAAAGAATACATTTGTCATGAACACTTTCAGCCAGTAATTAACAGGAGGTTGGCCTCATGTTGCCAAAAGCCAAAATAATCTGTATAGCTTTCTCCACATGTTATACACATTTTGCCAAGACTTGTAGAAGAAAAGTTTCCACAGTGTCTGCAAAGATATGAGTATAATTTACTGAGAGAAATGGAATTAAAAAGTTGTTTTGTTAAGCAAAGTTATGAAGACACTGAGAATTTGCTGCAATTAGTACACCAACATAAATAAGTAAGTAAGTAAGTAAATAAATAAATAAATAGCCTGACACGGACCAGTGTGGCTCAATGTGGAGCATAACATTAGCTCATTGAAGTTATTCATTAAATAGTCATTTTATAAATGCTGGTGTGGACTTCATTTAGTACTTCATTTAGTACTAGCAATGCTCAGGCAAATAAATAGTTCCTCTTCTCAAGGTATTTTCATAATTAGCAATGGTCCCCATCTTTTCTTCAGTGGGAACTAATATTCACATGTGTTAGTCCATGGTTGTGAGCATAGCCAAGTCAGCTGTAATCCAACATAATGGGGTAGGGATGTGTTATGTACTGAACTGTGTCCCTTTAAAATGCACATGCTGAAACCCTAACCCTCAAATGACTATAGTTGGAGATAAGGCCTTTAAGGAAGTAATTTAAGGTTAAATGAGGTCACAAGGGTGAAGCCCTAATCCAGTAGGACTGGTATCTTTATAAAAGAATGAGACATCAGAGTGTGTTCGCTAGCTCTACTGCTAAACAGGGGAAAAACCATGTGAGGATATAATAAAAAGGTGGTCATCTGCGAGCCAAGGAGCAAGGTCTCACCTTAAGCCAACCAGAAGAAATCAAACCTGATGGCATCATGGTGCTGGACTTTTGACCTCCATAAATGTGAGGAAAATGCATTTCTGTCATTTAAGGCATCCATTCTGTGGCATCTTGTTATGGCAGCCCTCGTAAACTAATGCAGGATATTTGTATCACAGCATCGCAATAATTTACAACTTCCGTGACTATGAATATTAAGTCATCAAAGGTTACTCACTACCGGATATATGATCAGTTACATGTCATATATAATTTCATATACTAGCTACAACCTCACCTCTCTCTTTCACACTCAGATGAACATATCCGAAAAGTGAGGCAGTATGACTAAAACTGATTTTCAATCTGCTGTTTTTATTGTAAAAATTAGTTGATAGTGAAATGCATTAGTTATCTGTAACAGAAAGAACATGTCAAGGTACCTCAAATAGATTCCATCAGTGATATGCCTTAATGGCTGACAATAAATAAATAACCTTGTAGACAGAGAACCAGACCAAACAATCAAAGAATACATGGAGAAATATGTCAATAGATATGCTAAGCCTGCCCAAACTTATATAATAAAAAAATTATAAAAAACCACCTTTTAATTATACATCTGTATTGTTTTTGTTATAGATTTTTATTTTTTTAAATTATTTATTTATTTTTTTTTAAATTTTTTTTAACGTTTATTTATTTTTGAGACAGAGAGAGACAGAGCATGAATGGGGGAGGGTCAGAGAGAGGGAGACACAGAATCTGAAACAGGCTCCAGGCTCTGAGCTGTCAGCACAGAGCCCGACGCGGGGCTCGAACTCATGGAGTGTGAGATCGTGACCTGAGCCGAAGTCGGCCGCTTAACCGACTGAGCCACCCAGGCGCCCCATGTTATAGATTTTTAGACAGAAGGTCTCTCTTTTATTCATGATATACAGATAATTATATAATCAGAATTTAGTTGTTTGCAAAAGTTTTTGTTACTACAAATAATAAATGGGACCTGTCTTCCAAAGTATGCACAGTTAGTGGCAGATGGCAGCCCCTCATCCATACAAGGGTTTAGAGTAAGTAAATACATATCTTTCAGTGTCCCACTCTCTTTCCTGTACTTTTTTCTGCTTTAGCTGTACTATTTCATAATTCATTAGCAAAAAAAGTAATCTTTACTTTTACAGATCCTCATTTTCCTGATCCCATGAACTTGCCGTAAGTACTTCACAAGATTGTTGTGATGAGGTGATTCAGCACCTAAAACAATTTTTAGTCTAGAGCATCACTCAAAACAATAAGTTTTCTTTCTGCACTATCACAGACCTTCTTTGTTGTAGAAGTCTAGAAGCTTAATGCTCTTTTTCCTCTCCACTCTCATTCATTTAAAACTCATGCATAGTATGGTGTAAAGGACTAAATTATACCATCAGCTCTTACAAAGTGTGAGGAAGATTTTGCTTTCGAAAGACAAGACTCTTTTCTTGCCAAATCAAATATGCAGTAGCTCAGTGGGGATTTCTAACATCAGTATAATGATGGAGGAGATTGAGGAGATAAGAAGCACGGAAGGGCTCCTTGTCTCTTTCAACATATATTAATTGTACTTCTCAAATAGAGGGGTTAGTTGCCCTAATCCAAAAATGTGTCATATTTATATTGTATAAAGAGCGCAGTAGTTGCAGCCAGTTGGCTGGCTGAATTCTCAGAATATTAACTGCTAACACTGATTAAATCAAGACAGAGCTAAACTACTACCCAACTTTGTAAATACTAAATGGGAGTATGAGAGAGGGGACCATATTAGCAACAGTGTCTGACATTTGACAAATATACGAAAAAGCCTTCATGTCATATTTGATTTTTTATTAAAGGAACTTAATGCTATTCTTAACCCTGCGCAGCTGTCTGTACACCAAGGTCTGGTCTCATTTTGGATTATTACCTTTGATTCTCCTTATTTGGGTGTATGTCAAATGCTTTATCAGTGCCCAATTCTGCACTACCTGCCCCTCTGCTGATTTCATTTTCTTTTACATCTTGCATTTTCTGGCCTCCCTGATGTCTGTTTATTTTTTGCACTGAATTTATATGTAATCATTAGCAGATAATACAGAAAATAACCCATGGTATTAGAAAACTACCAAATATAACCTATCATATTCATAGCTTTCTTTTATTTCCATTCCCCAGTAATACACACATGTGCATGCCTGTGTGAGTGCATAGGCATGTGTACACACACATGCACACAAAAATCCTATTTTTAATTGAAAGCTTTGCCATCTGGCTCATATGAAATAAAGTAGATAAGCCCATTATTCCATCTTATCACATCTATAGAAATAGTTCCAATTTAGTTTTCATTTGTGTTTTTTTGAAGAGTTAGAGAACAAAGTATCAAAACAAGGACTTTTCATTGGAGGTTAGAAGTAATTTTTTTTTTAGCTTTCTTGTGGAAAATAATGCTATCTAGATTCTAGACCCCCACCAAAAATTCATAGAATTTCTAAACTGTATTAGTTTCCATTACACAAATTATTTGACACTCGTAAGACAATATGGTATAGGCACAAACCAATGTTACTTCATTAAATATGGGGACTAAAGACATGAAGCCATCAAAATAATTACCTTCACTGTGGATTTTACTCTCAGAGTGGAACTGACCTTAGGCAAAATGATGAAGTCTGTCTTCAGAGATGCCCTCCACACTCCAGCTCTTCTCATCAGTTCTGTTATCTGATCCCCAAAAGCAATCCCCTGGCAAAGACTCTCAGCTGGGACATCACGATGTTCCTCAGTTGATTATTTGTTGACATCTCCCTGGCTCTTCTCCAAATCAGAAGTTATCCACCCAGTGCTCAGTCATCTATCTGCTTTCTCAAGGTAAAAAGGAAAAGACAAACAAAAACAAAAAAACAACCTATGCTCAAATATTAGTGTTGACTACCCCTTCATAATATCATACATTCATTTCACATAGTGCTTATAAAAATAAATGTGACAATAGTAGACAATTGAAAAAAACTTTTTTGGATGGTCACTTATTTATCCACTATTCACCAACCATCTCAAATAGGAGGTTTCCTACTCCCCCTGTGATATCAGTAGATATATAATCTCATTAGCCACAGTGGTAACATGGGGATGAATCATATCAATATGAATTGAAAAAAGAAGAGGGCTGCAGAATGGGGCATATTGGTATAGTGATAAAACACAGGGATTTTAAAATAAGTTGGATTAGAAACTGCCAGCTGGGTAAAGTATATATAATGTTGGGGAGTTAATTTATTTGACTTCTTTAAGATTCAGAAAATGGGGTTGGGGCGCCTGGGTGGCGCAGTCGGTTAAGCGTCCGACTTCAGCCAGGTCACGATCTCGCCGTCCGTGAGTTCGAGCCCCGCGTCGGGCTCTGGGCTGATGGCTCAGAGCCTGGAGCCTGTTTCCGATTCTGTGTCTCCCTCTCTCTCTACCCCTCGCCCGTTCATGCTCTGTCTCTCTCTGTCCCAAAAATAAATAAACGTTGGAAAAAAAAAAAAAGATTCAGAAAATGGGGAAAATTAAGGCATCCACGCACAGGGTGGCTCTGAGGATTAAGTGGAATGATGCATTAGAAATTCTTCAAAACATATTAACTAACAAGATAATTATCATTTTAATTATAATCACTTTAAAACAGAATTCTGGGGTAAAAAAATCTCTAGAGTTCACACTCGATTGGGCAATTTATAAATGTAGTATTGTTGTAACACAATTATTAGCCTTTTTGTTTTTATGAATATCTTTGCTATCTGATCAATTATTGTTAAATTCAAGTACCTCTGAGTTAAATAAAGCCATGCAGAAAGATCCAAAGAAATACCTAATATTTGTTGGGAAAAATAAATCAATGCATTTTTCCTTAGCAGTATTTTTTTTTTTTCTTGAAACTATGTTAGACTAGGACAGGGGAAAACAAGAAAGGGACCCAGAGAACACAGTATGGAGGGAGCCAAATTTCTGATATGGGAACAGGAAGTAGGGACACCTGTGGTGAAGTTCATGTACTACAGAGAAAACCAGCACCAAATTAATTTTGAGTATGTACCTCCTGCTGAAGCACCATCTGTGAATACCCCACCATTTCACTGTCCTTTACCATTGGAAGTCCAGAGGTTTTGGTCAAACTGTGTGGAGATAAAGGCTGCTGGATAAACTTCAATCTCCAATCAAGACAGAATTAAACATATTAGGTGCAAATATCCCATTAGTTAGGGAACTAGTGTATACCCATCACTTATGTATATATTACCTAGTTTTATCTCCAGGACAATACTAAGTAATAGATATTATTAACCTAATTGCACAAATGAGTAACTAAGGCTTTATTTTCTTCATTTTAAGTACTTTGCTCGATGTTACATATGTAGTGCAGGTGGAATAGACATATGTGTCTAAATGATTCCTTGATGTGCTCAGGATTAATCCTGCAGTTTTTGTTTATCCTCAGAGAGGTAATGGTGACAAAAACCCTGGACATAAGAGGAGGGACAAAAAGAAAGCTTTTGAAATTCAGTAGGATAATGTTATAACTTCATATTTAAAAAAATATCTCAGACACATGAAGACAAATATTGTGTAATCTCACTTACATGTGGAATCTAAAATAGTCAGACTCAAGCAGAAAGTAGAAAGGTGGCTGCCAAGCACACTTGGGGGTCTGGGAGGGGTATAGGGTTCAAATTTCAGCTATGCAAGATGAATAAATTCTGGAGATCTAATGTATAGCATGGTGACTATAATTAACAATACCATATTGTATACTTGAAATTTGTTTAGAGGTTCAATCTTTCAAAAAATGAAAGAAAATATTAAATATATGAGATAATAGATATGATAATTAGCTTGATTATGGTGATCACAACACAACATACATGAATATAAAAATATCAAGTTGTACACCTTAAATACATACAAATTTGATTAGTCAATTATACCTCAATAAGCATAATAAAGTACCCCATGCTCCAAATGTATGGATATTTTAATATGATGATATAATATGGTATTTCTAAAGTATGAAAAGACAAAGGCAAAAAAAATGGAGAGAAGACTACAGCAAAGAAAAACCAAAATAAAAATGCAAGAGCTAGAAAGCACATCTGAAAAAAAAAAAAAAAACAACTAAATACTGAGATAAATTTTGATAGCAAGAAAACATCCAATTTATACTACAGAATCCCCCAAGTAATTGGTGACATCAGGTATGTCCTGAGTGATGCTGGGGTAAAGATGACAATGAAGCCAAAGGATTTTGGTACACATTTTAAGAAAAAAAAATGCACCCCTTGTTAATGATCTCTTTTCCTACTTTGCAGAGACAACTGACTCTCCTATAGTCATTCTGGGCTTTTATTTTTTAAAATACCATACTGGGTGACTTATAAACAGCAAAAAATATATTTCTCAGATTTCTGTAGACTGGGAAGTCCCAGATCAAGGGACTTGATTGTCAGTCTGGTGACAACTCGCTACTTGGTTCACAGATGGCTTTTTGCTTTGTCCTCACATGGGAAAATGGGTAGGGGAACCCTCTGGGTCTCTTTTATGAGGGAGCTAATTGCATTCATGAGGGCACTACCCTTATGACCTAATCACCTACCAAGGGATGCACTTCCTAATACCATCACATTGAAGATTAAGTATCAACTTATAAATTTTAAAGGGACACAAACCTTCAGTCTATAGTATTCTCCCTCTTTATTACTGGTATACAACTAAGGAAACTATAAAATAGAGATTATTTAAATTAAGGAAATAAGGTCCATTTGAAAGTGGAGAATTAAATAATACTTTACATATTAAACATTGTGATGCTCAGGGCGCCTGGGTGGCTCAGTCGGTTAGACGTCCGACTTCAGCCCAGGTCACGATCTCGCGGTCCGAGAGTTCGAGCCCCGCGTCGGGCTCTGGGCTGATGGCTCAGAGCCTGGAGCCTGCTTCTGATTCTGTGTCTCTCTCTCTCTCTGCCCCTCCCCTGTTCATGCTCTGTCTCTCTCTGTCTCAAAAATAAATAAACGTTAAAAACAAAAATTTTTTTAAATAAAAAAAAAATTGTGATGCTCAGGCATATTTTCTCCCAAATCACAAATTGCTGGAGGTTGAGTGAGAGTTTGAAAGATTCTTCTCTGGGGAATATAGCTAGCTCAAGAGAAGATATATGCCAATATTGGAGTTCCTCTAACAAAACACCCCTGGGTTATTAGCCTCATCCATTTGCAAAAAATTTCAAATTAATTTTTCAGGCTTATTTATGAATATGAACTGACAGCCAACAATTACCTGAGGAAACCTCTAATAAGGGAGACAGAGACAGAGACTGTGTCTGGAGAGAACAGGGAGAAAATGAAGTTGCATTATGTAAAGATAGGTTAACACTTTCATAAAGAGTTGAACGTGCATACATCTATCACATGACCCAGCCATTATCCCTGGGCATATACATAAGATAAATGAAAGCATATGGTCCTATGTAGACTAGAACATGAACTTTCACAGCAATAAATTGTGATACAGCTATAAAATGGAATACTATTTAGCAAGAAAAAGGAAAGAGATATTTGTTCAAGTAACAACATGGATGAATCTATAAGTAATTGTGCTTAGTGAAATAAATCAGACAGGGGCGCCTGGGTGGCTCAGTCGATTAAGCGTCTGACTTCAGCTCAGGTCATGATCTCACAGTCCGTGGGTTTGAGCCCCATGTCGGGCCCTGTGCTGACAGCTCAGAGCCTGGAGCCTGATTCAGATTCTGTGTCTCCCTCTCTCTCTGCCCCTTCCTTGCTCATGCTCTGTCTCTCTCTGTCTCAAAAATAAAAAATAAAAACATTTTTAAAAATTAAAAAAAAAAAAGAAATAAATCAGAAAAAAGAGAATAAGATACTATTTATATGGCCTTCTTGAAATTAATATACAGTTAGAGAAAGTAAATCAGTGGTAGAAAGCATGGGGGTCAGGATGAGGATTACAGAACAGGATGTGAGGTAGAGATTTTAAAATGGAGCACAGGAACACTTCTGGGGGTGATGGATAAGTTCTTTACCTTGTTTATGATGCTGGTTTAAAGTTTGTGACAAAATTTATAAGTTGTATACTTTTCAAATTTGTGCAGTATTATTTATGCTAATCCTATTTCAATAAACCTTTTAACAAGTAAGTACATGAGTTTTGTTATGACAGTCTTTTAAACACAGATTTTTAGGGGAAAAAATGCCACATAGAAGGAAGAGGCACACTTGGGCAATAAGTTGGGTGTTGTGGGCTGAACTGAGGTCCCTCAAAATCCATACGCTGAAAACTTAACACCTCTAGCTGTATTTACAAATAGGGCCTTTAAAGAAGTAAATAATGTTAAATGAGGTCAGAAGGGTGAGGCACTAATTCAAAAGGACTGGTATTCTTAAAAAGAAGAGGAAGACACCAGAGGTGTGCCTGCAGAAAGAAAAGGACATGTGAAGAAACAATGAATGGCCATTTGCATGCCAAGAAGAGAGGCCTCTGGAAAAACCATACTCACCATAGTCATCTTGGACTTCCAGCCTCCAGAAGGTTAAGAAGATAAAATTTCTGTTAAGCCACCCGTTCTTTGCTATTTCTTTATAGCAACCCTAGCAGACTGATACGGTTGGTGAAAGTGTGTGAGGGGGCAATGAAGGGAAAATTTGTATCCTCCAAGACAAAAGAGAACGAAAATCTTAAGAAATAGAAACTATCCTAAGTAAATATATTCAGAAAAGTCTTTGGATTCTGCTATCTTGACAAAAGAGGTCATCACTGAGATTAGGTATATTATGATCCATCCTAACAAATAAATCATCTGGAAAAGGCAGTCACACTGATTCATTAACTAAAAAATGAAAATAAAAATACCCAGAACACATTAAATCAACCTCTCCGCCTCAATATAACAATTAAGCAAAAGATACTCCAAACTGAATATATTCAAGCAAGAATTCTGAGATACAAAAAACGTCCTGTACCAAACATTTAATTTTTATGAAAATAATTTTAAAGTTGGATAACAGGAAAATATGAATACTAATTGAAACCAAGAAAGAAATTGAAGAAAAATGACATAAATAAAAAATAAAGTGCAGAAAAGGAAGTAGGTTCAAATTAAAATTTAGTAAGAAGCATTGACGTGAGGCATTAAAACAATCAAGAGAATTAAAATTAGGTAAAGAAGTAAAAACAGAAAGAATGTGGTAGAAATAAAAGGCAAGAAAATAGGAAAAAAAAACCACTCATATTGTTTCATTTCCTGAAGAAAAGAACTAATATAACGCAAAGGAAAATGTGGGAAATAATCCTAAACAATTTAATGATAATCTGAGAAAACTTTCACGGGAAAAATAGAGACCTAAGTCTACATACAGAAAGGATCTACAAGGCATCTGAAAAAACTACACCAGAAAAAGGAACCCTAAGACATACACAAATAATCTATTTGACTTCAAATAAAAGAGAAAGAATTCCTTCAGATCTCCAGGCAAAGAGATCAAATAACTTACCAAAAACTAGAGAAAAATCAGACTGACCCAACTTTTCAAAATAGCATATAAAGTAAAGCTACAATAAAGCAGGATTGAACAAAACAAAGCAAATACACAAAAACCTCACAGGAGAAATTATGAAATAAGTATTATTTATCCAGCCAAGCTGTCCTTTAAATATCAAAGTTATAGAAAACAATGTTTTAAATGCAAGAAAGTAGACAAGACTGCATCCACGAGCACTTCTTACAGAATTCACTAGAGAATGAGATTCACCCAATCAATTAACGATAGAGAAAAACATCAGCAAAAGGTCTGATAATAAGCATTTTAATTTGTGTAAATACAGATCAAAGGTAAGGATAAGTTAGAAACCCAATGTCCAAATATTATGTTTTAACAAAGTAAAAAATAATGCAATAAAAATGGGAGGAGAAGAAAAAAGAAGTAGAAAAGTAGAATAATTATTGATGCTTGTAGAGAGACAATGAATGGACTTTAGAAGGTATTATCAAAACTTGACAAACCTGAATGTAAACATGTTATAACCCACAACAAAATATATAAATGATAAACATATAAATCTTAAATATTATATTAAGATATAAGTAATTTACATTTTCTATGGATATAAAACTAACTTAAAAAAGAAAGAATACACAGTTGTTAGAGAAAGAAACATCACAAACATGTCACATAATTATAAAATGTTATTACAGAGTAGGCATCAAACATTCAATCATATCAATAAAAGTGAATGGACTCTTTGTTAAAAGTAAACAAGTGTCAGTTTAGCATACAAAGCAAAACCCATGCTGTGCACAAGTCAAACACCTAAAACAAAGTTATGTTGAAAAGCTAAAAGAAGACATGAGTAAAAATTTGCCAGACAAAGAGAGAGGTAACAGGGAGAAACAGGGAGACTATTTCTTCCATTTTCCTTGTTGCTGTGACCTCCAGCTTAGAAACTCCTGCTTAGCCCTGCACATAGGCATGTTATAGCTAAGATGTACAAAAACTGTTTTCACCTGAAACCTACCTCACCTGAGGAGATAAGGAAGTATGTACAGAAATAACTATGCTATGTTTAAGATTTACAGGAAGGACGTGGTCAGATTCTTGAATGCAAAGATAACTGCCCGGGGACAAAAAAAATACATGACCTTCCTCAGATATCTACAGACATCAGTCACCTTTTGATTCCTACCCCTCCCTGCTTCCCTTCCCCCTCATCCTGACATAAAAGAAACAGATCTTATGCCCTAGGAGATTTTTGGGGGGGCGGGGGGCAATGATCTGTTGTCTCATCATTTCGCTGACTTTCCAAATAACATCACCTTCCTTACTCCAACATCTTGCCTCTAGACTTACTAGCCTGTTGTTAGGTGAGCAGAACAAGCTTGGACTAGCTTACAGAAATAGTAAGTACCAAGAAGTAGTGAAACTGATACTGCACATAGAACTCAAGATAAAAAGAACAATTGTGAAAAATAAGGATAGCTTTCAAGGCTAAACGTCAAAGTCACAAGAAATATATAGCACTTACAAATATATACACCAATTTGCACAGCAACTTCCGTTATGAAATAGGTATTTTTAAAAATACAAAGAAATATAAATAGATATATCCTAATAAGCAGAAAATTTAATATACCATTTCCAGACCAAGAAATTTTCCCTGGACAAGAAATATATAAGGAAGATAAAAGTTCTAAATAACATACTCAGATTGACTTAATTGATTTTGTCGAACTGCAGAAAATAAAAATAGAAAATAGCTTCTAAGTGTCCCTCAAATAGTCAAAATTTGGTCACATATTAGGCTACAGAGAAAAGATCAGATTCCATAAAGTAGAAATATTGCAAAAAACACTATGTAGTCACAAAGCAATAAAACACGCAAGTGTTAACTCCCCACCCACGCCACCACCACAAAAAAGGCTCTTTTTCCTGGAAATTAATATTTTCCCTCTCCCAGATTCATCCTAATCTCTTTTCTATGGCTTCTAGGCCTATTAATATAATCAGGTCTCAACAAGATTTATGTTAACTTGGTGGGAAAAGAGTTGCAGAGCATCACTAACAGGTACCAGTAGGAAATGAGAGAACATTTCTGGTAGCAGATCTTCAGGGTGTTATACAGGAGAGAACATAGAATATAATTCTGGATAAGGGAGAAATTTTTGATATGAGGCACCTTCCCTTGACTCAGAAGTTAACATCCTGCAGAACATTCAGAACTGGTCCCAATATGCCACCTGCCTAGTGGCTTGGAGTAGAGAAAAGAAGTGTTGGCTTACCATAATTGTACTAGGAGCTAGAACTGACTGGGTATTAAAAAGGGAGTCGGAAAACTAAAAGACTTAGACATGTTAGAATAAATTTGCTGTGTAAGGACAGGTTATTAGGAGACAGTCCATTTACTAATTCAAAAAGGAATTTGGTAGTCAGGAAATCACTAATATCAATGTAGGTTGTAATCTTGTATAGAAAATGGTTGGCGATAGGGGAATATTCTTTAGAGCTGGACTTTCTGATGTCCATGGAAATGATAGGCTTTTGGAAAAGCAGATGCCAAATGACAGCATTTAAGTATAGGAGGTGAAGTGGATATGAGTATGCTAACAGATAATAACAAAATGGCCCTAATGTACAGTCATCTGAGAATACCATTAATAGGTCAGGGTATTCTGAAGGGAAAATATAGATGGGCAATCAACAGGAGCATTGCTTGAACTACATAATCAAAACATTTTCAAGAGTGATTGCAATGTAGATGTTAGAACAAATTTCAAACAAATTACTGAATAAATAATTTTGATATGCACATTAAGGAGGAAATAATTTAGCATCGATGGTGAATGAATAATATAAAACAAGGAAGAAACTAAGGAATATTATGCTAACACATATCAGAGGACTATGCATTGTATTTGTATAAAGACAGCTGAAGGTAAAAAATATATTGTTTAGGTTACATATATAGAAATATAGGGTTTTAAACTATAAGAAAGCAAGGACATGATTACATCAAAATTCTGAAAAGGGAGGTGCCTGGGTGGCTCAGTAGGTTAATCGTCAGACTTCGGCTCAGGTTATGATCTTATGGCTGATGGCTTCGAGCCCTGCATCAGGCTCTGTGCTGACAGCTCAGAGGCTGGAACCTGCTTTGGATTCTGTATCTCCCTCTCTCTGTGCCCCTTCTCTGCTCACACTCTGTCTCTCCATCTCTTAAAAACAAATAAACATTAAAAATTCTTTTAAAAAATTCTGAAAAGGGGTTTCTTTTAATGACTGAGAAGAGGATATGTCCAGGGAAAGGCCAACAAAGGTCTTCAAAGTTATCTATAATATTCTATTAATCTGTGGTTGCTCAAGTGTAACTTTAATATATTAAAAAATTAATTTGATATTATCAATTTAATTAATATATAATGAATATATGTTATTAACATTATTTGGTATGTATACAGTGCACACAGGCAATAATAATTATGTATGTCAAGAGGAAAATGATAAATTAAGTTGTGCTATAGTCATACAAAAGAATATTACACAGGTTTTAAAAAGAATACTATAAATTTCATCAAGAAGCCTAAATCTCAGTATTAATCAAATAAAGCAAGTAAATAATTGTTTTAAAAGTGCTATTTAAGAAACTGAGGAAATATAAGTGCAATTTGTAGTAAGCATAAAATTCGAAAGCCATTGGAACACAACATCTAGTTTAAGTTGGATAAAATTTTCAGATATTGGTAGTAAAAAAATTACCAATAAACTACTTTAAAAGACAACATCAAAATATTTGCATCTAAAATAACACCCAAAGGTAAGATATCTGCATTTACCCAAAGCTAAAGAAACAATTTTTAAAAGATTTGTTAGTATCAGACTTTGTCAAGAAAAAATGAAAGTGCCAAAACAGGTATTTATACCCACTGATGGAAGGAACATAAATTATATTTTAGAAAGTTTGTTTGAGTGAAAATATATGGTACCTGCCTTTCTCTGTATGACTTATTTCACTTAGCATTAACACTCTAGTTCCATCCACGTTGCTACAAAAGGCCATATTTCATTCTTTCTCATTGCCAAATAGTATTCCATTGTATATATAAACCACATCTTCTTTATCCATTCATCAGCTGATGGACATTTAGGCTCTTTCTGTAATTTGGCTATTGTTGAAAGTGCTGCTATTCACTCTCATGTGGATCCTGAGAAACTGAACAGAAGACCTTGGGGGAGGGGAAGGGGAAAAAAAAGTAACAGACAGGGAAGGAGGCAAACCATAAAAGACTCTTGAAAACTGAGAATAAACTGAGGGTTGATGGTGGGTGGGAGGGAGGGGAAAGTGGGTGATGGGCATTGAGGAGGGCACCTGTTGGGATGAGCACTAGGTGTTGTATGGAAACCAATTTGACAATACATTTCATATTAAAAAATATATATATTAAAATAAATAAATAAATAAATTGAAGGCATGAAAAGAAAAGAAAAGAAAAGAAAAGAAAAGAAAAGAAAAGAAAAGA
>NW_024412469.1:4981429-5062761 GCF_014898765.1 Herpailurus yagouaroundi
GAAAAGAAAAGAAAAGAAAAGAAAAGAAAAGAAAAGAAAAGAAAAGAAAAGAAAAGATTGTTTGATTTAGTACTTTAAGTCTCCTAACCTAGAGTATATCTACAAGGATACACAGAAACTTTGACAGTGCTTGTCTTAGGGAGGAGGACATGGGTGCCTGGAGGATAATAAAGGGAGATAAGTTTGCTCTCATTACATATTCTTTTGTAACTGTTTAAATGTGTACTAATTATATGAATAGTTTCCTATAAAAGAGGAAAATATTAAAATGAAACAAATAAATGTACATATTCCTCTATTTTATGTTATTTCATGGTTGAAAATATAATGAGCATATTAAATAAACTTTTATAACATTGCTTCTCAGGATATACTTAAGCTAAATGTTTATTTAATGTTACCTTCAAAAAGTAATAAGAAAATGAGTATAGGTGCTATGCACTCACAGCAAAAATTATGAAGTTGGCCTGCAAATGATTGCAGATTTGAGTAATGCAGGAATGCTCTGTTACGGCCTAATCTGCAATGCTCACCTTCTCTGGAGTTGCAGTGACTGTATTTTAGAGGGTGAAAAATGGAGTTTCCTCTTGTGATGAGTTCTCTGAATCTAGCAGACATTTAGGAAAGTTTGTTTCTATTTTTGTTTTTCCCCCTGAGGGCCCTTTCACAATCAGCTTCTTAAATCAAGTGCATCATAGCATTTCTATTTATTTGAAAAGTACTCTATACAGTTATTTTATATATGATTTTATATACGCTTTTTAACAATCCTGAGAGGCAAACAGCTGGTAGTTGTTTTTCAGAGAGGGCAAGTTATTTGTTCAAGGCCAAGACTAAGCAGCAGATTGAAATTTATACCCAGGCCTTCTAATTTAGCCATCTTTCCACCTCATGGTCTACCTCATATCTTGTATTGTGGACTCATCCTATTAAGTTTGTTCTGCTGAACCATCCAAGGATCTTAGGCCATTTAAATGCCTTTAACTCAGTTGCATTACTGTAGATAATTAATTATGAGGATATTATTTATGTGGATAATAGTATAACTCCAAAGTCCTGTTTTGAAGATAATTTTAAAAATAAAGAATTTGGGGGCACATGGGTGGCTCATTCAGTTGAGTGTCTGGCTCTTGATTTCAGCTCAGGTCCTGATCTTGTGGGTTTGAGAGATAGAGCCCTGCATGGAGCTCACCACTGACAATGCAGAGCCTGCTTGAGCTTCTTTCTCTCTTCTTCTTTCTGCCCCTCGTCCACTTGTGCTCTCTGTCTCCCTCTCTCAAAATAAATAAATAAACATTTTTTTTTAAAAAAAGTAAATTAAATTAAAACAAACTATTTTTGTCTATGTATGAAACATCATCTGCAGAATTTAAATGTTAAAACAAAGGAATATATATGATATTTTGCTATTTTTCAACATTGTTCATATTTTGCTTCCATTACTTTGTGTTTTTTAAAAACGTTTATTTATTTTGAAAGAGACATGGGGAAGGGCAGAGAGAGAAGGAGGGAGAATTCTAAGCAGGCTCTATGCTGTCAGCACAGAACTGTGAGATCATGACCTGAGTCAAATCAAGAGTTGGATGCTCAAACGACTGAGCCACCCAAGCACTGCTATTTTGCTTTGTTTTAGATTGTAATGTTCCAAGGAAAAGAATCTGGCCTCCTAACCACATAAAATATGTTTAATACTAATATTTATTAACCTCCAGTTTTCTCATTGAGAAATTAACAAGAAATCAATGGAACTCAACCAGTGAAGGTAATATTTCCTCTCCTTCCAGTCAAACCAGATGGGCCTAAATGAAATATACACATTCCCTAACTTTTAGCTAACTCTTGAATTTGCAATAATTGTAAGGGTAAAACTCAGTATCATTTTCAAATCAATTATGAGATTAGGAAACGCAGATCTTACTGAACTCATTCTATATTTTGTGGTAGCCAGTTTACTGAATCTAAGAAGTAATATAATAGATACTTGATGAAGTGGAGATATCTATATTATTTTATTGACTGAATTTGCTCTTGCACGAATCATTTCAAATCTTTAGACTAATTTCCTCAGCTACAAAAAATAGAGTTGGCTATATGCTACCTTATATCATTTTTAGATCTAAAATTTTAAAATTCTTTCTGGAGCAATAAGTATAGTTGAAAGCACACATACACACACAGTTAGTATACACTTTGAACATAAATAAGTAATTTATTGGGTGCAAAACATTCTTTGTTTCAAACATATACATCCAAATTTTAGAAAAAGACAGCTGTTGCAATTTCCTAAATGAAATTTTAAAACATTAGTTTTAGGTCTATTTCCATATTTTCAATATACATTCAATGTTATAAGTTTCCTTCTAAACTTTGCTTTTGCTATGTCTATAAATTTTGATAGGTTATACTGTCATTTTCATTTAGTTCTAAATATTTTAAAATTTCTCCTGAGAATTCTTCATTTACCCATATGGGATTTAGAAATGTGTTGCCTGGTCTGCAAATATTTTCAGAGTTTTAAACTATCTTTCTGTTACTGATTTCTAGTTTAATTCCATTGTGGTCAAAGAGTATACTTGGAATGACATCTATTCTTTTAAATATGTTAAGGTGTGTTTTATGGATCAGAAAGTGGCCTGTGTTGTGAATGTTCCATGTGAGCTTGAGAAGAATGTATATTCTGCTGTTGTTGGAAGAAGTATTTTATAAATGTCAATAAAATCCAACTTATTGATAGTGCTGTTCAGTTTCATTATATGCTTACTGATTTTTTGCTGTTGGATCTGTCAACTATTGACCAAAGGGTATTAAAGTATCCAAACCTAATGGTGGATTTGTCTCTTTTTTCTTATTATCTATCCTTTCTTGCCTCACATATTTAGACACTCTTTTGTTAAATACACACATGCTGAGGATTATTGTTTTCTTGGAGAATTGATCCCTCTATTATTATGTAATTCTCCCTCTTTATCCCATACAAAGTGAGGAGCCACCCATGGTTTCCCTCAATATATTGAAAATTCCAGAATTGGGACACTTGGGTGGCTCAGTCAGTTAAGCCGCCGACTTTGGCTCAGGTCATGATCTTGCGGTCTGTGAGTTCGAGCCCCGCGTCGGGCTCTGTGCTGACAGCTCAGAGCCCGGAGCCTGTTTCAGATTCTGTGTCTCCCTCTCTGTGACCCTCCCCCGTTCATGCTCTGTCTCTCTCTGTCTCAAAAATAAATAAATAAACGTTAAAAAAAAAGAAGAAAATTCCAGAATTAAAGTTCTTCCAAGAATCTCCTATGTGTTTTAGTTAGTGTTGTTAGCTCAGAGATCTTATGAAGGAATTGGATTACTGTTTCAGATCAAATTGATGTTCTTTGTCACATAATCATGTTATATAAGAGAAAAGAGAGACCAAGGGCACACAATTCCTCAGCCAGTATAATTATAATGTAGATTAAAATTGTAATTAAAACTATTGATAACATAATTAAACAACAACTTTGAAAGGAAATATAAACCTCTGAAAACACCCTCCTCACCTGTTATGTATTCACATAGTTATTGAGTAAATGTTTAGTGAAAAGCATTCTGGCATTTGCAAGTGACATAAAATAAAATAAGTCACGGCTCACATTATTAAGCATATTATATATTACTAAAATCAATATGCAACAGCAACAAGAAATATCAACACAGTATGAGAAATGGAATGATAGAAATACATGCTTCTGATTTTACACAAGAAAGTGATTGGCAACCTCTTTCTGTGGACATCAGGCTAGAATTCACAAGTGACAATAATAAAGCTTTATCATAAATGTCAAGAGGAGGACAAACATTCCAAGCAGAAAGAAAATAATGAGAAAAATAACTTTTAAAATGTTACTCATTAATAGAAACTTTCTAATCAATTCATTGGCTGAGATAATTTGTAAGTTTTCTCAAACCAATCTTATTCTTGGTTATTTTGTTGGCAAAATTTGGGATAGGTATCCTACCTAGTTCCTAAATTTATATAAACATTACAGTGATATACAATATTATCCCTTTAGAGCATTTATACATCATAGGTGTTATACATGCCATGGATTGGTTGCTTATCAGTACTTAAAAATTCACTCATGGTGACTGACAACACACTTGTTAGTATAGCTCAGATCTGAAACATATGTTTGACAATACATATACAACAACATTGAGTGAATATTTCATGTTTGTAATTGCCAGGTTCCAGTAAAATGGCTGATTTGGATTTATTTTTGGATGAAAAAAATTATTCCTTTGGTAATCCTCATAAATATTTTCTTCTGTAAAAGAAAATTATCTTTGACACCAATAAAGAGGACTGATTTTTCTCTCTCTTAAGGCAAATGGCATTTTTACCTAACACAAGTTTACTGGCAATATTCTTTGATTTATACATGCTTTATTCTAGAGCTCAGTAAATTTTTCTTTAAATATTTGAGGAATTAAGGGTATATAAACTTTGTAGAATCCACTCAATTATGCTGCTATAACACAAACAAATAAGAAGGCATAGACAATACACAAATGAGAGAACTGTCTGTGTCTCAGTGAAACATTATTTACTAAAATTGGTGGCTGCCAATGGAGAGTGATGCCATCATTGTGGGGGAATAAGAGCTTTCTACCATCTTCCTTCCAAAGAATACCAATTTAGGCAACCATCCACAAATGAAAATGTCTTTTGAAATCCAAGGAGTCAAGAAGGGAAGTTCTGGTACACCACTGAAGCAAAACAACTTGAGACGGGATATACTGAAGGTGGATAGAGGGACAGTTTTACAATGCTTGTGTAAATACTTGGTCTATGAGCAACTTCAATGTTGTGGATTCTATACACACACTCATCTCATGCCCAACTTTCTGTGCACAATCCTGAAGAAGGTGAGAACAAGCTTTTGCAGATGGATACTGAGCACACAGAGAATAGCCAAGACTAACTCTAAGAGATTGGGAGAAATCACACAAACTTGAGTCCTTAGCACCACAATAGCTAAAGCAGAAGTGTGGAGAATAAGTTTAGGAATTCCCTGAGCTTGCACCAATGGATTAACAAGGTTTAGGATGAAAGCATCTGAGAATAGGTAAGCAGGGCAAAAGTGCCCCCAGCATAGAACAAAAGCATAGAGCAGAAAGCTGCTTCCACAGGACAAAAGCATTCAGAATAAGTAAACAAGGCAATAGACTAATGCAGCAAGGTGAAATTGCCCAGAACTAATTAGCCAAAAAAATAAAATAAAAATAAAAAGTGTGCCTTGTTGGCCCTGAGGTAGCATGTTCTATCTGTTTTATCCCTTAGGCAAGTTAAGATAAACAGATGTGGTGCCTGGGGCCTGCCGTAAACCACCATGTGCTCAGTGCAGGGATTTTGTTTTCTATTGATCCAAACCACTAACACTACGTGTCTTCGAAACCCCCTTTTTCTCACACACTTGAGTTAATAATCACTGTTTCATTGCCTCTTTCTGCATGAACATCATGTTTGTAAGCCTTCTGATCCTAATCAATATGGAGCAAGGACCCTTACTCAGGGCTCTTGTCTCCTCCCAGACGTTAGCCTCTCTTGTATTCAATTTTGCATCCACTGTCTTGCTGGACAAGAGAGAACTCCAGACTCAAAGTCTGCAACACAAAGTGAGACTATCAGCATTTGACCTCATTTTGTATGATTGAAATAAAGCATATAATCTTCAGAATTCCAACACAAGAAAGAAAAAGAGGGTGCAGCAAGTGTATCCATAACAAAGTTCTAAGATAGCCTCAGTATTTTCTAAAGGGCTGAAGGACATATTTTTCTTCCAAAGTCAGGCAGTAAAGAATAGAGAAGGTGAATGCTTTTTAAGATGCAAAAACAGTAACACAAGGATTCAAGGGACATAAAAAATCAAGGAAACATGACATCACCAAAGGAACCAAAATAATTTTCCAGTAATTAACACCAAATAAATGGAGATCTGCAATTTGGCCAATAAAAATTTCAAAATAATAGTTTTAAGGAAGCTCAGTGAGCTACAAGAAAGCACAGAAAAACTATTCAACAAGATCACAAAAAAATACACAAAAAAATGAGACAATTTAACAAAAACCATAGAAATTGACCAACAGAAATCATGGAGCTGAAAACTATCATAAATAAAAATAAAAATAAATTAGAAAGCATCAACAGAAGATGATCAAGCAGAAAAAAGAATCTGTTAAGTACAAGCAGTTCTTTTCAATTTATCAGTCAGAAAAGAACAAAATTATTCAGTTAGAGTCAGAATGAAAAAGAGTGAAGAAAACCTAAAAGAATTATGGGATATCATTAAAAGAAATAATAGATACACTGGAGTCCCAAAAAAAGAATAGATAAATAAAATATGAATGAATAAGAAGGTATTGTTGGGTTGAATGTGAAGTTATTACCTTGAAATAAGCTGTTATATCTATAAGATGTTTTATATAAGCCTTATGGTATTCACAAAGCAAAAACATACAGTATATATACAAAAGATAACAAGAAAGGGGTCATACAATACCACTACAGAAAATAATCAATTTACAAAGGAAGACAGCAGGAAAAGAACAAAGGAACAAATAACAGCCAGAAAACAATAAGTGGCATAAAGTAAGTCCTTACAGATTAATAATTACTGTAAATATAAATGAATCAAATTCAAAATCAAAAGGCATAGGGTAACAGACTCAAAAACAGTCTCAACTGTATGCTGCCTATGAGGCTCACTTTACCTTTAAGGACACATATAGGACAAAGTGTGGGGTGGAAAAAGATATCCCATGCAAATGGAAACCAAAAGAGAGCAGGATAAGGTTTACTTTTATCAGCCAAACAGTCTTTAAGTCAAATACTGTAACAAGAGACAAAGAAAACCAATATATGATAAAAGGATCCATTCATCAAGAAGATATACCAAATGTAAATATATATGCAACCAACATGGAGTACTGAAATATTTAAACAAATATTAACAGATCTTGAAGGTGTTTAAACTATAGACAATAATATGAAAATTCAATCAACTCTTTCAATATTGTATAGATCATCCAGAAAGAAAATCAACAAGGAAATATTGGGCTTGAACTGTACTTTAGACCACATGGACCTAACAGACATATATTGAATATTCCATCCAACAACAGCAAATATACATTTTTTCTCAGGAATACATGGAACATTCTCCAAAATGGATTACATCTTAGGTCACAAATTTGCTCCATACAAAGCATCTTTTCTATCACACAGGTATGAAACTAGAAATCAAAAATAGAAGGAAAACTGGAAAATTCACTAATATATACAAAGTAAATAACACACTCCTGAATAATCAATGGATCAAAGAATTCAAAACACGTCTCGAAAGAAATGAAGAGACAAACTAGAACTTATGGGTACATCGAATGCAATTCTAAGAAGTTGAGAGCACTAAATGCTTGTATAAGAAAAAAGAAAGATCTCAAATAAGCAATCTAAATTTACAACTAGAAAAAAGAGGACAAACTCAATCTGTGGTTTGCAGAAGGAATGAAATCATAAAAGGAATGAAATCATAAAAATGAAAGCACAAGTAAATGAAATAAGGACAAGAAAGACAATAGAAAAGATCAATGAAACTAAGAGCTGAGTTTTTTCAAAAGACAAACAAAATTGACAAACCTTAGCTAGACAAAGAAAAGAGGACTCAAGAAATAAAATAAAAAATGAAAAAGGACACTTTATATCTGATACAATAAAAATGCAAAGGGCCATAAGAGGCTGTTATGAAGTTTATGCGGCAACAAAATTGCATAACCTTGAAGAAATGGGTAGATTCCTAAAAACATACAACCAAACAAGACTGAATCATGAAAAATAGAAAATCTGAACAAAGCAATAACAAGAACATTGAATTATTATTCAAAAAATTCTTACAAAGAAAAGCCCAGGAATAGATGGCGAATTATACAAACATTTTAAAGAAGTAGCATCAATTCTTTTCAAACTTTTTCAAAATATTGAAGAGGAAGGAATATTTCCAAGTTATTTTTCAAGGCCAGCATTCCTTGCTACTAAAGCCAAATAAGGACACTAAAAGAAAAAGATATTATAGGTCAATATCCCCAACGAATATAGACAGAAATATCCTCAATAAAATACGAGCAAACCAAATTCAAAAGAACATTAAAAGGATCATACACCATGATCCAGTGCAATTTATCACTGGGATTCAATGATGTTTCAATATACGCATGTCAATAACTATAATACACCACAGTAACAGAATGAAGGAAAAAAAACATAAGATCACCTCAATAAATGCAGGTAAATATTTTGGCAATATTAAACATACTTCCGTGATCTACACTCAATAAATTATTTATGGAAGGAACATACTTCAACATAATAAAGACCATATATATCAAGTCACATACTCAAAGGTGAAAGCTTTAAATTTTTCCTCTAAGATCAGGAAAAATATTGCCATCTCAATGAGATATCTGCCCTCTCACATTCATCGAAACTTTAGTCACAGTAGCTAAACCATGGAAACAACCAGTCTGCCAGTAAATGAACAAAGAAATAATGATAAATGATATAATATATTAATACATATAATGAGATACAACTAGAATATCATTCAGCCATAAAAACAATTAAAATCCTGCCATATATAACACTATAGATGGACTATAACAGTTATAATAAGTAAAATAAATAAGGACAAATGTTTACATAATCTCAATTATATGTGGCATATAAAAAAACAAACTCAGAAACAGAGAGTAAAATGATGATTGACAGGTGCTGGAGGAGGGAAGATCATTGTAGGGGGAGTAGGGAGATGTTGGTTGAAGGGACAAACTTCCCGTCATAAAATGTGTAAGTTCTGGGGACCTCATATACATCATGGTGACAACAGTTAAAAATTCTGCATTATATACTTAAAAGTTGTTAAGAATGTGGATCCTAAATTTTCTCATCACTAATTAAAAAAATATGAGATAATGGAAATGTAAACTAATCTTACTGTGGTAATCATTTTGCAATACTGTATATACGTATATAAAAGCATTACTTTGCAGAGCTTAAACTTTCACAATGTTATAAGTCAATTATATTTCAATAAGGTTGAACAAAATAAGTGGCTGGCTTGACTGAAGTGCTATAGTTTGTCAATCCCTTTTATCTGCTATATGTCACCTGATGTGACACATGGTAATGGCCAATGTAGAAAAAAATATCAGGCCCAGCCAGTCCTGTAGGCAAGGGAAATTATTACGAAAGTGGTTGAAATTATTTGAGAAAGATAGATAATATGTTTGAAATCTGCCCTCAGACGCATGTATTTTACACTCTAACCACTGCAAAAGCTGGGACCATATTTTTGTAATTCTAAGTGCCTGAAGTTATTGCATAAAAATACAGTATATGCTCAATATTGGTTTTACATGATGTCATTGAGAAAATACAAAATTTGGGAGCAATATTTATTGAAAATGAATGCTGTTTTTGTAATTAAATTAAGTCCACCAAAAGTTCGTAACTTTCCCTTTTGACTCATTTTATCTGAACCAGAAATTTCTACTTTGTTTATGTGACTATATATGTGTGAATAGTGAAATAAAACAAAAGGCAAAAAGAAATCACGTTGGCTTGAATAACAGTAGATCACATCAATTCTAAGAAATTTTAGCATCAACTTTTCTGGCAAGACTCCACTGGTGGTGTTTATTTTTCATTAAACTCTGATTCTTGACAGAACAGCTTACCAGCAGTAAAAATAAAAAATAATATAAAGTGAAATACAGAAAAAAATAACCTTGAGCCACCCTAGGTAGAATCATTGGAGTCAGAAAGATTAAAAATATGCTTTCAAATATTTTTTCTAGTACTGAATCATTATTATCTAAAAAGAATTTGAATACCATACAGAATACATAAATTTTAGATTTGGAGTGAACCTTTTTAACCCTGAGATCACTGTCAGATTAATTTGAACTTCATGAAATTTGAACCAAGATTACGGTAATAATAAAATATTTAAAGATTAAAACAAAAGGAAGAGTAAATTAATATTAACATGTGAATATTATACAGAATAAGGTGATTGTGAACATTTTCACATGGTACATCTGTGTACTTGGATGTTGATAAAAACAGATGGTGTGGTGACTTAAGACCACTAATGTAAAATACGTCATACAGAGTGTAGAAGTTAAAAGAATTCATCTGGGCCAGATCAAGATGTGACAGTAATAATGCATATATCACATTATGTCAGGAATAAGTGCCAGTTTTTTCTTTTCCAAAATAAAGCATATTTACACACACCTTTTTTTGTGGTGAGCACCTCCCTCCAATAAAGATTTAATATGTCAGTTTCAACACATTTGTATTGTGCTCAACGCCTATAATGTCTGGGAGGTTTTCTCACGTGCTGTGGCAGAGATGAAGAAAAAAAATTCAAGGAGGGAAAGGAGAAATGAGAAAGTAAAAGAAAAAAATTAAATAGAATAAAAAATGGAGATGGAAAGGAAACTCCATCCCATCCATTTTATGCCTTAGAGGCATAAAAACTAGATACAGAGGTTTATAAGAATAGTAGGAAATATCTTTGCTGAATTTGGTTGGTCATTAAGTTTTCAAGATTTTATTGGCCACATTCAGATGCTATGCTAAGAGGCATAGCAATGACATCAATTAAGAATTTATACAGTTTTTCAAACCTCACAATCAGTAGACTGTTTATTCAAAAAACAAAACATGAAAACGGTCTTATGTTTGTCTAAGGTGTAATATCCATATAAAATAATCTGGATGTGATAAAAATAATGATTTGATGTAGTCCAGGAAATTATTTTCCATGGGATGAGGATGTCTGTATTTTTCTTAAACTCTGAAATCTTTTTGTCCTCATGCAGAATAGGAAGAGAAAACATGACATCCTATTGGCACTGGGGAATCTTTTGTTCCATGATGGATGTGTTCCTTCTAGGAAGAGGAGGACACTATTGGGTCTCATTCATTAAGTTGATGTAATGGTGGCATGAACTATCATCCATAGAGATTTTCAATTGAATGTTATCCCACCAATCACTTTCTCACAGCCTAATGGAGTGTCCCTGACATCAGAGTCTGATAAATTGCCCAGTGCCAATTAAAAGAGAGACTTTCCCTGTCAGTCATTTAGCTACAATATTCTCCTTTAGTAGATTAGGTTCCATAAAAATGACAGGAATGATGAAAGTTTATTTGTAAAGTTATTCACTTTAATTTTTGAAGCCATGAAGGCTTCAGGTTTCTGCACTAGATCCAATGTCAGGAAGTGCACTTATTCATGTCGTTAGAAAACCATTCCAAGTCGATATTATTTTAACAGAAATACTGAAAATACTGAAGGAACAAAAATTTTACAGTAAAAATAAACTAATTGTTAAGAAAAATATACCCAGTATTGGTAACTTGTAAACACCAAAAAGTTCTGCTTTCTTAATAGATGAGTAAGCAGCATAAACTGTAAACTTGCCTTCTGCCCCATACTTTCCACACCTCCCAACTCATCCCAAGTTTTTGGGTTTTATAAAATTACTCTCTTGACTATAGAAACATTTTCTACTTTATGAAGCAAATTTTACTCATAATGCAAGGTCTCTGAACATACATCAACCTCTGCTTTTTAAGAAGTTTGTTGTTGCCAGGCTTCTGAGTAACAGAATTTAATGTTCTATTTTTCCTATCATTAAAAACCCTTTTAGGATATTTTAGCATTCAGCACAAAAAAAAAAAAAAAAAGCAATACTTTAATGAGCTTTTATCATGGGAATTCTTTAATGAATATAACCTGTTTTTTTGTTTGTTTGTTTCAGACGTATCATATCACACTGGTTAAGAGCTTTGTGTCAGACTATTAGAGTTTGAATCTCATCTCCATTATTCACTAGCTACTTGAAATTGGGCAAGTGACTTAATTGTTCTATGCCTTTATGCCCTTCTAATATGAGTATTATAAGGTATAAATATAAATTAAAGTTTTCAGAAAACTGACAAGCACTAATTGGCACTCGTATGTTAGCCATTGTTATATATTGACATCAAATAAAAAATTAACATCTCTCTTGAAACAAAGTAAATCTAAATGCAGTCATTCATTTATTTAAAAAGTGCTTGGTATACCAGGCCATAGACTAGGTATTGGGGATATTTAGATGAATAAAAAAATGCAAATCCTCTTCAAGAATTTATGAACAACTAGAGAAATAGATGTATAAATCATAAATGCAATGAAGTAGGTCAATCATAAGAATATTAATAGGTACTATGGTGTAGGCTTCACTCTTTTCAAAATTTTAGATAAAAACACAGCTTTCCATAATTTATCACTTTCTGTTGATCCTGTTATCTAAGTGAGTGGTGCATTGGTCCACATTACATTACCCAAAAAGATAAGGTTCAATCTAGGGTACTGTGCTTTCTTCTTCAGCTATTTCACACAGAACCTCATTTGAAACCTTGTTTAAGACACTTGGTTTCACTTTCGCTTTGGGAATTCATATTATTTTTCATTTTCCATTTTTCACGTCTACAAAAATATCAAATTAGCAGTATTTCAAGAGTTTGACTGACTTCTGATATCTGCCCATCATAACCAATTATAAAATTACATTAAAATATATGGAAATATAAAATATATTTTCAGGAATTAGGAAGCTGGCCTAAGGCTATGATCCTGGAGTTACGGGAAATGAGAAGAGGTCCATATTCACCCTGTTTTTTGTTTATTTGTTTTTGCCTTTTAGTACTCTATAGACAGCTGTGATACCAATAGACAGAGTAGGCTAAAATGACAGTTTGGGGATGCAGAGGTGGCAGTAATAAGTAGCACAAAGTAACAAAGAGGAGAAGACTGAATAAAGACACTTTAAAAATTTACATGAGAATTCCCTTGAGTCTTTTTACCACATGTGTATACATGCTGAGAACCAGATACCATGAGAACTAAAAAACAAACAAACAAAACAAAACAAAAAACAGCTCCTGGAAGGAGAGAGGCCTGGGAGCTGACAAAAGATCTTGAACTCACATGGTATTGGCAGAAACAGAAGTTCTAAACAAAGTAGCCAAGGTCAATAGACATTGGTGAATATATCAGGCATTTAGTCAAGACTCCTCCCCCAAATTATACTTCATGAGTGGGGCGACTTCAGATCTACCATAATGAAACCTAAAAACAAGATGGCAGAATAAAGCTGATTCTTCAGAAAATTAAATGCCAACAAGAAAAGACAAATTAACATTCTGAAATGGAATAAAACAAAATCATGACACTCAAAAAATAATATATTTTAGATGTAATAGGGTCTAGTATATAATAAAAAGTTCCTAATTATGAGGATAAGTAGGAAAAGGTGCCTGATAACAAAGATAATAAGCAATGAACAGAAACAGATCCAGAGATGACAGAAATATTGGAATTAGAGGATAAGAAATTCAAAGTAGCAGTGAAAACACAGTTTAAAAATAAAACCCAGGGGTGCCTGGGTGGCTCAGTCAGTTAAGCTTCGACTCAGACTTCGGCTCAGGTCATCATCTCATGGTCTGTGAATTCCAGCCCCACGTCAGGCTCTGTGCTGACAGCTCAGAGCCTGGAGCCTGCTTCAAATTCTGTGTCTCCCTCTCTCTCTGCCCCTCCCGAGCTCATGCTCTGTCTCTCTCTCTCCTTCAAAAATAAATAGAAATTTAAAATAAAATAAAATAAAACCCAAACATGTAAAATTTTTAAAAAACAAGATGGGTGAAAAATCAGGAAATGCAAAGGGAAATCAAGCACAAATCAGGCATGCAAATGGAAAGTATGAGAACAAACCAAATAGAAAATCAAGATGTGGGAAACACAAAATTATAAATGACAAATGTAGGGGTAGGATTAATAGTAATTAAACAATAGTAATTTAAAGACTACAGAAGAAGAGATCTATGAATTTGAATGAAAAGGTAATAAAATACTACAAACTATAAAGGAAGTATATTAAAAACTGAAAATAATGAAAGGTGATTCAGTGACTTGAGGGATGATATTTGGAGGTCTAACATAAGAGCTCATCTTTGAACTGCTATATCCATGTTAGCTTAATGGTAATGTGCTTAAATAACCTATAGGCTACTATAGGGTGTCCAGTTTTAAATATGAAAATCTAACATAAAACATATCTATGTTGCAAGTAATTTAGAAAGGGGTTTAAAGAAGTCTACCTGGTTTGGAGACAATAGAAATAACTCACGGCAGCCATAGGCTGAATAATCATTTAGGAAGATGGATCACACACTGCTAAGGGTTTCAAATATGGAATATGTCATCATATAAGAATTTAACTCTTGATATCTCAATCTATAAATTATTAACCCTGTTCTACAACAGGGGATGATTTTACCATTACATATGAGTGCAGTCTCCTAGATGTATATGTATATATTTCTTATTTAAAAAAATCAAAAGCAACCATACTTAAATATTTAATATTGCCTTTTTAAGCCTCATCAAATACATGGATAACTGCAGAGATCCAATGCACTTTATAATCATCTCTGATTTCTTACATTTGTAAACAAAATTTGTTTTTTGAAATATCTATCATTTTTGTCAAGTATCAAATGCTATTGTTTTAAATTCCACAAACTTTAAAATTTTGTTGTCTTTTCAGATTTGTTTTGTTTAGCATATGTCCATCAGAGTAGCATTATGTTTTCTATATAGTTTTTCAAAATATATTTGAGGACTAAATTGAAAATGTATAACTGGTATAATGCTACAGTTTTGAACATCATTAGGAAAGAAATCCAACTGGCATTTATCAAAGTCTTCCCTGTGTCAGACACTGTATTCAAGTCTTGACCTGATCCTGAGGGTCATGTTATTATTATCAACTTGCCACAAGAGAAATTTCAGGCTACAAAGTTCGAACAGAGTCAAGCAGCCAATAAGTGACAAAATAAGAATATAAATTCCAAAGATCATACTTTTACCTCTGGAACACTTTTTCAGGAAGAAAGTGGGAAGCCAGAGGTGACTTTGCCTCAAGGTTTTACAATCAGTTACCAAAGCATGCTCTTTTTGTTGTATGAAGTTAAACCCATTTACTGGGTTCTTTTTGTCTATACCATTACCTGGGGGATTAGGGTGACTATCTTTTTTCCTCAAACTAACTTTTAGATAAATATAAACATTTTGCTGGTTTTTTTTAGGGTATACATCTTGTCTATGATGGTTTTCAAAATCTATAAGCTCAAAATCATACAGGGCATAGAAGCATATAACACCAAAATACTTGAAAACTTAGATTTAGCTCAAGGTGATCAAGTCAGTGTTAATTTAGAATCAGCATTTAGGTCCAGAAATGTAAAGTTATTTTTCCAAACGAACAAAGAATATTTAGGTTACAACTGAGAAAACTATTCATAAAATTTTCTTACATATTTCCATCTTTTGTGTTCCTTTTTTTTCTTATACTATCTCACAAATCAAAAGAAATATCCAATGGTGTATTTCTTCATAAATATTCCCTACCTGTAGTGATGTCAAAATATATTGCAAAAAATAGATTCAAAGGTCATATAAATTTTGTAAATGCTGTCTCTAACAAAATCAAATGAATTTATTTAGGGAAGATCCTAAGTCTTTAAAATGCTCATATGGATTGTGATCCTTTGAACCATACACAAAAAGCAGGTCTCCCATGTTTATTTGATAAATCACTCTTGTGGTGGTTGGTCTTTTAAACTATTGTTTCAGGCAACAAACTTTGTATTTTCTGAATGGGTCTATTGATTTTAATCTATAGGCTAAAGTCAACTTTCCTTTAGAAAAGAACTGGAAACAAGCAGAGTACTTCTATATATCACTCATAGGAAAAATTATTTTATATACATTACTCTCATTTAATCTGCTCAACACTTTGTCATATATTATGCCTCCATTCAACATCTGAATAACAAAGACTTATTTGCTGTTAGCATATGATATGGCAAAATGTACTTCTGCCTCATCACCACCTCCTCTAAAAAAAAGTAGACATGTTCTAAAGCCAAATTAAGTAAAAAGGTATTCAATCAAACAAACAAAGCCTGAGCTGGTGGGTACAAAACACTGGCAGTTAATACCTGTGTGATACCAGCATATGGTTGAAAAAAAAGTTAAAGAGAAACAACGAGGCTTTTACTGCCACTAAGAATGGAACAAGCCACATTAGCAGTATGAGAGTAGCAATAGCAGGGTCCATTCCTACCCTTAGTCACTTTCGAGATAAACTAAAGACAGCCTTGGTATTGTAGATCATCCTCATTGTATCGACTTCCCTTGTCTGTCCAGAGAAGTCACCACAAAAAGAAGTAGCACAGGCACCCTGGCTGACTTTCTGTTTCAGTAGATGTGTGTGTTTGCTGTCTTAGTTCTAATTTCTCATTTCCCTAAATATTCATCTTTCATCCAAACTTTTTCCTTGCTGCAAAGAAAAAAGTTACTGTAATTTTATAGGAGCTGGAAATAAAGCTTCTTGGAGGTGCTTTGAAAGATAAAGCATCCGGTTGTTTCTGTATTGTGGGGGTGAAGCCGGAGGTATTTCAGGTAACATTTGACCTCATCTTCTCTGAACGTATGTTCTGGATTGCTAATCAGACTGAGGGGTTTGAGGAAATATACTATACAGCACAGAAGGAGCTGTGGCCACTTGAAAAGGAAGACCAGCACTAAGACCTAGAAGAATTCAAAAAGAAGATTGAGAAGCAGCAGGAAGAGAAACTTCTTCAAGTTGCCTGGCAGTGCTTCTGAGGTGAGGTCTCCAGGTGTTTGAATCCTGTCTCCTCCACAAAATAACACAAACTCAGTTCCTTGTTAAAAAAGGGGTGTGGTTAGTATGGCAGAGGAGTAGGGGGACCCGGATTTCCCACATCCCTCAACTACAGCTGTACTGAGGCCAGAACACTTAGAACATCCAGGAATAAAGTCTGCAGAGTGACAGAAAATGCTCCATGGGTGAATAGAGACAGTTTGGTGGGACAGAGGTGTGTGTTTGCAGATTGGGAGAGATAAAACTATGGGCAGTATAGTCACGGAGGGGGGGGACCTCCTTCTGGGAAGAGACAAAATGGAAAGAAAGAGGCCATGCAAGTGTGGTATTGTATCTGGACAAGAGAAGAACCTCTCTGGACCATGGACTAGGGAACCAGAAATATGGAGAGACCCATTTTCTGCTTGGAAATGGCCTTGGGAGCTGAAGATCTGAGTTTTCAGGGGTGTGCGACTTCCTCCAGACCAAGCAACTGCCATGTGTGTGCACCTGGTGAGGAGAGAGCCAGCCCTGGGGATCAGTAGCAACCTTGGGGGTGCCCTGAGAGAAAACAGTCCCTTCAGTCCAGTACTGTGGGAAGAGGGTTTATTGCTGTCCCCCATCCCCCGCCAAGGACAAAAGACCCTGCAGGCACCAGCCAGAGGCCCTTTGTCAGCTGGGCAGAGTGGCACTACCCCAGAACATGGTCCCCGCTGTGCTGTGCAGGATCCTTTAAGACATCGGGTTTTCAATCATAGCCGAGTGAGACAGGAAACCTACAGGAGAAAACAGGCAACAATGTCTCTGACCTCAGTCCCAGCAACTTCTTACTTGACAGGTCTCCAAAGGCAAGGGAAATAAAAGCAAAAATGAACTATTGGGATCTTATCAAAATAAAGAGCTTCTCCCCAGCAAAGGAAACAATCAACAAAACTAAAAGACAACTGATGGAATGGGAGAAGATATTTGCAAATGATGTATCAGATAAAGGGTTAGTATGCAAAATCTATAGGGAAGTTATAAAACTCAACACCCAGAAAAGAAATAATCCAGTGAAGAAATGGGCAGAAGACATGAATAGACACTTTTCCAAAGAAGACACGCAGGGGGCAAGCAGACATGAAAAAATGCTCAACATTGCTCATCATCGAGGAAATATAAATCGGAACCGCACTGAGATACCACCTCACATCGGTCAGAGTGGCTAAAATTAAAAACTCAGGAAACAACAGATTTTGGCAAGGATATGGAGAAATGGGAACCATCTTGTTGATGGGAATGCAAACAGGTGCAGCCGCTCTGGAAAACGGAGTTTCCTCAAAAAATTAAAATTATAATTACCCTACAACCCCGCAATAGCACTACTAGGAATTTATCCGAAGGATGTAGGAGTGTTGATTTGTAGGGGCACATGTACCCCAGTGTTTATAGCAGTGCTATCAAAAATAGCCAAATGATGGAAAGAGCCCAAATGTTCATCAATTGATGAATGGGTAAAGAAGATGTGCTATTTATACAATGGAATATTACTTGGTGATGAAAAAGAATGAAATTCTTCCATTTGCAACAATGTGGATGGAACTGGAAGGTACTATGTTAAATGAAATAAGTCAGTCAGAGAAAGACAGACATCATAAGATTTCACTCATAAGTGGAATTTGAGAAACTTAACAGAAGACCATAGGGAAAAGGAAGGAAAAATTTTAGAAATAGAGGGGGAGGCAAACCATAAGAGACTCTTAAATACACAGAGCAAACTGAGGTTTGATGGAGATTGGGGTTGAGGGTGGGGGAAAATGGGTGATGGGCACTGAGGAGGGCACTTGGGGTGAGCCGTGGGTGTTGTATGTATGTGATGAATCATGGGAATCTACTCCTGAAGCCAAGACTACACTGTATGTTAACTAACTTCACAATTTTTTTTATAAAAGGATTTTTTTTTACTATTAAGTTTTTAGAGATGCTAATATATTGTGGACACAAATTTACTGTCAGATATATGGTTTGTAAAAATTTACTTTCAACCCAGTTTCATATACTTTCAAGGAACAGTTTTTAATTTAGATGAGACCCAGTTTATATATTTTATTATTTTATAAATACTGCTTTCTGAATGTTTAAAAAATTTTTGTGTGTATAGTGATTGATCTGCTATCTCCAAACTTGCTTACTGCCTTTAGTAGCATTTCTTCAGATTCTGTAGAATTTTCTATATAGACTTGTATGTGAACACAGGCAGTTCATATGTTTAATAAGTGCATACATGTTAAGTATTTTTCTGTCCACTTTATTAAATGATCTTCTCTATCCCTGGTAATTTATTTTACTCCAAAATTTACTTGATCTAGTATTAATACAGCACTCTATCTTTGTTTTAATTAGTGTTAGAATGGTGTTATCTTTTTATATTCATTACTTTTAACCTATTTTTCAACAATCTCACAATTTTTGCCATTTATATTGAGTGTTTTGACCTTTTACATTTAAAATAATTATTGATATTATTTGGCTTAAACTTAGCAAAATCCTGTTTTTTTTAACGTTTGATGCTTCCTTCATTTCTTATTCTTTTCATTAATTATGAATGAAATCTCTTACATATTATTTTTAACTATAATATTTTTGTGATTGTTGTACAGTTTATAGTAGAATATGTAACTTATCAGTCTGTTTTCATGTGAGAGTATACCACTTCATTTATCGTATAAGAACCATAGAGAACACTTTCACTATCTCTTTCTTTCCCTTGCCTTATTTTTATAATACATTTTACTTCTAGGTGTTATAAAAATCATATCTTTATGATTTTATTCTTTAAATAGTCAATTACTTTATAGAGACATTTATAGAAAAAAATTATGCTTACCCACATGCATACTACTTTCTCTGCTTTTCAATTTGTTGTACAGGTCCAGATTTTCATCAAGCATTACTCTCCTAATGCTGAAGGACTTCTTTTAACATTTCTTCTAGTGTACTTGCATTGCTAATTATTATTATTTTTTTGTTTTTGTTTTTCATATGTGTGAAAAGCCTTTATTTTGAGTCAAAAAGTATGTAAAATGTCTATATTATTTTAGTTTGAGAGATTTCTCATGTCAGTGTTTGTATTATCTTTGAAGAGAAGTCTGCTGTCACCATTAATTTTTTCCTAGTTTGTAATGTGTCTTCATTTCCTGGCTGTTTTTTAGATTTTCTTTTTAATAACTCATTTTAACAATTTGGTTATAAAGTAACTTGGTGGACTTTTTGTGTTTATTATATTGGTATTTACTGAGTTTCTTGAATTGTCAATTAATAGTTTGTCAATAATAGTTACTGTCAAAGTTAGAAATTTTTCAACTTATTTTTTTCATATTCTTTGTCCCTCTCCTTTCTGCCTGCTATTTCTCCCTTCTCCTTTAGAGACTCCAATTACATGTACATTAATTTCTTGAAGTTTTCCCACAGCTCACTGATTGGTCTCTCATTTACTTCCGTGTTTCTTTTCTTTCTTTTTTTTTTTTTTTTCTTGTGTTTCATTGTGGATAGTTTGTTTTGTTGAGTCTTCAAGTTGCCTAATCTTTTTTTTTTTACAGTGTATAAAATTATATTAATGTTTCAAAACCTACATTGTATTTTTCATCTCTAGAGACTTGAGTCTTTCTAAAATCTCCCATGCCTCTTTTTTAGCATAATTTTCCCTATAGTTTTTGAATATATTAAGAAGTAACAGAATCATAACTATGGTTTAATGTATTTGTCTACCAATTCATTAAGGTGTACCATTTTGTACTCTATTCAATATAATATTATTCTCAGGTCAAATTTTCCTGCTTCTTTGCATGACTGGCAGCTTTTACTAGATGCTAGAAATTGTGTATTTAACCTTGTTGTTGGATTTTATAAATTTATTATTTATTAATATTCCCATTCACATTCTTGAGTCTTATTTGGGGACACAGTTAAGATACTTGAAAACAGTTTCTTCCAACTGAGTTTCAATTTTAAGTTTTGTTAGAGGGAACTAGAGCAACTTATGGTATAAGGTAAATTTTGTTGTACTAAATAAGGTATAGTTTTCTGAAGACTCTACCCAATGTTCTGTTTTATGAAATTTTCTAGTCTGACTGGTAAATTTACACAAATTCCCAGACCCGTGTAGACTTCAGAAATTATTCCCTCTGCCCTTTTTTGTAGATTCATTTACTGTCTCAGTTTGCTCACACATATGGCAATGAATACTTATTGAAATAAATATCAAAGGGAAGCTTCTGAATAACTTTGGAGCTCTCTTTTTCTGTATTTTAATTTTTTTTTCTTTTTTTTTACAATTTTCTGCCCTGTGAACATTACCCATTTTGAGCCCACTCCCTGGGCTCCAAGTTTGTTCTCTACAACTTAGAGAGACTTCAGTGTTTTTCCTCATTCCTTCTTCCTATGATATAACCTGAGAGCTTTCTTTTGGAAGCAAGCTGAGGCAATTGTTGGGCTCACATTTTTTTTCCCTTCTCTTGGGCACTGTTTTGAGCATTTGGTTCAAATTCTAAAAAAACTTGTTTCATTTCACTTAGTCAGTTTTTGTTTTTTTAAGAGGGGGAAACTGGGGCGCCTGGGTGGCGCAGTCGGTTAAGCGTCCGACTTCAGCCAGGTCACGATCTAGCGGTCCGTGAGTTCGAGCCTCGCGGTCCGTGAGTTCGAGCCCCATGTCGGGCTCTGGGCTGATGGCTCAGAGCCTGGAGCCTGTTTCGGATTCTGTGTCTCCCTCTCTCTCTGCCCCTCCCCCGTTCATGCTCTGTCTCTCTCTGTCCCAAAAAAATAAATAAACGTTAAAAAAAAATTTTTTTTTAAGAGGGGGAAACTAATTTCTATTTGTGTTGTCTGGAAGAGGAAGTTCTATCAATGGATATTTGATAATTGTTTTCTAGAGTTACTCTATGTATTTTGATGGGAGAAAAGGAAAAGATACAGAAACCATGCCCTAACATGCTTCTTCCCAGAATTTACTCTTACATTCCATTCGAGATGGTTAGCTTTGTGTATCTGTGTAATCTATAATTTGCACACTGTAAACTATTCCAAAGTGAAAGTTTGAGTTACTTTTCTCTTTTCCACAGTCATTTATAGCATGCCTAGATATTTACATATCTTCACATGAATTCCTTCCAGATTTTATCCTTACTTTCACTCTATGTCTAGTTTATAAATTCATTCCTTCCAGTAGAGAATTTGTAATCTCAAATTGTGTGCTTCAGCAAAATGCTATTTATTTAGAAAATACCAAGATCTTGGTATTGTTTTCTACACTTGTCACACTGAAAGGTACCCTTTGAGTGAATTTTCTTTGTTCATTTTTTTTTTTTCACTTTTTGGTGTTATTGGATTGATAAACTGTAATTTTCAATTTATCTTTCATCTTTGATTTGAATTAAGAATGCTACATAAGGCAACATGGATGGAACTGGAGAGTGTTATGCTAAGTGAAATAAGCCATACAGAGAAAGACAGATACCATATGGTTTCACTCTTATGTGGATCCTGAGAAACTTAACAGAAACCTATGGGGGAGGGGAAGGAAAAAAAAAAGAGGTTAGAGTGGAAGAGAGCCAAAGCATAAGAGACTCTTAAAAACTGAGAACAAACTGAGGGTTGATGGGGGTAGGAGGGAGGGGAGGGTGGGTGATGGGTATTGAGGAGGGCACCTTTTGGGATGAGCACTGGGTGTTGTATGGAAACCAATTTGACAATAAACTTCATATATCGAAAAAAAAAAGAATGCTACATAAGGTTGTTTTGTAATTTTAAAAAGTAAAATCAATTAATTTTTTTCCCTACCCATCAGGGATATATCTTCTGGAGAGCAACATCAATTTTGAAGGAATAAGGTTAAAAAATAAATAAAGAAATAAATAATGATTATGACCAGTGCAAATTTCCAAAAATAGTGTACCTTTTCTAGCGTAAAGTTAATTCCATAGCTATCTCAATTTAGAAGTTTACAAGCAAATCTTTTAAATCAGATTAGTAAAGTCCTATCACAACTCAAATTGCTAAATGAGGAAAATATTTTCACTAGTGTGTCTTTGTTTTTCTGGTCTGGTGACTAAAATTAACACCACTTCATAAAATAACCTACTAGAGATTATTAAACCCATAATATGTCTTAGAGCATTTGGATAGCTAAACTAAACACAGAAATGATTTCCTATTCTTTTCATTATATAATAATATTATTGTTGTTGTTGTTGTTGTTGTTATTTTTAATGTAAACAAACTAGCAATGTGATAATCTATATACAGGGCATGCACATCAAAACAATTCCAGTCATGTGCTCAATAGCATTTAACAAAAGCTGTTGATACTTTATATCATACTTTGTATGCCTAATTTCCTTTTTTTTTTTTCAAGGACACAATCCCCTTATTTTAGTGAATCATTTTAAGTTATATAACTAAATAAATATACAACATACATATCATAATGTAAGAACTAATAAAGAACAAGGAATCTTAGTCTAAATTAATTCGATATATACATAAGCGAGTTTCTTGTTAAATCTGAAAATGTTTTCCTACTTGGGTCTATGCTCCACACACAAATATGTGTACACCACACACACACACACACACACACACACACACACACACACACCTTAAATAGGAAGCAAGAACTATAAGTTAAGTGTTTAGAAAGGAATATGTAAACAACAAAGTAATGATCTTTAATAATTACAGAGAATGGGAACCATTAAAAGCTACCTGCAGGGCAGTAACTGCATTAAATCACAGTCTTGGGGAATGTTTATCAATTTAGAACTCACTCAATCACTTCTCTCTAAGGTGTATATTAATTTCATTTCCCTTGATCTATAATAATCTTTCAAAATAGAAAAAACATGTGAGGAAAGAACTAAAACCTAAATAATAATTTCACATCAAATGACCAAAATATCGATATCTATTCTTCAAGTAATATTGAGATAAATATATGTAATATTTATTCTTTTGGTCATTCAGTATATGCTAGACACATCCTAAGCACTTGGGATACCCCAGTTATTAAATAATTTTTTGCTTTCTTAGATGATGCAGTGTGGGAAGGAAAACAGTGAATAAACAAATAAATTACAAAGACTTTCAGATATAATAAATGCTAAAACTGGATATGAACAATTAATAACTCTAAACTAGAATTATTTATGGAAAATGTAAGTTATGTAAATATTTATATACTTGTTGTGGTTCTCTGGTTGTACTCTGATTCAGTACCTCTTGAAAAATTCTTGTTAATTCAAGAAATTTCAGTATAAGCTATTAAAATGCTACTACTTCAATCAAATTAAATTCAAAATAAATGTATATATATATATGTCCCTTTTCCTCACAATATAGTTGAATACAAAAGAAAAAAAGTACTTCAGAATATTTCAATATTTTTCATAATTTTTTCTAAAGCTCCTGAAAGGATAGTTAGCTAAAATGTAACATCTTTCCAATGGAAAGGGGTCTCCTTCATGAAATGACTTGCGATTCTTGCACGATATTAACATTGATATGAGTAAGTTTATGGGGAAGTCACTGAATCAATTGTTTTGTGTTCAATATGTGAGTGAGCCTTAAGTGCTCCATTTTGTAAAATAATTCACATGTTTGGTTAGAGAGCTAGGAATATGGACTGGCTTTACTAACCATGTGAAGGCCTTGCCCCCGCCCCCATCCCAGTCTATATTCCGAATTACTTTACTGAATCACTTAATTTATTTGTTTAGAGCGTGGTATTAACGAGGTGAAGTAGTCACAGGATCATACTGTTTTATTCAGTTAGGTTTGCTTAAGCAAAACAAAACAAAACAAAAAACTGGCCACAGAGTATATCCTTATCCAGAGAATGTTCTAAGCATGCTGGAGTTAACTTCTCTTTAGGTAGACAAAATTCCTGCTACCTAGGAAAATGTGACACTAGGTCATTCTCTCATTACATCAGTAGCAAACCACTGATATTTAGTTTTCCAAGTTCAGAAAGAGTTAATATTCATACCATCTTTTGAAATATGCCTACATATAATTAGTTTTCAATCCTTACTCCTTTACATTTTAGTATTTTTCTCCTATCCCATCAAGCCCATACTTAAACATGCTTGCAAATACACAAAAATCTATAGATTTTATCTTTACATAAACATTTGTTTTGTGATCTGAGTTATAGACTATCCCCTTGTGTTTTTTGTGCTATATAATTTATTTTTTCCTTATTTATCCAGGTTTTATTATTAGTCAAATTAATTTACAGAGATATTTTCATACCATTGTCTTTGAAGTCTATGTTACTTTTTAATTAAAAAAAATCCACTTCATGTTTTAAAACAGTTTTAGGTTCACAGCAAAGTTGAGTGGAAGGTACAGAGATTTCCCATATAATCCTTGCTCCTGCACATATAGCACCGCCCCATGATCAGCATCCCTACAGGTTGGTACGTTCATTACAATTAATGAATCTACACTGACACATCATTGGCATCCAGTCTATGATTTACATTAGGGTTTACTCTTGGTATTGTATATTCTATGGGATTAAGCTAATGTATAGTTTACATGCGTCCATCATTATAGGATCATACAGAATAATGTCACTACCCTAAAAAGCCCCTGTGCTCCACCTATTCATTCCTCCCTTCTCACTAACCCCTGGATACCATTTATTTTTATTATCTCCAGAGTTTTGCCTCAACATCATATAGTTGAAGTTATAAAGAATATATATAGCCTTTTCAGATTGACTTCTTTCACTTAGCATTATGCATTAAATTTTCCTACATTTATTTTCACGGCTTGATTATTCATTTATTTTTAGTATTGAATGATAGTCCATCATTGGATGTACCATAAGTTATTTATGCATTCACCTACTGAAGGACATACTGTTTGCTTTCAAGTTTGGGCAATTACGAATAAAGCTGCTATACAACCTTTTGTGTGCAAGTTTTTTGTGAACAGAAATCTTCAATTCATTTGAGTAACTACTAAGGAGCACAATGGCTGGTACACATAGTAAGAATATGTTTAGTTTTATTAAAAAAAAAATTGCTAAACTGACCTCCAAATTGTGTGTATTATTTTGCATTCTTACCAGTTATAAATGAGAATTCCTGTTACTCTACATACTTGCTAGCATTTGGTGTTGTCCTTTTTCAGGTTTTGGCCATTCTGATAGGTACAGAAAGAAAGGTCAAAGTTGATTTAATTTGCATGTTTCTGATGACATAAGATGTGGAACATCTTTTCATATGCTAATTTTCCATCTCTGTATCTTCTTTGCTGAGGTGTGTGATAAGATCTTTGGTCATTGTTTGACCTGGTTGTTCATTTTCTTATTGATGAATTTATTATGTATGTATGTATGTATGTATGTATTTATTTATTTATTTAATGTTTATTTATTATATTTGAGAGAGAGAGGGTGTGAGCAGATGATGGACAGAGAGAGAGGGAGGTAGAGAGAATCCAAATCCAGGGGGGGCTCAAACTCACAAACTGTGAGATCATGACCTGAGATGAAGTCAGATGCTTAACTGACTGAGCCACCTAGGTGCCCCTCTTATTGATGAATTTAAAAAGTTCTTTGTATATTTTAGACACAACTTCCCTATAGTAAAATCAATTAAATGAGATAATGTAGGTGAAATGAGTTTATAATTTGCAAAATGTTCTTTGAGTGTAAGAAAATGTACAGGGGTGCCTGGGTGGCTCAGTCGGTTAAGCTTCCGACTTCAGCTCAGGTCATGATCTCACAGTCTGTGAGTTCAAGCCCCGCGTTGGGCTCTGTGCTGACAGCTCAGAGCCTGGAGCTGGTTTCAGATTCTGTGTCTCCCTCTCTCTCTGCCCCTCTCCTGCTTATGCTCTGTCTCTCTCTGTCTCAAAAATAAATTAAAACATTATTTTTTTTTTGAAAAATGTACAGAAATCTAAACACAAAATACAATTCAGAGGTGATATTCTTTATAAAAAAAGTTATTGATTATTGTAAAGCATGATTTGTTATAAGATTCTAGTGAATGATGATCACCTAGATTGGTTTGTGAGAATTATTTTATTTACAGAATCTAATTTGCTCCATTTTAAAGAGAATTCCCCTTATATAGACTGATGCAGAAACTTATCTTTTTCATGAAGTGATGGAGGAACTCACCTTTATTCTCACATGATGATTTTTCCTCATACCATCTGAATAGATCCCTAGAGGTTTTTGCTATATATTTTAAAGCTTTGTATATGAAAACACTTTTATTATCAATGAACTTAGATTTTCTGAATAACTAAGGCAATTGATTATTTCTAAAGATCCTAGTGTACAGATTGTATATGGTGGCTTTATGTTAACGTCATCTATTTAATTAAGTCACAGTTCTAGGGTCAAAAAGTTTGGTCAATTTTCTTCCTAATATTTTAATGATCTACCCTTATATGTTGGGCCAGACTGAATTTTAAAGTGATCTAGTTCTGTCATTAACTCTGCCAAAATCACTGACTCAGCCATTCTTCATTCCAGTGCTTTTGGTCACATATTCAGTTTTAAAGTGCTTAAACTTTTCCAACTCTTAAGTTGTAGGGAAGGACTATTACTGTCTCTAGTCATAACCTAATTCCTCCTGTTCATGACAGGGTCTGTTACCTATTTTAGACCATGTCTTTTCATCTAGGCTTGTAGGTATTTCTTATTTGGGTGCTATTTCTGACACTTCTTTTTCCTTCAGGGTATGATTTTAAATGAAAGTGATGATTTTTCAAACTTGCCTGTAAGTGGTGCCTGTCATGTACATGCTTAGGGCCATCCACTTTGTGGTTCATGACATTTCTGGGGAAAATAAAAATTGCGATTTTTACAATTCTTAACTTGAACTTTCTCCCAGTGTCTTTTTAGTTGTGGCACAATATGACTGTTATAAATGGAAAATACTATGGGGGAAGGGAATTAATATTTATTGTGAATAATGTTTTAGGTGTTAAATAAAGCATTGGTGTACATTATCACATTTAAATCCTAAACCAGGACTCTTAAGATTAATATTATTCTCTAATTTTATAGGTAAGGAAACAAAGACTTTTAACTTTCTCATGGTAATATGGCTAAAAATTGCTGGAGCTTGTATTAATCCCAGGTTTACCTGACTCCCTTGTAACCTCTATGCTTATCTTGATCCACAGAAAATCTTACAATTATCTAATACTTTTAATTATAATTGACATACCATAAACTGAATATATTTAAAGTGCAAAGCTTGATAAGATTTATAATGTGCAGAAACCTTTGGAATCAGCAAGAAGTCAAGAAAATGAACTACTCGCAATGTTTCCTCCATGTCCCTTTGTAGTCCTTCCCTCCATCCCAACCCCTCAAACTCCAGATAACTTGTTTTCTATCACCATATATCATTTTGCATTTATAACAACTTCATTAAAATGAAATCAGATGATGTATACTCTGTTTAAAACATCTGACTTTCTTTACACAACATTATTCTTTTGAGATTCATCCATACTGATGTTGATACCAATAGCTCATTTTTTTTAATTTCAGAGTAGTTTTCTATTACAAGGATACACTACAAGGATTTATTAATTAGCCTGTCTATTCATTCACAGATGTTTATTAATTCACATGTTATTTGGACACATGAGTTGTTTCTGTTACTGTTATTATTGTGACTGTTACTTACAGAACTACTTTGAACATCCATGTACAACTCTGTATAAGTATCTGTTTTCATTGATGGGCAGTGATATCTAGAAATAAAATTACTAAATCATATGACAGATAACTGTTAATTATTTTAGGAAACTGCAAACTATTTATTCAAAGTGGTTATATATTTGACATTTCCAGTAGTAGTATATGAGAGGTCCAGTCATTTCAAATCTCTGCCAACACTCCGTATGGTTAGCCTTTTTAATTTAGCCAGTTCAATATGTGTGTAGTGATAACTTGTGCTATTAGTTTGTATTTCCCTAATGACTGATGATGTTAAAAATCTTTTCATGTGCTTATTTCAATTCCTGTATCTTCTTTGGTAAAGTATCTTTCAAAACGTTTGTTCATTTATTTACTAGCTTGTATGTTTTCTTATTATTGAGTTTAAAGATTGTCTGTAAATGGAATAGAATAGAAACCCCAGAACTAGACCCACAAACGTATGGCCAACTCATCTTTGACAAAGTAGGAAAGAACATCCAATGGAAAAAAGACAGTCTCTTTAACAAATGGTGCTGGGAGAACTGGACAGCAACATGCAGAAGGTTGAAACTAGACCACTTTCTCACACCATTCACAAAAATAAACTCAAAATGGATCAAGGACCTGAATGTGAGACAGGAAACCATCAAAACCTTAGAGGAGAAAGCAGGAAAAGACCTCTCTGACCTCAGCCGTAGCAATCTCTTACTCGACACATCCCCAAAGGCAAGGGAATTAAAAGCAAAAGTGAATTACTGGGACCTTATGAAGATCAAAAGCTTCTGCACAGCAAAGGAAACAACCAACAAAACTAAAAGGCAACCAATGGAATGGGAAAAGATATTTGCAAATGACATATCGGACAAAGGGCTAGTATCCAAAATCTATAAAGAGCTCACCAAACTCCACACCCGAAAAGCAAATAACCCAGTGAAGAAATGGGCAGAAAACATGAATAGACACTTCTCTAAAGAAGACATCTGGATGGCCAACAGGCACATGAAAAGATGTTCAGCGTCGCTCCTTATCAGGGAAATACAAATCAAAACCACACTCAGGTATCACCTCACGCCAGTCAGAGTGGCCAAAATGAACAAATCAGGAGACTATAGATGCTGGAGAGGATGTGGAGAAACGGGAACCCTCTTGCACTGTTGGTGGGAATGCAAATTGGTGCAGCCGCTCTGGAAAGCAGTGTGGAGGTTGCTCAGAAAATGAAAAATAGACCTACCCTATGACCCAGCAATAGCACTGCTAGGAATTTATCCAAGGGACACAGGAGTACTGATGCATAGGGGCACTTGTACCCCAATGTTCATAGCAGCACTCTCAACAATAGCCAAATTATGGAAAGAGCCTAAATGTCCATCCACTGATGAATGGATAAAGAAATTGTGGTTTATATACACTATGGAATACTACGTGGCAATGAGAAAAAATGAAATATGGCCTTTTGTAGCAACGTGGATGGAACTGGGGAGTGTGATGCTAAGTGAAATAAGCCATACAGAGAAAGACAGATACCATATGGTTTCACTCTTATGTGGATCCTGAGAAACTTAACAGGAACCCATGGGGGAGGGGAAGGAAAAAAAAAAAAAGAGGTTAGAGTGGGAGAGAGCCAAAGCATAAGAGACTGTTGAGAACTGAGAGCAAACTGAGGGTTGATGGGGGGTGGGAGGGAGGAGAGGGTGGGTGATGGGTATTGAGGAGGGCACCTTTTGGGATGAGCACTGGGTGTTGTATGGAAACCAATTTGACAATAAATTTCATATATAAATAAAAAACAAAAAAAACAAAAAAAAAACAAAAAAAAAGAAAAATCAATCAGTAGACATCCTCTCACCACTGACACATAGAGTTTGGCATCAAAGATATTAAAAGAGTTATTATAATTGGTAAATATATATATTCATACATCTGGGGATGAAAAGGACAATAAAAAATACATAAGATGGGATTAATAGCAGGTTAAATATTATAAAACAAAACATTAGTGAACTTGAAATCATAGAAATATAAGCTATCTACAACTAAGAGAACAAAAGGAATATACTGTTTATATATGACTTTGACATAAAATACAACATACTATATATAATAAAGAACATATAAAGCATAGAACACAGACAGATACAGAAAGCATCAGTGAACCATTAGATAATTTTAGCAACCTATTGTTAGTATACAACTGGACTCCTCAAATTGGGGAGGAAGGCAAAAAATTCTTGAAGAAATAATGATTAAAAATGTTTTAGATCCAAGAAACTCAACCTAAAGCCTAAGAATAATGAAGAAATTGCACCCAGGCATATCATAATCAAATTGCTTAAAACTAGTAATAAGAGAAAATCTTAAAAGCAACCAAAGAAGAAAGACATGTTATGTAAAAAAATAAAAATAAAAATAAAGATGATAGCACATTTCTGAAACAGTGTATGGGAGAAAACAGCAGAGCAAAATCTTTAATGTATGAAATATGGTGTCAACTTGGAATTTAATGCTCAGGAAAACTATATATAAAAAACATAAGTATGGGGCGCCTGGGTGGCGCAGTCGGTTAAGCGTCCGACTTCAGCCAGGTCACGATCTCGCGCTCCGTGAGTTCGAGCCCCGCGTCGGGCTCTGGGCTGATGGCTCAGAGCCTGGAGCCTGTTTCCGATTCTGTGTCTCCCTCTCTCTCTGCCCCTCCCCCGTTCATGCTCTGTCTCTCTCTGTCCCAAAAATAAATAAACGTTGAAAAAAATTTTTTTTAAATAAAAAAAACCAAAAACATAAGTAAGGTAGTCTTTTGGAGATACAATAGCTGAAAGAAATCATTAGGGAAACAGTACACTAGAAGAAATGTCAAAGGGTGTCCTTCAGACGCAAGATAAATGATACCAGATACATATATGGAGCTACACAAGAAATGAAGAGCATCAGAAATGATAATTACAAAGATAAATAATAAACATAATCCTTTTATGTAAGTCACTTTTAAAATATATACTTTTAAAGACTATTTTACATATACGTTTTAGGTTTACAACAAAATTTAGAGAAGGCTATAAAGATTTCCCATATACACCCTCCCTCTACACATCATAGTATCCCCCATTATCAACATCATTCATCAGAATGGTACATTTTTTTTATCAAGGATGAACCTACACTGAGTCCACAGTTTGCCTTAGGGTTTACTCTTTACATTGTATATCCTATGGGTCTGGACATATGTACAATGATATATATCCATCATTATAATACCACACAGAGTATTTTCACCGCTTTAAAATTCCTCTGTGCTTTGCCTTTTCTTCTTTACCCTTTCACCTCTGGCAACCACTGACCTCTTTTTTTTTTTAATTTTTTTTTGAGATAAGATTGACCTAAAACATTGTGTAAGTTTAAGGTGTACAACATGATATAAATCAGTTTAAAAGATAATTGACTACATAAAATGAATAATAATATAGAGTGGGGCTCAAAAGATATGCAATGTAAAAGTAAAACGTGTGACCTTAGTAGCTCAAAGAATAGGAAGGGAGAATTGAAAGTGTATTATTTTAAGGCTTTGTATTATCATTTTAATTTAGATGGTGATGATTTTTAAAGATGTCCGTAATGAACCATAAAGCCGCCACTACAATAATAAAACAAAGTGTCGTAGTCAATAAAACAGTGGAGAAAAAATAGAATCACAACAGTAAATAATGAAAGAAAGAAAGAGAGTATGAAGGAAAGAAAGAGAAAGAAAGAAAGAAAGAAAGAAAGAAAGAAAGAAAGAAAGAAAGAAAGAAAAAGAAGGAAGGAAGGAAGGAAGGGAAAGAAAGAGAAAAGAAAGAGGAACTCCTGGGTGGCTCAGTTGGTTGAGCCTCCACCTTCGGCTCATGATCTGCAAGTTTATGACTTCAAGCCCCGCTATGGGCTCTGTGCTGACAGCTCAGACCCTGGAACCTGCTACAGACTGTGTGTGTGTGTGTGTGTGTGTGTGTGTGTGTGTGTGTGTGTGTCTTTCTCTGCCCCTCCCCCACTCACGCTCTTTCTCTCAAGAATAAATAAACATTAAAAAAGTAAAAAAAAAAAAAAAAAAGAGAGAGAGAAAGAAAGAAAAGAGGGAGAGAGGGAGAGAGGGAAGAATGTGTAAATGGAGAGACAGACCAAAAACAGGACAAATGGAAAAGAGATGTTGAATTTAAACATAAACTTCCCTTTGAGTATACCTGGATTTAGAGACTCATTTCTCACCAACAGAATATAAAAATGGAAAAACAGCAAGTTCACAGTGGAGAAATGTGGCAGACACTACCTACTCAAATGAACAAGTTTAACATTACCATTAATGAGTCATTTTGATTAGCACTTCCTGATATAAGAAAGAAGCATAATGTCTTTGTTATTCTTCCCTAAAATTCATAATCTCATTGTAATCATAAGAAAACATACCTATATTCAATGGAATAATTTAGCAGTACTCTTCCAAAATGTCAAATTCATAAAAGAAAAAGACTGAGAAACTGTCAGATTAGAGGAGACTGAAGTGACAGCACAACTAGAGGCAACATGATACCCTAAACTGTGTACTGGGAGACAAAGGAAAAGCTGGGGAAATAAATGCATATATTTTAAAATTCATATATTCAAAGTCTATAGTTTAACTTCTAGCACCGCACCAATGTGATTGATAAATGCACCATAGTATATAACTATTAACACCAGGAAAAGCTTGGTGAAGAATATATAAATAGCCTCTGTACTACCTTTGCAAATTTTCTTTAAATATAAATTCATTTCAAAATATAAAGTTAAATGTATACTATCTGCAACAGATCCATTCAAATATATTTAAAAGTAGATTAACTATGATTCTAGAATGTCCTTAACACATATGATATTATAGATAAACCCTGCATGTAAAAATCTTAAATTTTGATTTGAAAATATTTAAGTTCAAAATTGCTTGTACTAGAAATAGAACAGCAGCTAAAAAAATGGGTCATCTTGAGATCTTTAAGGAATACATGTCTTCAAACAATTTATCACCATTATCCCAAGTGTATAGGAATGCCCACCCCATGTGCAGAACTGGCAGGCACACATCTTATTTAAATAATTCCATAGAGGGTGTTTTAGATTCTGGAATTTTTAAAAGGTGTTATCAATATTATTTTCTATACAAATGTAAATGTGAATAATCCCATATCTTTACCTCCTATATCAGTGCAACAGACAAGAGAAACCGAAACCATATTTTTTAAGAAATACCAACATGCTGGTAGTAGAAGTAGGAATGACCATTTTCTAAATCTTTCTCTCAGGTAGGCCTGTTTAGATTGAAACTGTTGTACAATATAACACAGAAATCAAAACAATGAAACCCCTGTCTATCAGAATAGCTTCGTACTCAGTAAATGCTATGAGACACTCCATAATGTCAAGTCACCATGTTTAATTACCTCTGCAGCAGACAGAATGAATTTTCTAATAACCAATTTCAAATTCTTATGAGGTTCTCTCACCATTTAGCATTGGCAGGTTTTCTACTGTTTTGTAGTTTATCACTCTGTTGTATTTTCAAAAGGATTGCCTAAGGCAATTAGCATTCAAGTGAAGAGAGAGATGGTGTGTGCCTCTTCCCAAGTCGTGGTTGATACTGAATAAATATTTCTGACGCTATATAATCATTTTGCTGGGTTTAAAAAAAAAATCTGTAACAAAATCTTCATAATGGCTTAGTGGACAAACCCACTTTAAATCTTGTTTGCGCTCCTTAGGCATATTCTCAGAAAGAGACCAGGAGAAATTTATATTTATTAAAACAAATCCTTATAGACAAGAACAGATTTGAAAAGCCCTGAAATACCTGTAGTTAGAATGAGTTTATCTCTGCCTATTGCCCTTAACCCGGAACTACACTGTCATATTACTGTGGCCACTACACAAATGTTAGCAACTAGGAGCTACCAGCAAGAAGATATTTTTATTGTTAAACATTTTTCCCCCAAATAATTCTAGGTTGGCAGTGTGAGAAAATTACATAAATCAACTGCCATAAGGTAATTAAAGAGACTACAGTGATTTCTGCCCAGTAAAATTCTTATTTACAGGTCCATCACTGAAGTTGCACACTGCGTATACTTCGGTCTTGAAAAGATTGGCAGCTCCCTCTGCTGTTTCTCTGGGTGAGGTGCGAGGAATCAAGGCTCACCTCTTTGTGTAATTTCCTTTCCTGTGATGCTGGACTTTCACAGCTTGTCAATTAATGGCCTTCAAGCTGGCAAGCTTTCAAACGCTGGCTGACTTTCAGCAGTAAGATGGCACCTTTAGGACACCTGCTTCGAAGACCGATCCACTTCAAAAGAAAGCTTGATACAGCTATTAAAGCAAGGCATGTGAATCACACCCTTTCTTTGAAGCTTTCTATTTCTGTGTATATCCGTCTGGTCTGTTTATAACAGATGCAGGCTTCTGAAAAGCAGTCCTGCTTGGCAATAAAAATTTGTGGCTTCAGAATCTGATTTCTTTTACATTTTTTTTTTTTTTGCAGAAACATTTATTTATTTTTTTATGAAGCACACACTGGTTGGTATCTATTTGTCTAGACCTCATTCACATCATCATGTGCACACACCATTTTTTTTTCATTTTTTCATCCTACTAGATACATTTCATAAAATAAAGTCTACATCTCTTTTATCCATGCTTTTGTTATTGTGACTACAGAGTAAGGCGGAAGAAACAGGTGTTACTTTCTCTCTCAAAAGAATTTTCCAGATACTTGTCTGCATATATAATTCCCTTTTTGTACACTGAGAGGATCTTTTAAATAGCCTGGAATAAAAGTATTCATTATATTATCATGGTTCAAATATTTTAGCTTAAAACACAAGGAAAAAATAACCTTCTTCATCTGCTACATGTAGAAGCATAATGACTCTCTTTTTCCCTTAAAATTTAAGGGAAATTAACATATGAGTACAGAGTTCTCCATTATAAATTAATCTAAATACACAAGAAAATGAAAAAAGAATAAACATCATTCAAGTATATGTTCTTAGCAATATTACTATTTATGAAAAAGACAATAGATACTTCTTTCTGGCAATTTTAAGTTTTTATTTAAATTCCAATTAGTTAACATACAGTGTTTTTCTATATTCAAATGACCATGGCTACTAAGTGCAGATCAAATCTAAAAAGCAATGTAAAATCTACTTTTACTAGAAAATAATTATTGTTCCTTGTGTATATCAAGAACTACTCTGGGTATAATGGTGATACTATGGTGTATCTCCTCTGAGGTCAGATTTTTTTTTTTCACTACAGTGAAATTAAATGCAGAGAGATTTCTATGTATTGACAAATGTGTAAAAAAAAAAAGGTCCTTCCTTCTTCCCCCTACCTTTTTCGAGGTTCTGCAAGGCAGTGATAAGGGTAAAATAAAAATAGACCATGGATACTACATTTGAAATGCTTACAATTTTGAAAGGAAGGTACGTACATAAATAAAGTTCAAATGGCAAGAACCATACAAAAACAGAGATGTGGTGCTTAGAGACTGTGAAGCACATAACATTGCAGTAAACAGAAAAAAATTCAACATCTTAAACAGTATACCATGAGAAAATAGTCTGTTTCTACATAGTGATGAAGGAATCTTGTCATTAAGATAATCAATTTCATTGCACAAGCAGATTGCAGAATTTCTCACACTGTTCGTCCTTAAAATCTAGGCAAATTACTTTCTATTGAGAACATTTCATAGATTTTAGATCCTAGAACCCTAAAGGTGGAATGAAGAACACAAGTACATTTACACTCCTCTTACTTCATTATTCAACTGTTCTTTATTCATTCAATGAAATTATGAATAAAAAATTACAATACTGGCATATTATGACAAGAAAATGTTGAAAAACATAAAACTACATTGAATTAAATGGACATATCGGATTTTAATTTGAATTTTGAGAGAAATCTTAGTCCTTAGCCAAGGAGCATGAATAAAAATCAAGTTGGTGTAGGCCAATTTTGTGATGTGCTGAAGACAACTGATAAGTTATGGGGTTCTACATGAAAATTATCTCCAGTGTCTGTAATATACTCTTTGTCATTCTCTGAAAGTTTATTGAACTAACTCAGCCCCACTCTAATACACCGCAGCATTACATCTGCCATCTCATGTTATTACAGTATTCACTGGAGCATTGTCCAAAGTCACTTCATACAGCAGATGAACTGTGATGGGACAATGGAATATTTCATTTTCAGGTATCTAGCTCTTAGCTTGCTATGTTGAGATCCATTAACTCTGTATTTCCATTCCAACCATCAACTCACACAATTGAAAAATGGGGCATGATAGATGTATACTTGCAGCTCCTGAGACTGTGGCTGGCAAACCAACTAACTCTAACTATAATCAGATACCTCATTGTATAACAAAAACTGAAATAGTTTTGTTGAACAAGCAAACACAGAGCACGGTTCAAATAAACATTTAATCCTAGAAATCACTGATTTGGGTGATAAATATCTTACATCTGTTTGTTTTTAGACAAACTGTGCTTTTGTATATTTTTCTTGCTTATCTCTCTGCAAAGTACCCTTATAATAGGAAAAAAAAGTCTCTTATATGAAATATAACACCTACTAAACAATTGATAAACTTGATGTTGGACATTGTTAAATATGAAAATAACTTACATACTTCCTACTAACCATTATAAAGGAACTTTCAAAGAAATAGATTGTTTTTAGAGCCTCATGTATATCTTGTTATTAATATAGGGATAATAGTGTATTCTTATCAATAGTTTAATACTTTTTTTTTCCTTTTGCAGACATTAAAAAATATTAAAAGTCTTTTTGGCTGTATTCCCCAAAGTACAGTGAACAATATACTATTATGCCACAGCTGATAGTTTCAAAAACATCCCTCTTGGTGGAAAGCTTTATCTTAAAATATCAATACACACATGTGCTTGACAGTCACTGCTATATGTTCTTCTCCAATTGTGATGTTGAAAAATTATCTTTTATAGTTCCATGTTTACAGAAGTTATAATAGAGAATGTTAGACCTTAATATAAATCTGTGTATGCTGATTCATAGAGAAACAAGTCCTGACCCAATGAAAATTACATGTTGCCTTTCTAAGGAAACTGATCAGAAACAGAGTCAGAACAGCCTAGTGCATTTACTGCTCTCCGGATGTTGTCTGTCTTACAATTGTAAATGATAATGCAATAATTCTTCACCATAAATATCAACAAGTCCTGCATTGATTTTTTCATCTTTGGACCTTGGTATGATTTTGAACCTCTTGTCTTTTATGTGTGAAAGTGTGCTCACAGTAATTACAAATTTTATACTACTAAATTCAAGTGTCTTCTAAGGTTTTATGTCACGCTTATCAAAAATCAAAATGACACATTATATATATATATGTATATATATAATTTTATTTTTATATATCTTTTATTTTTATTTCTTTATAATTTAACCTTATTTTTTATTTTTACAAATTTACATCCAAATTAGTATATAGTGAAGCAATGATTTCAGGAGCAGATTCCTTAATGCCCCTTACCCATTTAGCCCATCCCCCCTCCCACAACCCCTCCAGCAACCCTCAGTTTGTTCTCCATATTTATGAGTCTCTTTTGTTTTGTCCCCCAAAATGATACATTATATTATACTAAAATGACAAACATACTTCCAGATACTTATAGATATGCTTAGTAAGAATACAATGATAATGGTCATAGAATAACATGAATCACATATGCTTGCCACTTGTATTTGTATTTACAACTAAAAACGTTTTATGGAGCTGTTAAGGGTAACTTTTTTGTTTATATATTTTTTAAATTTCAGTATAGGTAATATACAATGTGATATTAATTTCAGGTGTGCAATATAATGATTCCACAATTTTATACATTTATTTAGTGCTCATCAGGTAAATGTGCTCTTAACCCCATCACCTATTTCACCAATCCCTGCACCCACCTCCCCTCTGGTAATCATCAGTTTGTTCTCTATAGTTAAGAGTCTGTTATTTGCCGTGACTATTTACCTTTGTTTTCAAATAAATTTCTTGTCCCCTTTTCTTTCTCTTCTCCTTTGGGATTCCTATATTGTGAATATTATTATGTTTGATGGTGTAACTTATTTCCCTTAGTCTATTTTCGTTTTTTATTATTTTTTCTCTCTCCTATTCAGCTTGATTCTTTTCCATTACTCTGTCCTCCAAGTTGCTGATCCATTCGTATGCTTTCTCTCATCTACTATGTAGTCCATCTAGTATTTTGAATTTCAGTTATTGTGCTCTTCATTTCTGATTGGTTCTTTTTTATGTTTTCTCTTTGTTGAGGGTCTCACTGAGGTCCTCCACTCTTAAGTCCCATAATTTCTCTATCAGGCACATTACTTACTTCCACTTTGTTTATCTCTCTTGGTGTGATTTTGTCCTGTTCTTTCATATTCCATAGTCCTCTGTTTCCTCGGTTTGTCTACCTCTCTGGATCTGCTTATATGTGTTAGAAAAGTCAGCCATGTCTCCTGCTCTTGAAAGTAATGGCCTTATGAAGAAGAGGTCCTGTAGTGCCCTTCAGTGCCATGTCCCTTATTCACCAGAACCTGGCACTCCAGGTGCATCTCCTATGTGTGTTGCATGTCCCCACTCTACAAAGAAGCTGTGTTTGCTGTTAGTCCAGTTGTCTGCAATGACTCTCTTTGCCTGTTGTGAGCAGCTTTTGGCACCTGAGTTGCCAGTGGGCCAGTCTGGGGCCTCCTTGGGCTTGACTTGAGTTAGACCAGGTGCTTACCAGAGATGCAGTAGCACCAAACTACAGGGTGATTTCTCTGCAGAAGCTTTAATTGGTAGGCAAGGCCTGTAATCAGACCCACTGTCTGCTCCCAGCCCACTGCTGGGGCTGCAGGTGGCCGGGTTTGTGTGGCTATTTTCCTCTCCCTGGGGCAGGTGTCACAACTTTGCAGTAGTGCTGGCCCCTTTTGGGATTGCTTGCAGGCTGTTACGCTTGTGGTACCACTTTGAATGGGCCCCAGGCAAAGACACATTGGAAGGGGCTGGTCTGCAGGAGAGTGAAGGGGCAGGGCATGCTGTTAGTAAGTTAGGTGGAGCATATACATGCTGCACTGGTTCCCACAGGTTTCTGTGTATCTATGCTGGGGGTTGAGAGTGGGAAATTGTGCCTGCCAACTCTTTTGTTGTTAAAGAAGTGCCCCAGAGATTTCTGCCCCTCCAGCACATGCTTTGAAATTGATAAATGAATCTCCTTCCTGTATACCCCGGGTGTTTTTCAAACTTCCGCTTCTAGGATGTCTCTTATCAGAGCTGTTTGCTGTGCTGTCCCTTTAACAGGGACTCTAGCCTCCTTGCTGTCCCAGAGTTGAGCTCTCTGATTTTTAAAGTTCTAGGTACTAAACCCCACTGATTATTAGGTCCCTCTGTTTTTCACAGCTAAATGTTATGGGTATTAATCTTCCCCGTGTAGGTGCCCTGTACCTAAAGTGCCTGGGATGGTGTCTGGTTCTCTTCCCTCTCCATGCCTGCAGCAACCTTCCCTGCAGTGGACGGTCCTACTATAACCATATCTCCACTTTGATGTCCCCTCTTCTTTTCATTTAGCTGTGGAGAATCAGTTTGCCGGTCTTCAAGTTGTTTTCTGGGTTATTTACACTGATCTGGGTGTTACCTAGTTGTATCCGTGGGAAAAGGTGAGCTTAGGGTCCACCTACTCCACTATCTTCTCTCGAAGTCCTCCTCTTGAGGGTAAGTTTTAAGACTCTTCATTCATTACAGTTTAACTGCATTTAAACTTCTTTCTTAAGGAAATATATTGCTACCTAATGTGTTTTATCTGTCACATCCTTCAAAGCTTAGCTCTGCTCAAACAGAAAGAGCATTTTAGATGCCCTGACCAACCCCTCTACTGCTTAGGGCTTTAACTTAAAGCATGAAGTGGATGAAATCAAATAATTAACTTCATTAATATGGTCACTAACATAATGTGATTAAAAAAAATGAGTGTGTCTTGTCTCTAGATATGGGTAAAAGATACTAAAAAACTGGTTTGTCTCTTGGACGTTAATCACATTGGGTTGAGAATACTCTGTATAATTGCCATGGTAATTGGGCATGCTAAAGTAAAGTATAATATGACTGCAGTGCTCTAGGTACTTTAAAATATGATCAGAGTGAGGTTCCCTTTCTCAAACGACTGTACCAATAAGCAAAACTGCAAATAAATCAATAAGTTGAAATAAAACCACAGATGCTACAACTGTCAGCTCAGAGTTAATTAGCTAATAAATATTGCTTTTTCAAGAAGATAGTGTTTGACGCATTCTTTTAAGCATATTTGTGAAGGAACAAAACCACACTTGTGCGATTCATGAGCTCCTAGCATATCACCATTGTTTATTTCGCTTTTGGGAGAGAGTCCTTAAATGACTGTTGAAGCTTGGGATCAGGAGAGAAAACATGTAGGGACCATACACTTAATGTAATCAAATAGATGAGAGTATATACATATAAGGACAAATGCAAAAGAGAACAAGAAGCATCATTTTGATTTAACTCAAAAAATAATATTGTAACCTCTGTAGAAACTGGTAGGTTGGGTTGGAATATAAGACCTACATGTCTGAGACTGAAAGGACCTCTTCCAAGTGCCTTTGACTTGAAAAGAGGGACTCAGAGGAAAAAAAAAAAAAAAAAAAAGAGAATTTTTAACTGCAAAAGGTTCAGGGCCTACTCCCATCTGTCAATAAGCAATATGATAATGTTAAGAAACAAACAAACAAACAAACAAAAAAAACAAATTTACTCTGTGCCAAGACTGCATTAAGACTTTATATAAATTGTTTTCCTTCATTTTCACTATTTCTATGTGAAGTAAGGTGGCACTTGTATTACCTTTAATTAAATGATGACATGTATTTGTTCTCAATAGCGTTTTTTCACTTATTGTTCATAATTTTTTATATCTTTTTGGATCTACTTTTGTTGCTGGAAGCCGAGCTATCCCAGCCTGAGTGGCAGGGCCCGGGCGGTGGACGGATTGGTGACTGCAGGGCGGCCCACAGACAGTGAAGCTTCTTGTCCTCCCGCTTTTAGGTAATTTGGCCTTAAAACTACCTGGGGTATTGTCTGTTGGGGAATTGCCATCGGCAGGTCCCCTGGGAAAAGAACCATTAGGGAAGAAAATAATGTTCTGCAAGAAATTGTGCGGTCTTACGTTAGCCCTTGCCATCCCCTATGGAGACTCCTCTACTTACAGGAAGGATAGCCTCATACCTTTGCCAGCAAAGAGGGCCTGTAAAGGAGAGACATAAGGATTTGAAACCCTCACTCCGGCAACTAAGGAGTGTATCTCTGGGCACAGGTGATGTCAACCCCTAGGCCCACCTGTTCTCCACCCCCCCCCCCCCAACTGAGGCATTCCAGATGATGACTGAACCTAGTTGATTAAGGTACAGAATGGTTCACTGGTTCCTAGGTGCATTGTCTCTCTGAGAATGTATGAAGCGTGGGTTTCTAAGGCTTTTTCAGCCCCTTTCTGGCACCTTGGACCGAGGCAAACACATTGTTCTCCTGGCTCATGTGGTTAGGAGGTCATGTCCCTGTAACTGTTCCACTTGAGGTGTTGAGAAATGGAGGGCCTTTCACGAGAACAGCAAAGCGAATGCTTTGTAGATTATAGATAAATGCAGATGCATAATGGAATAATGTAAGAAATTAATCTATAATCAAAGGGTATGAGGGAACTTTACGAGAAAATTGCCATGTTATTACTTAACGGTTTTTTACACATAGGAACATTTTCAAAGTTAGGTAATGTTAGAAAAACCAAGATGACGTATGCTACAAGGAAATCACTAGCAAATATAATGCCACGTTTGCTACAATAAATCGGCCAGTTCAACACACTGCTGTTGTCTGTGTCCATTTTTATTTTAGTTTTAGTTTTTTATTTTCTAGTTTTTTATTTTAGTTTTGTTTTATTTTCACCGATGCCATTCTTCCTTCTGGAACCCCTGGTTGCTGGAGCTGGTCTCTGGCATTTGGTAAATTTTCATTTGTCTGGAAAAACATCCATTTTGCCTAGTTTTGGACTTCATTAGAATAAAGTAATTCTTTTTAATCTCATATATAAAGTATCTATTTTTACTATGGCTATTGCTTCTTTCACCTCTTAATATTTTATACTTTTCTCTTTTTATCTTATAGGTCTAGCTCCCAGCTTAATTCTATTACTTGATTTTAATGAAATCAGCTTCTAGTTTCTTGAAGTTCTTTCATTGGGTTTTTTCTTTCCAAGTGACTTTTGATTTTTATTTAATTTTTTAATTTTTAAAATTTAAATCCTAGTTAGTTAATATATAGTGTAATAATGATTTCAGGAGTATAATTTAGTGATTCATCACTTACATGTAGCACCTAGTTATCATCCCAACAAGTACTCTTCACTGGGGGTCTTAAAATGGCTATTTATTGTTCTATAATTTAATTAATTGTAATTTGTGAATGTGGCCTATAAGCTTTTGAATATTTAACACTTTTTGAGAAGTTCTATATATCTTAATTAGTGGTTCATCTATTAAAATAACTCTTCAAAATTAAAAAACAATGCATTCTTTCTATTTGATAGACACTATAAATTTGTAGATTCTATTAGGTCCTATTTGATAACTGTGATTTTAAAAACTCCCCTGTTATGTTTTCATCAGTTTAAACTATAAATTTCAGAGAGAAGAAAGTTAAAAGTCTATTATCACTATGATAGAGGGTAAAAATCTATCACTATGATGGAGTGTGTAGTAAATTAAATGATTACCTCTCAAGCATTTGCCCTTCACTATTCCCAAGATTTTGTAATTTTGCAAGTCCTTTCATAGGGGCAGAGTGAACTATCTTTTCTTTTTCTTTTTGTTTTAATTTTTTTTTTTTTTTTTTTTTTTTTTTTTTTTTTTTTTTTTTTTTTTTAGAGAGAGAGTTGGGAGAAGTGTTGAGAGAAAGAGAGTCTTAAGCAAGCTCCACATGTGGAGCCTGATGTGGGACTCGATCCCACAACCCTGGGGTCATGACCTGAGCCAAAATCAAGAGTCAGTTGCTCTACCAACTGAGCCACCCAGGTGCCCAGCAGAGTGAACTTTCTTGATTCTTTACTGACTTGACTAGCTTTAAATCATGTGCTTTTAGCAGATTTTGTGGAAGTGGGGCAGGTAATGATCTTACACAGTTGGGCTTGCCCTTTACTTCTCTACCATTTCCATGAGCAATGCTTCTCTTAGATAGCTGCTGTACCCAGAATGATCACATATGGAGATCTGAATCACACCATCTATAGAATGCAAACCCAGCTGAATTATAGCTTGTAGTAGGACTGCCAAACTGAATGCAGCCTGAATCAGCAGATCACCAGCTATTCTACTTTTATACCTATTGTTTACCCTTAATATTTTCCAAGCCTGGTGTCATTATTCTTACACCAATTATTTTAGCTGATCTTTGCAATATATAATTTCACAAATATTTTATTAGTTTTGTTATAGGTGTGTCTATCACCAACCATGTAAGTATATAAATGTTTTATTTTAAAATAGATTAGATTTGTAAAAAAAGTTGCAAAAAAGTTCATATATTCCCCCGCCACACTGAGTTTTCCCTATAGTTAACATCTTAGATTAATATGACATATTTGTGACAATTAATGAAACAGTACATACTTTGTTCAGATTGTTTTTTTTGTTTTTTTTTTTTTACTTTTTACCTAATGTTATTTCCCTGTACCAGGATCCAATCCAAGATACCACATTACAACTTTTTTCTTTTTTTTTTTTTTTCCCAGTCTCCTTAATATCACCTTGCTGGGACAGTTTCCCAGACTTTTTGTTTTTGATGACCTTGAGATGTTTTGAGGAGTACTGGTCATGTGTTTTATAGACTGTCTTACCATTTAGGGCTGTCTGATAGTTGTTTTCAGAGTTATATTGGAGTTACAGGTTTTAAAGAGAAAGACCACAGAGGTTAACTGTCATGCTTATTGTATCACATTAAGGGTAAACACTATCAATTTCACTTATTTATGACATTGAGCTAAATCACAAAGCTGAGGGAGTGTATGTCTGGTTCTCCACTGTAAAGTTATACTCTTTCTCCTCCTTTTCATAGTTTACTTTTTTGAAGAAAATCACGACGCACAGCCCACATTTAAGGGCATCATAGTGTCTTAGTTTTCTCTTCTGCTGCAACAAAATAGCACAGTCATAGGGGCTTAAACACACAAATTTATCATTTCATAGTTCTGAAGGTCAGAAATCTGAATGGGCCTAATGGCACTAAAATCAAGGTGTCAGCACAACTGTATTCCTTTTTTAGGCTTAGGGAAGAATCTATCCCTTTCCTTTTCCAACTTCTAAAAGTCATTTGCCTTCCTTGACTTTACACCCCTTTTCCATCTTCAAAGCCAGGAGTACATCAACTTTCAGTCTTTCTTTCCTTTTCTGATTTCTGCTTAAATTGTCACATCTCCTCCTTTGGCCCTTCTGCCTCTTTGCTTTATAAAGGAAATCACCTTGTGATTACGTTGGATCCATCCAGAAATACAAAATTATCATCCCATCTTAACCTGCTTAATTATTCTGCAAAGTTACTTTTTGCCATCTAAAATAACATATTGAAAGGTTTCCATATTGATAGGTAACACCATTGAGAGGTGTTACCTATCACACATACTGTCTACCACAAATAGTCACCTATTTGTTTATAGTTTTTTTAATAAAAATGTTCCAAGTCATTCAATATTTATATTTCTATCCAGACATAACTTTCCTTAATTACCTATGAAAACTCTCCCACTCTTCATCTTACTGCTTAGGGCTTTAATTTTGCTATTTTGCTGAACATACAAAAAATAAGTTGTTATTTATATAATCAATAGGTGTCTAAATTTTCTGAAATATGCCAATTGCTGAAGGAGTGTGATATTTTATTCCTTCCTCTTTTTGGTTCATTTTCATACATGCTAACAATATTTTTAATAGTTTGCTGTGTCACAGTGTGTCAAAAATATTCTTATTTTTTTCTATCAAGAAAATGTCATTATTTTATATTCACCTTTAATGGCTTATGTATGAATCTGAAGTTGACCAATACTTTCCATTATTATTTTGAAAATACTATTTGACTGTTGTCCTAGAGTTCACAAGGAAAATACTGTCACCAGATTATTTTTCACTTATAAGCAATTTGCTTTTCTCTCAGAATTTTCTATCTGAGAATTCTCTTTTATTTTCTTGTATCTTATAACCATGAGAATTCTCTATTGTTTCCTTGCTTTTTTGCATCTTCAGAATAGTATCCTTGGGTATGTTGATTTAGGTTTATTCTTCTAAGTTACTGGAGTGTACTTTCTGTCTGGAAACATAGGTCTTAGAACTGGAGATTTCTCTAATTACTTTTTCATATATTCCTTCTAATGTATTCCTTCTGATACTTTATTCTAGAACTCCCATATGATGCATATTATAATCTTTTAATGTATCCTCTTTGCTAGATGCTTTTATTTTCTTTAAGTTTTGTTATTGCAGATGTTACTAGACTGGATGATGACATAGGAGGCTCCTGAATTTCTCTCCCTCCACAGAGGCATTGAATGCACAGTTGTTAATGGAGTAAGTCCATCTGAGAGAAATCCAGATTGACTTGAGCACTTCCTATACATCAGACTGAGAAAATACCATACTGAAATGTATAGAAAAGGATGAGTGAGACATACTCTCATGACAGACCCCTTCCCCTGTCACATAATCAAGAGGGAACCCCTAACTCCTAGCTCTTCCCTGGGGAGCTCAGGGTTTGGACCTCATATCTATTGCCTCAGATCTTAAGGCTCCCACCTTAGGCATGGCCCTCTAAGAACACCCACCTCTGAAAGACAAAAGGGGTTGTTTTCATCAGTCCCACAATACTACAGCAAACAAAGAAGCAGTTTTAAACAGTAACAGGAGCACATCCCACAGCTATGCACCTGGCCTCAGAGCATAAAGAGTAGGCAAAATTGCCTATTTCTCAGTTTCTTTCTAGAAGGGGTTCAACTGTGTGCTTTCTCAGCTGCTAACTGAGGCCCAGTTTCTAATCAGTCTCCATCTAGGTACTAGGATCCTCTCCTTTGGGATACCTCAATTACTGGGAGCCATTAGGAACATTACAAAAAGAGGTAAATTGTGCCATCAAATGCAAAAGATAGGATTAGTATAAAAATGGAGAGCTTTAGTATGTGTTCAAAGTTAAGTTATTATCAGCTTAAAATAGACTGTTCCGTCCATAAGGTATTTTATGTATTCATCATGGTAACCACAAAACAAATCTTTATAGTAGATTCACAAAAGAGAAAAAAAAAAATAAATAAAAGCACACCACTACAGAAAATCATTAAATAACAAAGAGCGTGAGGAGGTAAGAATAGAAAAACCAAGAAAAATAACCTAGAAACAATTAACAAAACTGCAATAGTAAGTCCATACCTATCAATAACTATTTAAATGTAAATGGACTAAATCCTCCAGCCCCCCTCCCCCATTAAATGGATGAATGGATTAAAAAAAGTCTCAAGGGTATGCTGCCTACAAGAGATTCATTTCCATGGTAAGAACATACACTTAAAGTGAAGAGATTTAAAAAGATATGCCATGCAAACAAAAGAAAAACAGTGGTAGCTATACTTACATTAGACAAAACAAACTATAATCCCAAAACTGTTAACAGAAAAAGAAGGTCATTATATAATAATAAAGGGGTCAATTGATCAAGAAAATGTAACAATTGTAATAATTATGCAACCCAATATCAGAGCACCTAAATACATGAAGCATAATATTAACAGTTCTGAAGGAAGAAATAGCAATCATAGCAGGGGACTTCAATACCTCACTTTCAACAGTGGATACGTTTCAGAAAATCAGTAAGGTAACAATGAACTTAAAGCACAGTTAGATCAGATAGATCTAACAGACATGTATAGAACATTCCGAATACACATTTTCTCAAACATACATGTAAATTCTCTAGGATTATATGTTAGGCCACCATGTCAGCATCTTTTCCAACCACACTGGTATGAAATTAAAAATCAATTACAAGAAGAAAACTGGAAAATTCACAGGTATATAGAGATTAAACAGTATGTTCTTGAACAACCAATGGGTCAAAGAAGAAAACAAAAGGAAAATAGAAAAAAAACAAAACGTTATACAAAAGTAAATGGAAACAATATCGCAAAATTTATAGAATGAAGCAAATTTCACCCAAAAAGGAAGTGTTTTTTTAACTATTTATTAAAGATTTTTTTTCCTGGTTTAATAAATGTCTCCTTTGTTATTTATTAATGCTAGTAACTTAAAAAGTAATCACATTCAGTGTTTTCAGAATATGACATAACATCAATTGCATAACTTCAGTAATTAAATCTTGCATGTGCTTATTCTTTCCAAATGATATTCCATAGATTAAGAGGTGATTTTAAGTCCCATATTGCAATCATGTTAATACTATTATTCTTGAGACTTCATAGCTTATGATTAATGTATTTTGAAGCTATCTAAATTACTCATGTTATTTAGGTATTTGCTATAGATTATATTTTTATCACTATACAATATCATTTAAATTAATATATTTCATATCACTTTTATCTAATAATATATTAATCCCTACCTTTTCATTTTGCATTTGCCTTCTATCTTCTCTATTCTCTTAGAGTAAGTTCTTCATAAAGCCATAAATGTAGATTAAGAGAGATGTAGTGAAATAGTAGGAAAAGAGAGAAAAGGAGTTTGTCAATCTATTGTGTGTTTGTTTTGGCTTGTGAACCTGATTGGGTTTTACCTCAATTTCATAAAAAAATTCTGTCATCAGTCTAATTTCATTATTTATTTGGTTACATAACAATTCACGATGATCAGTTTGGTGTTTTGTTATTATGGGTTTAATGTCTATCAGGGCCCAGAGCATTCAGGAACTTCTGTTTAAGAATAGTTAGGTGTGCTTGGGTGACTCAATCAGTTGAACCTCCAACTCCTGGCTTTTGGCTCATGTCATGGTCTCATGGTTCATGAGATTGTGCCAGGAGTCTGGCTCTGTGCTAATAGTGTTGAGCCTGATTGAGATTCTCTCTCCCTGTCTCTGCCCCTCCCCTGCTGGCACACACACTCTCTCTCTTTTGCTCCCTCGCTCTCTCTCTCAAAATAATTAAATAAACTTTAAAACATGAAATTAAGGATTCAAATTGCTAGAAATCATCATGGTCTCTCTTCAAAAATTCAAACTGTCAATTCTATGATTTCTTTACTGGGACTGAGGAAAGGCTGTATTTAGTGCACATGTTTGCTGAAAACACTATTCACAGCATTGGCTGTGTCATATGACACAAGTGGAAAAAGAGCTTGTGTGGTAGCTGAGACTTACAGCAGAACCTTTTGTTTATTTGTTTTCACTTTTGCCTCAGATATTACTGAGTACAGGAAGCCTTATAGGACACATGGTAAATGGATCTGAATAGCATGTCCAAATATGGTATATGATGCCTACAGGATTCAAAATGCACCTCCTTAAATATCTGGCTTTTTTTGTGGTGTGTGTGTGTGTGTGTGTGTGTGTGTGTGTGTGTGTGGCATAAAATACAGCAAATTTTACCTCACTTTAGAAAAACACACAATTTTCCCAAGATCATTGGATTCCTAGGATTTTTTTTTTAATATGGCAAACCAGACACCTTGCAGAATTTATCCTCCTCTGGCAGGCAAGTGTTTTACTAAGGCTTCTAGATTGCATGCTACTTCCGGTTTATTAGGAACATATAGTAAGATATAAGTACTTTAATGCATAGCTGTGTATTTCCTGGGCCATTAATACTATGAAGGATTCTCCAAGCAATATTGTGATAAACAGAAGAGTTATAATAACTAAGACACAATGCAAGTATTAAAATGGTTTTGCTAGGTAAAGACAAACTGCTTGTGATTATCTTTCTTTTTTTTTTAATTTTTTTAATGTTTATTCATTTTTTGAGAGACAGAGAGAGACAGAGCATGAGCAGGGAAGGGGCACAGAGAGGGAGACACAGAATCTGAAACAGGCTCCAGGCTCTGAGCTGTCAGCACAGAGCCCAAAGCCGGCTCGAACTCACAAGCTGTGAGATCTTGATCTGAGCTGAAGTCGGATGCTCAATGGACTGAGCCACCCGGCGTCCTTGCTTGTGATTATCTTTCTTATATGAATGGAGGTGAAGGGATTATTGAGGTCAATAGTTGCAGATAGCTATATACAAGGTATCAGGGGTTGCATTAATTTGTTAGAGTTAAGAGTACTTCATCTGTATCCACAGCTGAGACTGGCATAAGGATGAGACTGTGTTTCCAGTAGTTTACTATTATTATCCATCTACTTTTTGCACTGGCCAAAATATGGTACTAGTGGAAATAAGATGGGAATTACCCAAAAATCTTTCTCTACTATCCTCAATTCTAACAGAAATGTGATACTCTTATTGTCTTACTTCCTTGGCCAAAATCAGTAGCTAAAGAATTTTCCACTTGGTCCTCTTTCCGGAAATAAAGAACCCTATTAGAAATGTTTTTATTTTGGGAGCAAATGGGTAGCTCAGTTGGTTAAGCAGCCAACTTTGGCTCTGGTCATGATCCCATGGTTCATGATTTTGAGCCCTGTATAGGGCTCTTTCCTGTCAGCGCAGAGCCAGCTTCAGATCCTCTGTCTTCCTGTCTCTCTCTGCCTCTCCCCCTCCACACACACAAACTCTCTCTCTAAAAATTAAATAAACATTAAAAAAAAGAGAAATCTTTTCTGTTTTTAAGTGTAACTTTTCCATAGTACTTTGGGAGACCGGAAAACAAAACAAAACAAAACAAAACAAAACAAAACAAAACAAAACTCTAAGATGGGTCTCTGTTCCCACTGAATTAATTCACTGTGAGGCAGACTTCTTACATATGTGAACTGCATAAGTTCCCATTATGACTAACAGAAAAAAAAAACACTATATTCGTCTCCAGGTACTAGACAGGAGCCAATTTGTGACTTTCATAAAAAATGCTTCTAAGAATATCTGTGTGCAAGTCTTTGTGTATATACATGTTTTAATTTCTTTTGCATAAATATCTAAATATGAAATTGTTGGATCTATGGTAAAATTAGATTGAAGTTTTTAAGAAACTGTTAAATTGTTTTCCAAACTGGAACATAATTTTACATTCCCACTAGCAATGCACAAGTGTTCCAATTTCTTCACATTCTTACCACCATTTGTTATTCTTTATCTACTTTTTTTTTTAACTAAAGCTATCCTAGTGAGTGCATCTCATTGTAGTTTTGACTTACATTTTCTTAATCACTAATGATGCCATGCATGATTTCATTTGCTTATTGGATATTTGTATATCTTCTTTCATAAAATTTTTATCTGATTCCTTTGCCTTTTTTAAAAATTGGTCCACTTGTGCTTTGTTTTTGAATTTTAAGCACTCATCACAATATCCTCAACTCACAAGAAATCAGTGGCTGGAAAAATTAGAATGTTTCTAATAGAATAGCTTATCACAGCAGAATTTAAAAATTAAAAGTGAAGCTAGGATGAAAGTAAGGTTTCAGTGGTTCATGTGCTAGCCACATAATGAAAGATATTCACAGATAGGTAATTGATTAAACACTATTTGGTTGAGCCAAAGAAATATATCCAGAGAAAATAAACTTATTTAATATGACACTTTCAGTGAGAAGAGTTTCTTGGACAGTTGAGAACACTGGGAGCAACATCAACAGTTAATTAGGAGTAAATTACCAAATATAGTATTTTTCATATTTCTGCAATAATCTGCATTGATATGAAACATAAAACAAAATCATTTCCATATAGAAAGTAAATTACCCTAAATTCTATAATATCTCACATTTAGTACTCACTAAATATTTGTAAAAGTAAAAAACAAAAAAAACAACAACACGGGCGATGTATGGAATTGTTGAATCATTGTATTGTACACTTGAAAATAATATAATACTGTATGTGAACTAACTGAAATTAAAATAAAAACTTAGGAGAAGAAAAATGAAAAAGAGCAATTGATTTTTTTGTTGTTTGCTCTGGATTTTGAAAACTACAGATGTGATTTTTCCTGCTCAGTTTTTTATTCAAGGAGTTACTGCCAGGTATAAAGTGACTAAAAAATTAGAGAACTACCCTATATGAATAGTCTGCATGAACAATTATAGGCAAACACCTTTTAGAAGTTTAGAAATATTAATTTAGTATAAACTGAAGTGAAATCTTCTAAGAAGTGTTAAAATTCATGGTAGTAAAAATATGTGTTGAACAGGAAAAAAAAAAGACTTCCTTCTACAAATTTCCAAAGATTATGAAAAATTAAGGTATTTAAAGTCCATAGTATTCATTGTATTATTTATTAGCAGATACTTTGAGGAGTTTTTAAAATATGTGACTCTAGCATGTGCAATTAAGCTAGTGATGTCAATGGTAAATGACATTCACATTTGTGCACTTAATCATTGTTATTTCTGGGATTTTTTATTATAATAGAAGCTTAATATCCCTATTCATCCTACAACACAACCAGTTTATACTTTAGCATTGCTGAAGTTTTGTTTCAATTTATTGAGCTCGAGAGCAAAACTGAAATTCTTGATTGGAAGGACCATTTTCAATGACTATTATTTAACACTGAGTGATTTTGGAAATTAGCTTTTGTTATATACTTGGAAATATTTCTTAGTGAATTTGATCTAAAATTATAAGGTAAAATACTGTTTACATGTGAAACTTATATTGTGGCAAAGTCATTTTGAGAGTGACTGATGTTGGAATCACAAGTAATGTCAAGCGACTTAATACACTTTTTATACTGTCAAAAGTTAAAACAAAGAGAAAGATGTCTGCTTCCACAAAAATTTGCAGTAATTATATTTTCTACATTACATGTCAACAGTTTTTTGGGGGACCTCAGTGCAAGCACAAAGGAAATATGGATATTTCACAATCCACGTAACTGTAATTGGGGAGCTTCTAAGCTTCAACTGGTATTGACTGTTCTGCAATGTGATGGCATGCTAAGGGTACATTCAAAAGAAAAACTGAATATAATTCTATAAATGCCTTTCAAGTTGTAAACATGCTCAGTTAAAACCATACACTCATAGACTGATAACAGAATTTAGCAGTATTTATTTATGAGAAAAGACACATTTGAAAATGACATATAAAATTTAATCAGATCAGTATTAACAGAGGAAGTTCTGCAGTTGATTTTGTTAATGAACACTGTCTTGGAATCTAATTAAGAAAAAAAAAATTCCCACTAAACAATTCCATTCTCTTACTCACTAAATACGTACTCCAAAGGTATATGTGATTTTCATTTTTATATTTTAAAATTATCAATTAAAAGTTGTGGATTTTTTTTCTCTCTTGTTAGAGTAAGATCTATATAACAGCCTTGATTTGTCTCTTAGTCCAACACATGTGCAACTGTTTGTTATCTGACCCTTGACAGAAAATGTTGCTGATCCCAAATCTACAGTATGTTTTTTTGTGTGTGCAAGGAAAAAGGAGAAATAAGGAAATACATATGTATTTGAAGTTTTGAGTAAAGGGACTCAGGAAAGGTAATCAAGAGATTAATGAAACTGGTTACCTATAGGGCATGGATATAAATGAGATAGAAAGAATACAGGGAATTTGGTAAAATAACTTTTTTTTTATCTTTAAAAAAACTTTTAATGTTTATTTTTGGGAGAGAGGAGTGCACGCGAGTGTTTGCATGCATGAGTGGGGGTAGGGTAAAGAGAGACAGAGGATTGGAAGTGGGCTCCACACTGACAGAATAAAGATCCATGTGGGGCTCAAACTCATAAACTGGGAAATCAAGACCTGAGCCAAAGTCAGATGCTTAACTCACTGAGCCACCCAGGCACCCATAATATTTCTCTTAATACATTTTTTTGCATAGTCCTACTACTTCAAACCATTTTCATTTTTCACATACTCATAAATAAGTAAACAAATGAATAAATGAATAAAGAAATAAATACAATACATAAAGAATGGGTGAAAAAAGGGGTGCCTGAGTGGCTCAGTCGGTTGAGTGTCCGACTTTGGCTCAGGTCATGATCTCACAGTTCGTGGGTTCGAGCCCTACTTCGGGATCTGTGCTGACAGCTCAGAGCCTGGAGCCTGATTCCGATTCTGTGTCTCCCTCTCTCTCTGCCCCTCTCCCACTCACGCTCTGTCTGTGTCTCTGGCAAAAATAAATAAACATTAAAAAATATTTTTTTAAATAGTTGAAAATCTCTAAAATTCAAAACAGGCTCAAATGAACCAAACCATATTTCAAATGAACAACATAATTACACCAAAGGGAATAAAAAAGAATTAACTCAAGTAACTTTTGAATACAATATCAGAATTTTATATTCTCATGCTAAAGACAAAAAAATAAATAAAAATAAATAAACTCATCCAGACAGACATTAAACTCTACTTAGTAGGCTTATTTTGCAGAAACAATAGCACTTCTGAAACTGATTTTTATACATTAAAGACTTTAGGAAATAAGTGAATATATTTTGGATAATGGGAAATTCGCTTTCTCACTGTCAAAGTAGGGAGTTATAAACAGGGAAGGGATAAAGAATAACAACAACATTGTGACACTGGATTGGGACTAGAGTTATCAAGGTAATCTGGTGGTTTTGTCTATGTATTTTTAGATAGCATGATATAAAAATATATGTATATATATGAGTAAGAATATGTTGCAAAAATTACACAGGTTGGACAACTGAAAGGAATCCTAAGACTCTACAGAACATAAATATACTGGTAAAGGGTATGGTGCAGCAGAAGTAAATCACAGGCAAGCTTGGGGGTACTCAGAGACTTCCAGGCTCAGTTACCCAGGATCCTGTTTTAGTTGCACAGGAGTTTTATTTGTAGAACATGAACCACAAAATTCTCCATGCAGAATCTTTATTTTAGTTGAGTCAAGGAAGCAGCTTTATTAGCTTCTTATATGCTACATTTGTTACTTGGCCAAGTCATGATGCCTAATAGGTTTGACCAGAATTAAGCTGTCAATTTGCACATGCTTAAGCTATATAAACTAGTTGGCTTTGGGTGTGTTTACGTATCTGCACATGCACACATGTATGGGCATGTGTATGTTAATATACATTTATCTTTTATATCTTCTGTCAGTTGAGAGGGTCTGGATGCAATGACACCTCAGGAGCAATGAGAAAAAACTAGCACCTACATTCTGGTTACTGAATTTAGGGCATAGGAAAGCATAAGATTAGCTGAGGACATCTTCTTATTCCAAAGAAGGAATTGCTCAAAGAATGGCAAGAGCATGACAAAAGTAAAGAACAAAAGCTTACAAGGGTCACATGTAGGAAAACTTGATCTATTAAAAAAAACCTAGGGAAATCCAAGCATCAAACTAAATATAAAAATAAAGGATTACAACCAAATTACTAAAGTAAGAATCAATAAATCCACAGTAACACAAATAAGTAAATACATAAATAAGCATATATACAAATAATTAAAATATAAAGGGAAATAATTCCTTACAGTACAATGCCAATTAATCAATGAAAAGAAAGGATGGAATTAGAAACCACCTTTTGGTAACAATTGATTCTGATTATTAAGGGATGTCAAAACTAGTGGGTGAATATGTGAAGAGTATAAAATATTTATATAAGTCTTAAAATTATCTGCCCACAAGATACTTACTCCTTGCAAAGGGTAAGCTAGTGACATTATCACAGGGAACAAACATGGCACTCACTACCCAAAGTAAATGACCACAGTTAAACATTGCCAATAACAGCCAATAAATCAATAATGAGTTTCTCCTGATATGATACAATGAGACACACTTTGCATCATTTTTTTGTGCATTCCTGCCAAAAATGCATAACTACTACTTAATCATGAAAAAATATCAGATGAACCAATTAAGGAATATTTTACAAAATTTGTAGTTTCTGCTCTTCAAAAATGGCAGTTTCATCAAATACAATAAAAAATTCAGGAACTTTTATAAAGGAGTCTAAAGAGACATGTCACCAACTAAATACAATTTCATAATTATGAATTTTCTTTTGCTAGAAAAAACATTATTTGGTCAATTGTCAACATATGAGTAAGGTTTGCAAATGAGAAAATAGTATTGTATCAATGCTAATGTTCTAGTTTTGATATTTTTAGGGAATTCCTCAACTACACAAAACACACTGAAGTAAAAAATGAGTATATTATGTAACCTTGAATTAAAATCATTTGATAGAAAGCATTAAATTTTGAAACAAAATATTTTAGATTGTAAGACTCTAAGTAAAACTTCCAAAAAAGCTACAGAATATTATAAATAATAAATTAAAATTTTCATGGTCATAAGGGCAAAATATAAAAGTTAACAGCATATATTTGCTAGCAAAAAAAAAAGGAAAATTTAAAAATATAAATGTATTAATAAATCATACTTGTTAACTATTCAATAAATGAAATACTAGGTCTTTATTGAAAAACAATATACAATTTTGGGAGAGACCTACAATAACAACAGAATAAATGCAAACACATTCCACGTGTATGATTGCTAAATCTTAACTAATTATAGCTGGGGATTTTCCTCAAATTATGTAGATCTCATGCAATTTCACTCAATATGCCAGTAGACTTTTTTCATAGACATAGGGAAGCCACACCATAGGAATAATCTCTTCCCCTGGACAATCTCCAAAGGTCAAACCAACAAATTGGGTGATCTAACTGGTCAGACCTAAGTCATAAAATCACACCTTTAACTGTGGGACTGTCTATATCTCCATCTCAAAAAGATCCATACATAAAACTGGGATTCCTCTAAAGTACAAAGAGTGTGTAAAAAAAAAAAAAAACAAAAAAAAACTGCTTTAAATTGACTCACCATTGAAGGTAATTTAATAATCAAAAATATTTGGGTTTTAGGGAAATTATTAACAAAATACGAATTGTGTATCTACTATTTAGTTTGGGACATTTAGGATACAAATGAATATGCACGTTCCTGGTCTTGAGAGGGTTGCATAAAAAGTGAGGTAATCAGGGGCACCTGGGTGGCTCAATTGGTTAGGTGTCTGAGTCTTGATGTTGGCTCAGGTTATGATCCTAACGTTCGTGGGATCGAGCCCTGTGTTGGTGTGAGTGGAGAGCCTGCTTGAGATTCTCTCTCTCCCTACCTCTCTCTGCTCCTCCCTTGCTAGTGTTCTCTCTTTCTCTCTCTCAAAATAAGTAAATAAACTTTAAAAAAGTGAGGTAATCAAAACACATAAGTTAAAAGTTGAGACTAAAGATGATAATTGATGTAAACAAGTACAATGTGATGTAAACAAGTACAAAGTGCAGTAGTAAAAAAGATAAACGTTACATTTGGTGCCATTGGAATAGGTACTTCCTATGTAAAATACCACCTAAGCTAATATTTGGTGGATATTCAGAATTTCCCATGCAGAAAAGAAGTGGGGAAAATCAGAGCTGCTTGAGATCCAGGTTGATATTCCATGTCCCATTATAGCAAGCCAAAACTTCTCTCTTTTCTGAGTTTTTGCTACTAGCTTATCAACTAAAAAATATTGCTGACCAAGGTGTGCAGCCCCAAACACTCTAAGATCAACATTACAATTCATGATGCGAGTGTTATTAACAATGTAGGTCATCTTTTAGCTTTCAGTTTTAACTAATTGAGCTTGCAACCTAGGTTCTAAACTCATTTGCTTCTCTATAGCTACAAAAGGGCAGGTGCTGTCAATGTGTGAATGTAACAAATATGAAAACTGCATATCTTTAAAAATCATCTTATGAAAATGGAGTCTCCACATTTTCCTTTTTCAGGCAAAGTCTTGCCTTCTGGATCTAATTTAATCTCCCATTCAGGTTTTCTCTTATTTTTATTGGTCTTAAATGTAAATCTTTATGTTGATATGTAAATGTAAGTAATTAAGGGAAAACTTATATATTGAGATTCCTTTATAGGCCCTATAAAACTAGTTGAAAATAGACTACTACTTACAGATTTAGGAAAGCATGCAAGGCACATATCTTCCTGAAGTTAACCCTGATTGTAGTACTTAATCTAATAGGTGTGTCTGACTGTGGTAGGCAGAATTCTAAGATACGCCCTACCCCCGCCAATATTTGCCACCCTACTCCAGGCGACTGGAAATATGATAAGAAGTCACACTCTTTATGATATGCATTTGTCTTTGCAAAAACGGATTTTGCAGATATTTTTAAAGTTACTAATCAGTTGATTCTGAGCTAGTCAAGAGGAAGGCTATATGGGTGGGCCTAATTTGTTCACACAAATCCTTTAGCAGCAGTGGTGGTGTGACTGAAGACATCAGAGAGAGGAGAAGCACAAAGGTTTTTAACCTGTCCTTGCTGGTTTATTATGGAAAGGCCACCTGGGAAGGAAAGTGGGTGGCTTCTAGGAGCAGAGAGCTGCCCCTTTGGATATCTAGCAAGGAAATGAGAACTTCAGTCCTCCAAATGCAAAGAAGAGAATTCTGCAAAAACCTTAACCGACTTGGAAGCAGATTCATCTTCTGAGCCTCCATGAAGGAGTCCAGCCCAGATGACACCTTGATTAAGGCCTTGTGAGACCTTAAGCAGTGAACTCAGTATAGTCCTCCTGGCCTTCTGATCTAGGAACTTGTAGACAGTAAATTAATATTCTTTCATGTCTCTGAGTTTGTGGTAATTTGTTACTCAGAAATAGAAAACTAATACAATAACCCACTCATGGAGGTGTTAATCGAAAATATACTTACAATGTAGTATCTGCTTACTACTACTTACCCTAATTAATACCACGGAGAATAGATGGTAAGGTGCTAATGACTTTTAGGATTATTATGTAAATTAACCTTACAATCTCTTGAACTCGCTTTATAAGGTCAGTAATGGTAAGCACCACATCTAATTTTATTATTTATTTCTCATATGCCTCGTACAATATTTTATATTTCATAACTGGTCAACAATTTAATTGATTCAATTTACACAAGTATTTTAAATTTATTTTTATGACCCACCTTTTCAGTAATCCAAATAAGTTATTGAGTGTCCACATCTACTTCCTGCAAGGAATTCAACAATATAGAAGAATGTGAACTTATTCTCAAAAAGCCTACAGCCCATAAATACAATTTACTTAAAAGATCGGTACTGATAAACATTTAGAATGTTTTTTATATTTTCAAGATCAAAAAGTACTGAATTTATATTTGCATCCTGGTATAAAGATATCTGTTGTAATTTCTTAGCCCTGGAATTATTGGGCCAGTCATGCATTTTAATTTTGACAGATTTTGCCAAATTACATCCCCTAAATAATCGCCGAATGTATAAACACAGCATCTGATTTCGTTCATTATTTACTTACTTCACAGGGAGTTTGAATATCTTTTTTTGATAATTTCCCTTTATCTATTTTTTCCTGGTGACTGTCTGTATAATATTTTGTCCCTTTTTCTGCTTGTATTTTGTTTGTATAAAAGTGACTTATAAAAACACTTGGAAAATCAAGGAAATCTCTTGTCTACATATGTTTCACATACATTCCTTAACTTTGTTGAATGTTTGCTGTGTAGATTTTATAATTTTGTATAAATACATTTACATTTTGACTTTTTAGAGGCTCTAGCTTTGTGTTTTATATACTCCTGACTGTTTCCCTTTTTAATTAGAGGACTAAAGTTTAACCTGAAAAATGTTGACAGTGGAGAGAGAAACTTGCTATATGTTGGAAGAACATTTATCTAGAGCTATATTAACTTTGAATATATACAAAATTTGGGGAGCCTTAGGGCATTTGTATAATGAGAAATACATCTGCAATTTTTTTTCTGACTTCTTTCCTTGTCTCTTGGTTTTAAAATTAGAAATCTCCGGGGGTGCCTGGGTGCTCAGTCGGTTGAGCGTCCTACTTGGGCTAGGGTCATGGTCTCATGGTTCTTGAGTTCAAGGCCCACATCAGGCTTGCTTGCTGAGCCTGCTATGGATCCTCTGTCCCCTCTCTTTTTGCCTCTCCCCTGTTCTCTCTCTCTCTGTCAAAAATAAATAAAAAACATTAAAAAGAAGATATCTCCAGAGCCAAATTTTAATCCAAATTATTACTAATAGTGATGCTAAAGAAGGATTATTTCTTTTTTTTTTTAATTTTTTTTTTTACTTTATTTATTTATTTATTTATTTATTTATTTATTTATTTATTTCTGAGAAACAGAGTGAGACAAAGCGTGAGCGGGGGAGGAGCAGAGAGAGAGAAGGAGACAGAATCTGAAGCAGGCTCTAGGCTCTGAGCAAGCAGTCAGCCCAGAGCCTGATGTGGGGCTTGAACCCACAATCTGTGAGATCATGACCTGAGCCGAAGTCGGACGCTCAACCGACTGAGCCACCCAGGCACCCCGAGAAGGATTATTTCTTATACAAAGTAAATAGAGTTGTTAGTAATCAATACTAAGCAATCTGTATAGTTTTAATATAAGTATTGAAAACTCACTTGTCTACCAATGAGATGAAGAGGTGAGGAAAATGTCTGTAAAATAATCCTATAGTATGTATCACATTAGGGGATTGTCACAGTACAGCCATGTTTTAGCTAAAGTAATAGAGTGGACACATAAGGAAAAGAGGAACAGGGAGATAAAAGAATTCCATTTTCAGGACACTTGGCTGGGCTCGGCCAGTTAAATGTCTGCCTCTGGATTTTGGCTCAGGTAATGATCTCATAGTTTGTGGGATCGAGCCTTACATTGGGCTCTGTGCTGATAGCATGGAACCTGCTTGGAAGTCTCTCTCTCCCTCTTTCTGTCTTTCTTTGTGCCCTCTCTCTCTCTCTCTCTCAGAATACATAAATAAACTTTAAAAAAAAAAAGAAAAGAGTTTCATTTTCCAGTATCATCCAGGCAGTTAGGCAGGAGAGAAATTTAGGGATTTAAAGTATTGTAAAGCTTGTTTTCTTTTTCTTTTTCTTCCAGTAGATAGTCATTGATATGCTTATTTAATATCAATGAACTCTGACAAATAGGAAGTTTAAAAAAAGAAACACAAAAACCCATCCAGTACAGGATGTATTGTTTTCCTTGAGATTATGATTTTCCTAGAAGCAATCTACACCAGAGATTTTCTTTCTTTACTAAATCTGGGGATAGCTCAAATAGGTCCTTTTATCCTAACCTACCGGATGTTGAATTCAAAACGCAGTGTCACCAATGTATCAGGAGTAGTGGGTGTCATTGAAAAAAGAGATTGTAGGGAATGTGAGGTCAATACTTGTCATGAGCTAACCTGGCCAATGTGAAGAGACTCAGTGATGGAACAAATAATTCTAGTGGTGCTTATGAGACCAGAGAGACAATAGTGGCCTGTCAACATGCAAGCACAATAAAAGCCTAAGCCAAGTCTTACGAGTATAGTTGTCCAGAACAATTCAATATCATATAAAACAGATGCAGAATAAATTACCCACAACAGTGCATGTAGTAAACCGAACATAGCATAAAATAACACGCTATAATTGTTAAGATAAAGTGAAGGTAGTGAAGTAGAAGTACTTACCCCAGTGTCAAACAAGTATATATTGTGTTAAGGTTAACAAACAGTTGTAATGCAATTATATACATGGAGTGTTATTTGGAAATAGTAAGCAATTACTCCCTGATATTTTCCCTTCCTGTTGTTATCAGTTATTATCCAAAACATTAATTGCCTCTAGAAATTGATGTGATGGTTGAGTAGAAAACAAAACAAAACAAAACCCCAATAACCTGGATTTCAGAGGTTTACTCCACAAGATTACTTAGTATTAAAAAATAATGAATGAATGATTGATTGAATGAATAAATAAATACCTTTAAAATAGACCACACTTGTAATAAGACAAAACTATAGCAACAAGGATAAGTCATGAAGGAAGCCATTTCAGAGAAAGGAAAAAGCTTCATAGAGCTCTTTAGAAACCGTCATGGAAAAGTAGCAGAATATTACCTGTGCCATATAAATATACTGCCATCTTCCCAGAAGTTGTAGGGTAAAGGTGAGATTCAAAGGGGCCTTTGTCAAAGGAAAGAGATGCTACAATAACTCTATTATGGACCAAAACTGAAATGCCAGAGATAGTAACAATCGAAACTAGCATTGGCAGCTGCTGATCAGATTATGGTAGATGTACTACACACATGTGTTAGCATCCTACTCCCAAACCTGAATCCGGTTCAGAGCAAAAGGGATTTGATGAATTGCTACATTGTCTAAACCAATGTTTCTGACACCAAAATAATAAGGGTTCAAAGCAGAAATGTAGATAAATTATAGGAGAAAAAAGGCAAAAATCTGTCAATGCAAAGTAAGTGAGGGAATCCCTTTAGTCAGCTGGAAAACAAATCATTGTGAGACAAAACAAAACAAAACACACACACAACACATAATGCAAATAGAAACAGAATGGAAAGAAAAGTAGAAACAGGACTGAGCCTGGCATTCACCTATTAGCAATTAGTAGATTGTATTGGTCACACTGTGAAGATAGATTAATGATCAAATAAGGATGTACATTATTACCTTCACAGTAATTAGTTATACATGAAACTAATTAATTATATCTCCACCTATTATTTGTCTGGCAATCCTTCAAACAGTTCACAAATGGTCTTATTTTAGATCTTTGCAAATTATTTTTTTGTCCTGTTTTTTTCATGGTTTATTCAAAAAACATTTACTGAAAAACAAATATTGTGTAGAGTTCTAAATAAGATAAAGGGAATTAGGCACTGTCTCATGGAACTAACAGCCTACATTGGGGATACACAGTAAACAAATACTGCATGAGTAAGTTTTAAATTTCAGCCACGCATAAATGCTAACAAAGAACGTGAAGTAAACAAGCAGATAAATAAGATGACGGTCTACCAAGCCTGGAGGTGGGAGATAATTGGTGGAGATAGTCAGTAAATTGTCCCTCATATGACAGTAATATTTAAACTGAGACCTAGAAGGTCAGAATTCTAGCCAAATGGGTGAGATAAAAAAAAGGAGAGAAAATATATAAAGCAGAAATATCTGCATATATTTGATGTTTGATTTAAATACCCTTCATTAATAACAAAGCCACCATATTTGCATTAAGCGATGAGGACTGAACATCTAGCACAGGCCTTGGTGTTGATACATATAACTAAGCCTACCAGGCGTCCATTGCTTCTATCTGTATCTCCTGGGAATTACCATTAGGCAATTAAATTTTATGTTATCTCAACAAAATGCATTTTAAGTAAAATATGAAATATTTTACCCTGGGGTCCTATACTAATGCTGGTTTATCTTGGAACTTTATACCAGGGATTGAGAGTTTTAGATTGGAACCAAAATTTGTATAAAAACAAAACACACTTTCAAATAAGAGACATCATGGGAAACAATTAAATAATTTATCTGGACATTTTCATTGAGAAGAAAAATGCATTTAGAAGAAAAATAAATTGGGGCGCCTGGGTGGCTCAGTCGGTTAAGCGTCCGACTTCAGCTCAGGTCACGATCTGGCGGTCCGTGAGTTCGAGCCCCGCGTCAGGCTCTGGGCTGATGGCTCAGAGCCTGGAGCCTGCTTCCGATTCTGTGTCTCCCTCTCTCTCTGCCCCTCCCCCGTTCATGCTCTGTCTCTCTCTGTCCCAAAAATAAATAAACGTTAAAAAAAATAAAAAATAAAATAAAAAAAGAAGAAAAATAAATTATTTAGCTTTCAATTAATAATCATGATATTAAACTCTCCAAATGGTAACAAAAGCACATTGTTTATAAAATCATATAGAGTTTCATCTTTTGTTTTTAGTCAATAATGTATATATTTAAAAGATTAAAAAATACTGTAAAATTCCAGTATACTGAGGAATTCCATTCTTAGTTAGATCAGTGTTAATTTTGAAGTGTCCTGAAAAATAACTATTTGTCAATAATGAAAATTTTCATGGTAGAAATTTATCCTCATCATTCCTGCAACATAAATCTAACTAATGTCATCTTCCAAGTGTTTGGTCAATACCTTTATCATTCTTTTTTTTTTTTTATTGTTAATCCCACTTTTCCAAAGGTAAAGCAGAAACACTAAAATATAAATTTTCTCACGTAAGTCACCAGGATCGTTACTGAAAAGGTTGAAAATCAAACAGGATGAATACATGGTTTTCTAACAAACTTGATTTTGTATTTTAGTTCTGAAATCCGCAGACATAGGCAAAATGGTTGTGAATATAATGCACTTATTATATATATATACTATACCTTCACTCAATCTGGGTAATAAAAACATATGAGAGGTTGTTTCATGGGTTTGACAATTATCAGTTACTTCTACATTTCATAATATATTGAATGCCTGCTACCTGAATTTGTGTTAATAGGAGTCAGAGAGAATCAGATAATAATTTCCAATCTCTCCTATCATTTATTTGGTTGTGGATTTTTACTTCTAAAGGATTGGTTCTCTGAATTTTGGGGTACATAAGGATTTGAGTAAAATAAAATTTCTAAGCTCTGTGTTTTCTCACTATACTAACATTTACAAGCTACTTCTAAGGTGTGAATATCAGTTGCTTGAATATGGCACTCAGGAAGTCAGTGTATGGCTTAAGATACAGAGATTACACCTGAATTCACTTGTGACATTATTAATGTGACCTTTGCAAGGTAATTTTTTTCTCTAAACCTCAGTTTCTTCACATGTAAAATGGGGCTACTGGAATTTATAGGATCGTTGAGAGACTTAATACGTGCTTAGCACACAGAAAATGCTTATCAAATGACAGCTCTATCTTTTTTTTTTTTTTATTTTAAGCTTAATAACTGATGGGAATAAAAGAATATAGTAAGTTGCAGCAATTTCTAACATGATATTAATATTTAATTACATAATAAACATGTCATTATTTAGAAGCAACAATTATTACTACTTTCTAACAATAAAGTGAATGGTGGAATTAAAAAGTATTAACTTATTTAATTTATTAAACACATATTTTGCTTTCTCTGTGCCAGACACTGGTTAAACACTTCAAAAATATTAACTCATTTAATCTTCATAGCAACCCTTTGAAATAAATAAACTGAGGAATAAGAAATTAAGAAATTGCTTCTGGTTACATTCTTAAGTGGAAATGTGAGAGTTAAAATCCAGGTTTTCTCTCTCACAGGAGTCCAATATCTTGAATGAAAACTATTTATTTCTTAATTTTGAGGAGTATAATGTGATAAAATTCTAAAGTCATTAGGAATCCTAGATGAATAGGAATCCTAGATGCACTGAAGAAATATTTCATTGTTAATAAGTTGCTATTTCAAGGTAATGTGGTATTATTTAGTTCCAAGTACTAAATATTTAGTGGCAAGTACTAAATAAAATATCTTAAATCTAACTGAGAAATTTTCTAATTTCAGTGTCAGTGTTAGAATTTAGGGGAGGGACAGTAAAGGTATCCTCTAGACTACGAACTCACTTTGAGATAGACAAGCCACTCTATACAATTGCCACGGAGTTCTATTCAGGCTAACTTACTGGCAGGATTGGATGGAGGATGACCCAGACGGTATGCAGCAATTCCCTGTCCCTATTCTCTACCAAGTCCAGAACTTAATCCTCAGCTTTTACACAGCAAGCAAGGAGCTTGGCAATGAGGTCACAAGGTAATCGTCTAAAGTGGCACCATCTGTGCACTAGACGCTGTACTACTCACTTCAAGTGGCGCCTTCTGTACCACTTTAGGGAAGATCAGGACAAGCCTTCCTGCATTCCGGTCAGGGCATAATATTAACCTTCACGGACCCTGGAACACATGGCCCTGAGATCAAGAGTCATATGCTCTACCCACGCAGCCAGCCAGGTGCCCTCAGAAGCCAAAATTTCTGTCACACATTGAAAAGAAACTTTTCTGAGCAATGATGGTTTCAATGAGGAGACCAAAATTCAATTGCAAAATACTTGTAAAACAATAATACACACACACACACACACACACATCCATGCATACTTGAAAATATTTAGAGAGCAATATACATGTAGGTATGTATTAAGTACATTTGTGTAATCATATAATCATATATATATACACACATACATACATGCACATACACACACACATTTATGTATCTGGGCCAACAGATTCAACTTAAGTATCTGGTTTAATGTAAGACTCAGGTCAATAGGAAAAGGTATTAGAAGGCATACAATTAGAAATGAAAAACTAAATATTTATCACCAGATAGCCTAGTAATTCACATAGATAGTTCTAAGAAATCTATAAAAGTCTTAAAGCTAGTAAGTGCATTTAGCAAATTTGAAACATATAAGTTCGATAGTAAAAAAAAAAATCAAGAAAAATTGTAAAATTAAATGTTAAAAAGTACCATAAAATAAAACAAAAATCCTCAGGGATAGGTTCAACAAAAATATAAAATAATTCTCCACTAAAATTTATACATCAGTAAGATAAATGAAAGAGGACGAGGACAGCAATGAGTAAGTGAAAACATACACCATGATCATCAATTAAAATCCTTATTACTTATGTCTATTTTTCTTAAATTGATCTTTACATTCAATATAACTTGAAGAAAAAAAGTAGCATGGCTTTTAAGTAATTTACAAGCTATTTCTAAAATTATATGGAAATGCAAAGAATTTAAAATAGCCAAAACAATCTTGAAGAACAATGTTGGAGAACCCTACTACATGATTTCAAGTCTTACTGTGATGTTACAGTAAACAAGAGAGTATGATCTTGATATAAAATTAAAGAGATTATTTTGTGGCACTTAATAGATTACCCAGAAATAGTTGAGTTGTATATAATCAATTGCTTCATCACCAACGGCATCAAATCATTTAATTCAGAAAGGAGAAGACTTTTCAACAAATGGAGGTGTAACAGCTAGCTCTCCACAGATTAAAATATAAACTTTTATCCATCCCTCCCACTGTACATAAGAGCTAATTTAAATAGGACAAACACAAATATAAAATGCTAAAATTATTAAATTTATAGAATAAAAGGTATGTCATTTTTCCTATCGTTGTAGGCAAGAAAAATGAAAATATATGTGCAAGAAAAAAACTTACATGTGAATGTCCTTGGGAGATTTATTGTAATAGCCAAACACTGGATATAATCCAAATGCCCATGAGCAGGAGAATGGATAAACAAACTGTGGTTTATCCACAGAGAGGGGTATACTCAGCATCAAAAACAACTCAATACTGGGACATCTATGTGGCTCAGTCGGTTAAGCGTCCACCTTCGGCTCAGGTCATGATCTCATGCTTCATGGGTTCGAGCCATGTTTCCCAAAACATTTCAATAATGGGTTGCATTCATTTAGGAAAAATAAACTTATTTCACTTTTAGACATACAGAAGCAGATTTCAGAAGGTAGTACCAAGTATTTAAAAACATTCCCCTCCACCCCCACATACACTTAAATTCATACAGAGCTCCTTTTGGATGAGTATCAAGCAGTCCTTTCTTTTTAGTCTTGTTTCTTTTGTTTTATTGTCATTTTTTAAATGTTTATTTACTTTTGAGAGAGAGAGAGAGTGGGGGGGAGGTACACAGAGAGAGGGGGACAGAGGATCAAAAACAGGCTCTGTGCTGACAGCAGAGAGCCTGATGCAGGGCTCAAACTCACAAACAGTGAGATGACCTGAGGTGAGGTCCTATGCTTAACCAATGGAGCTACCCAGGCTCCCCTTATTCTACTGTCATTGTAATGAAAATCTCTTTGGTTCTGTTTTCTGACTCCCACTTCCTCCCCAGTTCCTGCTCTATCCTGGTGGTTGGCTGTTGTATCCTCAAATTCATGGTGGGGTGTGTATGTGTGTGTGTGTGTGTGTGTGCGCATGTATTTTTTTTTTTTTTCTTCTGACTTCCACCTGAGGAGTATTCATGGGTTTCTTATGGTAATAGAAATATGATTCATAAGCTTTAAATTTCATTACAGCAGGACATCAACAAAGTTTTTCTTTTGTTAATGGAGCCTTTTTCTCATAGCAAACTTTCACGAATAGTTAGAAATCACTGTCTTACCAAAGACAACCTCCTGAAGGGTGAGGAGAAATAAAGCAGGTGGTGAAAGTGGGTGGGGGTGAGAACACAAAACCCTTTTCTGCTGTCTTTCGTACTTCAGATAGTTCAGGAATAGTATGTATGTATGTATGTATGTATGTATGTATGTATGTATTTACTTTTGAGAGAGAGCGCTCATACTCGTGGAGGGAGAGAGATAATCAAGCAGACTCCATATCCAGCACAGAGCCTGACCTGGGAATTGATCTCACAAGGATGAGATTATGACCTGAGCTGAAATCAAGAGTTGGTCACTGAACTGACTGAGCCACCCAGGCAACTCTAGTTTTTATTCTTAAGATAGGTAGGTATTTTAGTTAGTAAAATGGCCATCAGCAAATGATGCAGTAGGCTAATGTAATCTTTAGCATCTCTTCTCTCCAGACTCATCTGTATTTGCCTCTCAAACTGTGGTATCTAAATGGGGTGTTTCTCCATAGGATGAGAGGGTCCCAAATGACTGGCGATGATTGGGTGGAAGCCAATGGCACAGGAAGTGAAAGAATTAGCCTGAGGCAGAACAAGGTTGATAGAAGTTCATGCAAGGGAGTGCCATATGGAATTCTCCTTTTTTTGTGGGGAGGGGCGGTTGTGAAGTAGCCCTTTGGTTGTTTAAGGCCGATGGATATCTCGAGGTGGGTCACCTGATAGGTTGGTCTGTATCCAGCCAGGGGGTTGCCTTGAGGCCCTTCTACATTCCATTGCTCAAGGCTGCTTGTCTAAAATTGGGCTCTATACAGACACCTCACCTTTTCCTTCCTGGATTCCCAAACCAGGCTGCACTCCGCTGCTAGTCTCTGCTAAAGTGTTAGCTGATAATTAAGATGACAGCTGAAACCCAAGGTGCTGGCTGACAAAATTTAAGGTATCAGCCCTGCCAGAGAGTTTATAAATTAATAAGAGATTTTGGAAAAAAAAATCTTCATTTTGTTCTTTTCATTTTCAAGGTTCAGTCTTTAATATATTCTCTTCTTTATTCTCAACAGTCATGAATATTTCAGTTCATGAAATTAGAAAGATGCAACCATATTTTTATCTAGATTTGTCAGTTCCCATCTTCTGCCCCTACCTGTACTTGCACTATTTAGCAACAGTATTCAAAATGAAACCGTGGATAACCTATAGATATATGGACCACATTACACAGAACTACTTAGATTTCTGTTTATTTCCTTCAGCCAAATCTTTCAGCCCTCAAAATGACTATTAGTAACTTTAAAATTGACATTTTAAATCAAAGCATGACCAGCCATAGGATTCTTAGCTTCTATCCATATGAATAAAATTTTAGTGATTCCGTAATCAAACAAAAATTCTAAAAATTCTTAAGTCAAGTATCTTATTGATCCTCTTAATAGCATTCATGTATGTTCTAATTAATTACTTTGCAGGGAATGGAATATCATAATTTTGGAGACTGACAATACCTTTGATCATTTAACAAGTCTCCATTTCAAGAACGATATGCCTATGATTTCTATAGTCTTTCTTTCTTTCTTTCTTTCTTTCTTTCTTTCTTTCTTTCTTTCTTTCTTTCTTTCTTCTTTCTTTCTTTCTTTCTTCTTTCTCTCTTTTAAATAATATATACCTGGGTATTACATCTTGAAATAAATGTATACATTCTCAGGTACTGCATGTAAGAAACTGACTTACAGGAAATAGGACTTTTCCTATCCAGGTGAAGCAATTCCAATACCTTTATATACAGGATTTTTAGACAAGTCCTCACCCTGCTCCCTTTCATCTGAAATAATTTTTTTTCTGCTTTTAACCTATTTCAAGTTATCAATGTTGAGAGTCATCTACTGATGATAAGATTGGTAGGACTAAATCATGACTATGCTTGCATGTTGAATAATAATTAGGAACCCAGCGGACCTTTGGAATATGGAGACATTTAATCTGGCATCAATGCCAAAAGATGTAGGAGATGCTGAAATTCAGAAGACAATATGAAGGGCCTGAATAACAGTGGGGCAGGGAGGAAACAAAAAGTTTAAATGGAGTTATACTGAAGGTAGAATTCACATTGTTAGGCTAATGATTAGTTGGAAGAAGATTATAACATATTCAAAAAATGAGAGTAACTCTGAGTGTAGAAGTAGCACTAACTGGAAATCCATGGATAATTAGACAGGTTTGGGAAACTAGATTAATTCACACTGAAGCATGTGGAGAGTGAGTTACAGAAGGATATTTAGAAATATTATGAAGGAAATATGAAATTTATGAGGTGATCTGAAAATGAAAAGAGTAGGTATGCTGAGAGATTTATATTCCAGAAATGATAGAATTAAGAAGTGATATTTTATACCAAGAGACACTTAGTCAGTTCAGGATGCTATAACAGAGTACCACAGATTGAGTGGTTTAAACAACAAACATTTATTTCTCACAGTTCTGGAAGCTAAGAAGTCCAAGATCAAGGTGATGTCTGATGTGGTATCTGGCGGGAGGCTGCTTTATGGTTTGCATGAGGCCATCTTCTCACTGTATTCTCACACAGAAAAAGCAGACAGAGGGAGCAAACTGTCAAGGACACTAATCCCATCATGAGGGCTCTAACCTCATGGCCTAATTACCTCCCCAAAGCCCCCTCTCTGAATACCATCATTTGGGGATTAGGGTTTCAACATATGAATTTGGGGGGGAAATAAGCATGCAGTCCATAGCAAACAAAGAGGATACGATCACCCAGGGGAGCCTGTGGACAGGCAAAAACTCTGAGAATACGTAAATATAAGAAATGGAAGGAAGAAATAACAACTAAAGAGACTAAGAAGAAGTAATCAGAGAAGGAGGGTGAGAGCTGGTATCATATATCTCACAGAAAATGACATATGAGGATTAGTGAGAATGGAAATCATATCAGATAGTAATAACCATCATGACTGTGTTCCAGTACTAACTGCCTTAGGTACCTTATCTCATTTAAAATCATAGCATCTCTTAAATAGTAGTAATAGCCACATGAGGTAACAAGGCTCAGTTTAAGTAACTGAACTAAAGGTATATATCCACAAACTGGCAAACCTGGAATTTGAATTTCAAGCTTGTATGAATGTGATATAACCACTAAACTACATTATCTTCAATAATGACTATAAGCTAAGATTGAGAATGAAAAAGGCCCAAGGGTATTTGTTAACTAAACAGTGATCTGAATGAGCAGCTTGAGAATATTTACCAGGATAGAAACTTAATGACAGATAATTGAGATGTGACCAGACTAGATTAGACAGTGTAGACATCAATAAGAAATATGGCACTGAATAAGAAATATGGCACTGAAATAAAGATATAGTTTAGTTTGATAGGTTCCTGGAGTAGAAGGAAAAACATTTTATATTAAGTGCTTTTTTTTAAATGATTAGAGAAACTAGAAAACTGCTCTGTGTTAACAGAATCATTTCACATTTGTGGTATAAGTGGTTTATGGGTCATTGACTCAGAGATGAAAACTGACACAATTGAATAGCAATTTATGCTCACTGATGCATCACTAGGAAATGACCAAAATTAGATAGTCCTTGTTAAAAGTAATTACATACATGAGGTTAAAGAAAGTGAAATGTTAAAATAGACAGATTTCAAAAAGAATTATATTAATCTTGTAGAAAATACTTGTTTTATTTAAGACATACTAGTATCCATAAAACTTAGACTGTACCCCTTTCTGGTACAGATACAAAAATTATAAAAATATGAAAATATATTCTTATAAACTAAGATGATGCTTTTTAAAATTAAGAAGAAAAGGCTAGAGTCTTGATTTTCTTTTTCTTCTTCCAGGACATGAGAGTAATTTTATAACAAACGGTGTTACATTATAGTAACATTCACAGCATGTCTGGCTAAGAAACACTGTTGGGGCACTTGTGAGTAGATTTGTATTACTGATATTTTCATTGAAGATTCTAATTAATCACAACATTATTTGAACTTTGAAAGAAGTAAACCTATTAAAATATAAGATAGGATGTTGGTGTGTTTTATATTTCACTTGTTATGGCCCATAAAGATGAAAGAAAATTTTCTCATTTACTAATATTTGTAACTTTATTTGACTAATGAACATAAGACAAATACGTTTTCATACTGTGGTAGCATCTAATTAAAGCACACAGCCATCCACTTTCAAATACTGAAGGAGATTTTAAAACAAATAATACGCATCTCAAGATTACATTCAAGTATGTACATGAAACACATTACATAGTGGTCTAGGGGCTGGTCTAGGATGAACACAACAAACACACACAACATTCCTTCTGTCTAGGTGTGATTGTGTGACTAAGTTATCACCAATGGAATGAGAACAGAAATAAAATATTCACTCACTTGAGGACTTCCCCTACCTATAGGAAATTGTTTCCTTGGACTCTCTCTCCTTCTCCTTCCACATATGCAGTCACCCAATTCTGACTATGTTGAAGACATATGACTACGGGGAGAACAGAACAATAATATGGAAGAAGAAACATGGGTCCCTAAATGATCTCATCAAATAGCTTCCCCTTCTTAGCCTAGATTTGTCAGATTGTGATAGAAGGGGGAAGTGGGTGGGTGAATAATCATCTATCTTATTTAAGCCACTTAGTTTTCAATTGATTCAGAATTTCAAGGGAAGACGTGTGAAATATTTATTTTGTCAATCACCAACATTAAATCAATGACATTCACATGCAGGGCTAAGACTTTTGTAACACTTCCTAACCCCAAGAAAGCATAACTAGAAAATCTTATTGTGAGGATTGCATGTCTTTGTAAAGGACTAAAAACTATTAACCAGTTTTCACCTAAAATCCTCCATCTTCCCTTCTAATTATACAAGTTAGGAAAAGGAAACTTCTCTGTTATTTAAGTGTTTACCTCATAGGTACCTATTGTTAGCATCTTCGTGTATTCCCTCACCCAGGTTACAGAAACATACCTCTCTATATAAACATATGTGCATGTGTTGTACAGAACACATTTACAGAATGGAATAATATAACATAAAACATTCATCAACCTAATTTTTCATTTAAAAAAATATGAACAGATTCCTAGATAGGTACATATAAATCTACCTTAAAATTTTTGGAAATGCTGCTTAGTATTTTATTTTATTCCTCCGCTATATTTAAGGAGTCATTTATCATGGCCATTTAAATTGTTGTCAATATTCTATTACAACATATGTTTTAATAAGTGATAAATAGGTACTATATAGATAATGTCTTTATATATTCATGCTGTTATTTCTGTAGCAAAATCCTAGAAGTATTATTCTGCCACAAAACAAGCATAATTCATCCTAAGATCTTGTCTCCAAACTGTTGGCACCAACTTATAGCCACATAAATAATGTATTTGAATGGTTATTCTCTACTTATTACCATCAAATGTTACTAGGTATTCACCTGCAGCGTGCAATTAACTAATTAAATAGTTCTTACAGTAGCACAAGATCAGCTATATACACATGATATCTATGAACAAAAAAGCAGGAAGAAAATAATTTAAATATACAAGGTCACTGAGATAACAAAGTAGGAAAATGGTTGCCAACAACTATATACATGCATGTTTGATAGGTACTTTCCAACAAAAAGCAAACAATAATTGCTTGCAAAGATATCTGGTGCAAATTTTCTCCTTTTGTTCATACTGTGTCCTCTAGAAGCATCAGATAGTATAATATAGAGTTGTAACATCACAGTAATTGAAATATGATTATATCCAAATTGCTTTCACAATTACTAAGATTTAAATTCAATTATTTTGGTTAATATGAATAGGGGGACACAATCACAAAAGTATATCATTGTTTGCATGATGTATTCCCTGCTGTTCATGGCACTGAACCAAATACTACATAGACGTGAAGCTAATATAAAGGGCATTAACTCTGGAAGATTCCCATTTGTAATTCTGTAGTATAAAAATTAATATAGAATGAAGAAGTTGATCTTGACTTAAAATAACTTCATATTTCTGATGTATTTCTATTTTCCTTTTCTACTTTCTATTTGTGGGGGTTGGGGAGCTAAGTGGCTCTTTTCAGAAAGAGCAAAAGAGAAATGGCTAGAAAATGTGCTCTAGTATAGCAATTGAGAAACCTGAAGTGATGTATATAGTGAATGGTGCTTTAAAAGAGGACACTCAGCAGACCTGATTTTTCCAAGGATCTGAATTGCATTTTAGCAATTCAGAAAACGTATATGGGAAACAGATTAGTGAAAATGTGTGCAACAAAAACAAAATATACAATGTGTATCACTACAGAAATCAGACCAATAATAGATAAATATCCTGTGAAATGCAGGCTTTGTCATCCAGACATCAAAAGCTTTCATTCCAAGTGGCAAATTCTTTAAAATAAATGGAAGCAAATCGCAGATTGAGGGTATTGTTCAATTTAAAAATTTATAAGATCTGTGATTCCTCACACAAAAGTAACGCAGTGTAGAACAACATCAAATCACCGTTCCACACTCATGCTATGTCTGAGGAGTACATTCCTGGTAGGAAGACAGGTTTCAAATGATATCAGAGAAACGTATAGAGCAAACGTGCATACACAATTTCCAGTTGTGCTTGTTTAATTAGATGCCAGCAACAGCAGCAAACAATAGTAAAAAGGACATGGAAACAGAGTGTTAATGAGATTCAGATAAATCAGATATCACTGTTGGACTGCAGATAAAAGATAAGCCCCACTATATGTGCATTTTAATCAACCTGATCACAGTTTTGATGAATGTGCCAAAGGGACTGTTCTTTGCTCTGTTTTTACAGCGAGTGAAAAGCAACAAAAGGAGCAGTTTTGATTCTCACACTTCCTGACAGATGAGTCATATGGGATTAATGTTGAAATTCATTAAAGCTAAAATTCTAGCTAAGGATCATATTTTACTTGATATATGCATTACCATTGTATAAATGCGATCCTTAGGAGCCTGGTTAGCTAATTAATGATTCTGGCAATTGGGCAAAACCTGAGAGATACTGTGTGTGTGTTTGTGTGTGTGTGTGTGTGTGTGTGTGTGTGTGTGTGTATGAAATGCATAAATATCTAAACACTCATAATCACACAAAGAACACAATTCATGCCACTTTTCCAAGAAAATATTCTGAACCTATATAGTAAAACATCAATTTTGCTCCCACTGAATAAAAGCTACATCTCTCAAATATAGAGCTGTTCCATTATCTAACCATGCATGATCCACGTCTCTGGGTATAAGAAGAAAAAACATTTTATTGAAAACATATTTACTAATGAATGACTTAAAATGAGTCTCCAACTAAAGACTTACCACTTAACATTAGAATTTATTCCAGCTGGATGTTGTCCGTCAATCTTTAATCGAATTTTCAGATGAACAGAAGAACATCTGACATTACACTGCAAATATGATAATGAGAGCAACTTTAAATAACAGATCTCAAGAAAGATGCAAGATTTCATAAGGTAGATGAAGGTGCTGTTGAAGAACAGCTCAAATCATCAGCATGGCATTAACAATGGAGTCTTTTTGAGAATTAAAATGGATTAGTAGTTTAAGAAGTTAATTTGACAATGGATGACATGTCAAAAGAGAATGGTTTCAGGGTCAAAAGATCTAGGACTTTGGGATCAAAAGATCCTGAACATTTTTTCTAAATAACAGCTTTCTGAATATGCAATGGAAGCAAAGACGAAGCAAGAGATATTTTATCATACCACATAATAACTTTGGACAAAATGTAATCAGTAGTTCAATCCCTGATTCATATTTTGTCTTAAGTATTAGAGAAAACATGTAATTATAAGTCTAATTGTTGCCCAACACATGAAAACATAACTTTTACAAGCTAAGTTTTATTTTTAAGATAAAATTCCAAGAAAATTTTTTCTTCAACATTTACTATGAGTTTTCTGGCTTTTTTTTTAGTGGATTCTCTTTAAGTGGCTCTGTTAATGAGGCATAAGAAATCTACAAGGTATGTAAAAGTTGTTTCCATGAAATGTTTCACAGGAGCCATGAAAAACTGAACCACCAAAACCATTAGAAGAGTTGAGGAACACCGCGGTGCACATGCAGACACTAACACAGAACCAGTATAAGCTGGACCAGACCTACACAGATGCCTTATGAACTGCCTTACAGTTACCTTAGTGCGTTTTAATACTAAAATCTCCCAGCAGCAAGATGCTCTGCAAGGTTTTGAACGTATGACATATGCATTAGCATGCGAACATGCTAAAGCATGTGCATTTAACATAGGTGTCTAAGTAATAGAATATGAGTAAATTCCCTAATGAATATGCAGGCTTCCTGCCCTTGACCCCTAGCATACTGAATAAAAGCTTCCTGCACTAACCCCAAGAGGAGACAATGCTTTGAGGCCTATTTCCCTGTCTCCATACTAGCTGCAAGTGATAAAATACTTTTTGCTCAAATCAAAAGAGGGCTGATCTATTGGCTGATGCATCCTAAGCTGGGGACCCTCTGCATTCAGTGAAGTTACTTTTAAGAATACTATCTGTCATTAAATGATAAGTTCCATTTGTACATGAAATGTAAGTTTAGATCATGGTCTAATTTATCTGGTTGATCTCTTTAGGTTAAAATGTCAACCATTTCTTAGGCTGAGCATGAATAAGACAGAATTTCCCCATGGAAGCAGTTAGTTTACTGGGAGAGACATTCACGAAAACAAAACAGTATTCCAGTGTGATAAGCAGAATAAAAGTTGTAAATTCAAATGTGAAATGTAAGTGGATAAAATGGTGTCTTGGTTCATAGAAGACCACACAGATACCATTTGATAGAGAAATATATCGAGTTGTGTTCTTTTGTATCTGTATCTGCTTTTCTTAATTATAAGGATTAATTTCATTTGGCTTTAAGTATGTGTATTTATATATACATATATATGTATATTCATCTATGCTTTATCATATTTGATATGTGTTTTTTTCTCTCGTTGCATGTATAACTTATCTTTAGCAATGTTCCATGACATTAAATCAGCTTGGATAATTTAAAAGGACATCATAACTACAACTCTGAAATATTCCATCATCAGAAAGTTTTATAAAAACATGCACTTGGTTTGAGGATGATCAAAGGGAAAAAATATAAAAACATTAAAACTTTTGGGTATAGGCAGCTGCTTTGAAAATCTAATGTGAAGATTTGGAAAATCTTGGTATTTGGTAGTCTTAGTAGCTGCTTTTTTATAATTTTATTTATTTATTTTGGGGAGGGGGAGAAAGAGAGGTAGAGAGAGAAAATCTCAAGCAGGCTCCACACTGGCAGCTCAGAGCTCAAAGTGAGCCTTGAACTCACCAATTGTGAGATCATGACCTGATCCGAAACCAAGAGTCAGATGTGTAATTGACTGAATCGCTCAGGTGCCCCTGTAGCTGCTTTCTTTAGGGGTGAACACACCATGAAATAAAACGCACACAAACAATAAAAAAGTAAGAAAAGGGATGTCTAGGATCAAGAATAAACGTGTGGTTAAAGAATTCAATTGAATGGTGGACCTAGGCCCACAGCTGCCTTCATGGTGTTCTACTTGTTCAGTCAAACAGGGCCCCATGCTTGGTTTAATGCTCAGCTGTCTCTGTTTTGAAATTCCTTATTATTTTAAACAGATGTCCCAACATTTGTTTTGCACTGGGCCCTGCAATTATGTACCTGGTTCTGCCTAAGACAGAACTAACAATGTTTTCAGAGAAATCAGTGACCAAAGAAAAAACAGTGTTAATTCTTTTTTTTAATGTTATTTATTTTTGAGAGAAAGGGAGAATGAGAGAGCACGTGCAAGCATCCTGAGAGTGGGGGAGGGGTACAGAGACAGGGACAGGATGTGAAGCAGGCTCTGTGCTCACAGCACAGAGAAAACAGTGGTAACTCTTCAGAAGAAAGTTAACAAGTTAGAAGTTTATTCTTAAAAATACTGCAATTTTCATTCCTCTATAACTCCTCAAATATAACCTTCCTCATATGAATTATTCTCCCTAAAAATGAGGATGTTTTCAAGGTTCTCACTCCTTTTCAAGCAGAGGTACAGTACAGCATAGAGGACTCAAAAACATACAAGTAGATCTGGTCACTTACTTGAGGTATTTCTTGGTCCCCATATAAATCTAGAGGAGAGATTCTACAACATTTTGGTTTTAAAACTCCTCTATGCTTTTAACAAGTATACTCAAGCAATCTCTTACATGAGATTTTGTTTTGTGGGTTATATCTTTACATATTAGCCTTTAATAAATTAAAATAAGATTTTAAATACAAATTAGTTCATGCAAAATAACAAAAATACATTACATTAGTGAAAATAACATGTTTTATGAAAAATATATTTTTCAAAACCAAAATGGGAATTCTGGTTACTGCTATAGGCCGTAGAGAGTTGGAAAGAGTGTCACTTACACCCTTACACTAACAACAGAACAATAAAAGTCATACTAAATTGAAATTAATGACTTCTTTATCAATAAATTACGGAGCAAAGCAATCAACTGGTCCCAAATCTAACAGAGACAAAGTCACATGCGTAGTCCCTGGAGTAAACATAACCAGCAAGAAGCTTGCAAAATGCAAGTTCCAGAAAATAATGTGAAGTTTTGGGGGCTGCAGAAACTGGAGAGATAGCCACACACTTGCAGTCTCACTCTCTGTGAATACCACTGGGCACACACACAGACCCACAAATTTAAGGAGAGCACAACATTTTTTTCTTTTGGTGACCTGGGGGAAAAGGAAGAGAAGCTGTGAAGGATGGACACAAATCTCTGCCTTAACTCTTTTCCTATCTCCATTGCAGCACAAAGGAATTTAATAAATAGGGAGAAGGGCTACAAACATCATTACTCTAATGACACTGTGAAAATTCTGTGCAGCTGGGGAAGGAAAGAAAATAAAACAATACCCCTGGGAAAAGAGAAAAGAATAAACTGGGCCCTAAACTGCAGTGCCAAGAGGAGCAGAGGAACTGTCAAAGTCACAGGGTCACTGCAAGACCCAGGGTCACTGTGACTGGTAAACACAGAAGCTATTCAGAAAACAAAACCAAAACAAAACAGAAACAGAAACCATCCTCTCTTTTCCCCCACCTCCCACTACTCTATAGCAGTAAGCTAACAAGTTTCTAGTAGTAAGTTTGTGTGCCCCATACAGTCTTCGGAAATCGAATATTTTGCAAACAACTACCATTATTTTAAAAAATACCACAATTCACCAAGTTAAAGATATACTTTTATTTCTTACAAAGAAAAATTAGGGCCAATTAAGTCATGAGCTGTCAATGACTGTAAAACATAGCCCATTTTCATCCAGAGATGTTTAAAACTGGAAAAATATTTGCCATAAAATTGAAGAAATACAGTATAATATTGCTGCTCTGTATAATAGCAAATTAATAAATGACATTATTGAATGTAAACAAATATACAAAAATATTCCCACAAAATTGATAAAAGGATTATTCTTAAGAGGTGCCCTGCAATGTGGAAGGAGTCAAGGGGAACTCTTCCATTGAATTGTATGAATTATTTTACAGTGAGAATGTTAACATTATGTGTATTTAAAAATGATTTTGGGGGGCACCTGGGTGGCTTAGTTGGTTGAGCAGCTGACTCTTGATTTCAATTCAGGTCATGATCTCGTGGTTCCTGAGCTCCAGCCCCCCTGTCAGGCTCTGCACTGATAGCAAAGAGCCTGTTTGGGATTCTCTCTTTTCCCTCTCTCTGCCCTTCCCTGTTCTCTCTCTCTCTCTCTCTCTCTCTCTCTCTCTCTTGCAAAATAAATGGAAAAAAATGATATTCAAAATTATATATGAATGTGCTTCATAAAAAGTGAAGCATTAATGCAAAAATAAATGACAAATATCAGACTCTTCAATAATTTAGAATCTTTACTGTCAATACAGGAGTAAGCAGGAGAGAATACATCAGAGCTAGAAAACTAATGGATGATTTATTAGGAATCTTGACTAAGTATCCTAACCAAAAGAGAAAAAAAAAATGTGTATTGAATTAGGAGCCACTTACAACCGAAAAGTAGTGTTTGTTATAAAGAGGACATTTATGCTTACAGACCTCTGGTCTGTCCACAGTGAGGGTACATCTAAAACAAATATCTTTTTAGGGGCACAAGGGTGGCTCAGTCACCCTTAGCTAAGTATCTGGTTCTTGGTTTTGGTTCAGATCATGAGCTCACAATTCCTGGGATTGAGCCTCATTGACTGTCTCTGTGCTCACAGTGTCTCTCCCCTGCTTGCATGTACAAACTCTGTCTCTTTTAAAACAAATAAGTAAACTTTAAAAAAAAGGAAAAAAATCTCTTTTTAATACTTTCTTCCATGGGAAAGTAGAACTCATGGATTCATTGGAAATAACATTTGTTGAATACACACCATATTACAAGTACTGTGCTAGGCAGAGGGATTCAAAATATATGGTCTGATTTCTAATTGAGATGATGAAATAATGTAATGTTTTAATTGAATTATTCCAATTTCCCATTATTATAAAACTACAGTGATATGACTGCCTGAAAGTTACTGCCCTTATCAAGTAAACCACACCGTCCATAAAATGGAATAAAATGCAAAGCATTAATCTCAGAAAGTACTATTTTGATTGTTTAACAAAACTAAAAAAGAACAAAAAATATTTTTCCCCAAACAAGGTCACTGAAGATGTATTTACTTTGTTTAGCAAGAGTCTCCCCACTTTAGGTTTAATAATTTGTCATAATCAAAAATTAGAGTGGGTTTTGAATAACAATACAATTAAGATGACAATGAAAATAAGGCATCCAAATCAGAAAGGAAGAAGGAAAAATGTCTCATTGGCAGATGATATAATCATATATATAAAAAACACCAAAATCCCACCATAAACATGTCAGAACCAATACACAAATTCAATAAAGTTGTAGGATATAAAATCAATATATAAAAATCAATTATGTTTCTGTATATTAACTACAAAGTATCAGAAAGAGAAATTAAGGGTACCTGGGTGGCTCAGTCAGTTAAGCATCTAACTTTGGCTCAGGTCATGATCCCATGGTTCAGGGGTTTGAGCCCCATGTTGGGCTCTGTGCTGACAGCTCAGAGCCTGGAACCTACTTCGGATTCTGTGTCTCCCCCTCTCTGCCCCTTCTGCTTGTGCTCTATTTCTCTTTCTCTCTCCCTGTCAAGAATAAACATTAAAACATTTTTTAAAATTAAAAAAGAGAAATTAAGAAAATAATCCCATTTACAATTGCATCAGGAAGATAAAATAACTAGGAATAAATTTAACGAAGGAGGCAAAAATCTGTACATTGAAAACTATAACGCCTTGATGAAAGAAACTGAAAACACAAATAAATAGAAAGATGTTCTGGTTTCATTGATTAGAATAATTAAAATTGCTGAAAGTCCATACTACCCAAAGTGATCTACAGATTTAATGCAATTTCTATCAAATTACAATGATATTTTTCACAAAAATAGAAAAATTCCTAAAATTAGTATGGGACCACAAAAGATCCCAAATAGACAATCTTGAGAAAGAACACAAAG
>NW_024412469.1:5062861-5079762 GCF_014898765.1 Herpailurus yagouaroundi
ACACACAAAAGAATGAAACTGGGCCCCTATCTTACACTGTACACAAAAATCAACCCAAATGGATTACACACTTGAATATAAGTCCTCAAACCATAAAACTTTTACAAGATAACAGAGAGAAATAAGCTCCTTGACATTAGTGACTGCAATATTTTTTAGCTTTTGGCTAAAGGCAACAAAGCAAAAGGCAACAAAAGCAAAAATCAACTACATCAAGTACCTCTACATCAAACTAAAAAGCTTTGCACAGCAAAGGAAACTGTCAACAAAATGAAAAGGCAACCCACTGATTGGGAGAAAATATTTACAAAGTATACTTCTGATAAGGAGTTAATATACAAAATATATAAAGAACTCATACAACTCAATGGCAAAAATCCCCAAATGATCCTATTGAAAAATGGGCAGAGTAACAGAACAGACATTTTTCCAAAGACATACAAATGGCCAATGGGTGCATGAGAGGTGTTTGATATCATTAATCATCAAGGAAACACAAATGAAAATCACAAAGTGGTATCATCTTAAACTTATTCGAATTGTTGTCATCAAAAAGACAATAGATAACAAGTGTTGGCAAGGATGTGGAGAAAAGAAAACCCTCAACCAAGGTTGGTAGTTTGTAAATGGGTACACCTCTATGAAAACATTCTGGAGTTTCCTCAAAAAATTAAAAGCAGAACTACCTTATAATCTGCCAATCCAACTTCTGATGTATATTCAAAGGCAATGAAATTACTAAGAGATACTTGCAGAGAAAAATGACGTAAACATAATACACACAAACAACATTTGGGTATTGCTCAGCCATAAAAAGGAAGAATATCCTGCCATTTGTGACAACATGGGTGGATCTTGAGGACATTATGCCAGGTGAAATAGTTCAGAAAGTGAAACACAAATATTGTGTGATCTCACTTATATGTAGAATCTAAAAACAAAACAAACAAAAATAAATAAACTCATGGAAATAGAGAACAGATTGGTGGTTTGCCAGTGGTGGGGGTGATGGATGGGGGTGTGGCAGAAGTGGTCACAAGGTCCAACTTTCAGTTATAAGATAAATAACTTTTGGCAATATAATATACAGCATGGTGATTATAATTAATAACACTATATTTTATATTTGAAATAAAATAAGATCTAAGAGAATAAATCTTACAAGTTCTCATCACAAAGGAAAAAGTGTACAACTATGTGAAGTAATAAATGTAACTTACTGTGAGAATCATTTTCCAATTTGTACATGCTGAATAATTACATTGTACAACTTAAGCTAATATAATACTGTATGCCAATTGTATCTCATTAAAACTAGGAGGAAGAAGATGAAAATGAAAGTGGTCTTCAGATGATTTCTTTTTTTTAATTTTTTTTTCAACGTTTTTATTTATTTTTGGGACAGACAGAGACAGAGCATGAACGGGGGAGGGGCAGAGAGAGAGGGAGACACAGAATCGGAAACAGGCTCCAGGCTCTGAGCCATCAGCCCAGAGCCCGACGCGGGGCTCGAACTCACGGACCGCGAGATCGCGACCTGGCTGAAGTTGGACGCCTAACCGACTGCGCCACCCAGGCCCCCCCAGATGATTTCTAAATAAACAACTTCCACTAAAAACAAATGAATATATTATTTGTTCCAAATAAGATAATACAATTTTAGTTAAGACAAATGAGCAAGAAAGTATGTCTCTTTCTGAGTCTTACTCATCCTTAGAAGTAATTTTACAATGCTATTCTACAGCTACACAAATTTCCATCTTTATATACACATATACATACACATATATACATATATATGACTTAAATAAGAACATGGAAGTCAGAGGTGAAAAATACTGTAACTAAATTTTAAAAAGCACTGAATGCATTAGAATAGATACCTTAAAGATGGAAAGATATATATTAAAATCGCATTTAATAATACCAATAGTGCATTGCCTCTTTAGGATAAATAAAATCCCACCAGATGGAGAGAATTCATAAGCTCCTGAACAAAATGACTGCTAAGATAAATTTATAAAAAAATAAGTACACTATTAAAATATGAATATTTTTAAAATTTTTTATAATATTTATTTTTTGAGAGAGAGAAAGAAAGAGAGAGAGAGAGAGAAAGAAAGAAAGTGGGGGAGGGGCAGAGAGAGAGGGAGACAAGATCCTAAGTGGGCTCAGTGCTGACAGCAGAGAACCAGGCGTGGGGCTCAAACTCATGAACTGCAAGATCATAACCTGAACTGAAGTCGGACGCAAAGTCAGACACTTAACTGACTGAGCCACCCAGGTGCCCCAAATAGAAAGCTTTCTTCAAAATGTATTATGTAGGGCACATGGGTGGCTCAGAAAGTTAAGCATCAGACTTCACCTCAGGTCATGACCTCACAGTCATGTGAGTTCGAGCCCCGCATTGGGCTCTGTGCTGACAGTTCAGGGCCTGGAGCCTGCTTTGGATTCTGTGTCTTCCTCTCTCTCTGCCCCTTCCTCACTTGCACTCTGTCTCTCTCTGTCTTTCAAAAATAAATAAACATTAAAAAAATAAAAAAAATTTTATAAAACGTAGTATGTGGAACAGAGAGGGAGGCAAACCATAAGAGACTCTTAAATACAGAACAAACTGAAGGCTGATGGGGGGTGGGTTAAATGGGTGATGGGCACTAAGGAGGGCACTTTTCAGGTTGATCACTGGGTGTCCAATGTAAGAGACGAATCACTGGCTTCTACTTCTGAAGCCAAGATTATACTGTATGTTAACTAACTTGAGCATAAAAAAATAAAATTAAATAAATAATAAAATGCATTATGTGGAGAGCAGTAAAATAGAGCATGAGATCTAAAATCTTATTTTTTTTTTAAAAAGTTTAAGATAAAAGCTAATGGTGCATAAATTGTGACCTACTGTTTATGTGGACAACATAAAAAATTGCAAAAATAATTACTAATCCCATTTTAAAGGAGGTAATTCAAGTTCAGTAAGGAGTAAATTCAACAGGAATGAAAGCATTGGAAATGTAGGCATGTAAACTGAGAATCCTACTGGAGTTTCAATGGCTACGAAGGAAATCAACACACATTTTTAAAGTGCATTATTGTCTTTGGTCATTAGAGCATTGTTCAACAATTAACTTTTCCCCAACAAAGTAAATGATACCCTGAGGGCTTGGCATGATTAATATACCTTTAGAAACTTAGCAATTGTCTTCTTCCTTAGCAATAACATTTTGAAAATCGCTGCTTTTTGTGTGGAAAGCACTTTATACATATTAAGTAGATCGTTACTAGAACTATTCCTATGGGGCAATTAAGTGGAAATTGTAAAAAAAAAAAAAAAGTTAATAGATTTGATCACTGTAAACACACATACCTACAACATAGCAAAATGGACACACAATACAATTTTTAAAATGAATATTAGTGTTGTTTATTTTTTAGATTATTTGTAGTAGCATTTGTGTCTATAGAGATTACTCTAATGAAGGCAAATAAATGTTTTCATTCAAAGTTCAACTTGGAAATACAAAAAGCTCTTCTGGGATCTATGTAACTAGAGTTCTAATTAAGAGCATGTCCTGAACATGATGCTGTTATATTTTAATAGAAGGGTTCAATTGCATAGATATTTTTATGGTTTAAAATGCATTTGCTGAAGATTTTATCTTCATATTTTGTATATATTCTTTAGTGTGTGTATGTGTCTGTGTGTGTACATATATATATACATATATATATATGTTTGATAAAAACAATAAGAAATTATTTACTCTTTATAGTAGGCATTCTTTGATCCTGTTAGAGGCAGTAAGGGCAGCGAGATCTGAGGATTTCACTGAACAGTTTTACAGCAATAGACAAAGTAGTTTCATTACCACAGGCTCAGTTTTCTCTTGTGAGTCTTAGGCAATTCTTTTACTGTCCTTATTGCAGACAATTTGTTATTTTAACTGTTCTCCTCTCAAGTCATGTCGTTCCATTGAGATCCTTGGTCTATCTTGACTCTCAGGGCTCCCTTTAACCTAAAAGTCATTCTGATGAGTCTATGAGACAGGAATTACTCAGGAAATAGAGTCGAAGATTACAAAATATTTAATGTGGTATTTGGAATAAATATTACTTTGAGTTGAAACACCCATCCCTGAAGGGCAAGAAGTAATACTGTCCAAGTCATATGCTGTTGGTAGATCTTAAATAAGTTCTATCCTCTCCTGAGTTAAGAGGCAGATTGTTTATGCTTTATGAGAGCCAAATTTCTTGTCCCAGGAACAACATAAAGGATGAGTTTCTGTCCAGAAGGACCTTTTCACAAATATTGGTATTTTTTACAGTGTATCTTGTTTATTTGTTTTAATAAAACATACCTTTTTTTATAATGTTTCACAAGTCTGACATCATGATCAGATTTTCTCTTGTGCAAGCATATTGCCCAAGGCAAACAGCATCATTTCTGGTGACATCTTGTTTTCGATTATGAATAGTATCCAAACCCTGAGAAGGTTCATGGCTAGCAGTCTGATAACAGACTCTTTTTGGAAGATGAATTACCCTTAATGTCCTTTGTTCCCTTTCAGTAATTTAGTCATTATGACTTGGAATTTTTTTTTTCAGATTTCCATTGTTCCATGTATGAATTTCTAAAAAATGTTTAGTCCACAAAAGAACCCAAATCGAAACTCACTTCTTTGGTAGAAATGTTTAACCAATGTCGGTTATGAGCAGCTATGCACATTTGAAACCCTTTAGCTTTTAATCTTATTTAAAAAGTAATCAGGTTGACTTACCATCAATGTATCTGATGTTGTTTCTGATGATTTGACTCTGATTCAATTATCAAGCAAACTTACGTTTTCTATTTTTTTCCTTAATTTATTTTGAGAGATAGAGATAAAGAGAGAGGCAGAGAGAGAGGGAGACAGAGAATCCCAAGTAGGCTCCGCTCTGTGCTGTCAGCACAGAGCCTGATGTGGGCCTCAAACTCACAAACTATTGAGATCATGACCTGATCCGATATCAAGAGTCGGATGCAACTCAGCCACCGCAGCATCCCACAAACTTATGTTTTCCATGTAACATTGATGATAGTTTCTTTAAACATGTTAGAAAGTAGAAACTTTTGTTTCCTGCAAAGAATGAATAGCTCTCTCTCTCTCTCTCTCTCTCTCTCTCTCTTTTTTTTTTTTTTTTTGGTATGAGAAACTTAAAAAATGAAGATGACTATAAAAAACAGCCATGTTTCCATTACTTCAGGGTTCACCTTAAACATTTTGTTAAATCACTTCCTGCCATTTTGAAAAGGGAAAATAGAAACATTTATGGTAACAGATTTAGTTGAAGTTCTCCTTACTGGTCTCCTTAATTCTCCTACCCAACCAGGCATGTTTCTCCAGCCCACAATTTCTATGTTGACAAACAGACAGGATTTTCATAAGCAATGTATAAAATTGTTTATGTGATTTTTTTTATAAACTGCATTATTCTTGCTCAATCTGTAACTTCTCTTCACCAACCTCCTGTTTGAGAGATCTAGGCACATTGATATATAAAGATAGTTCATTGTTTTAAATTCTTGTCTGATGTTATTTGTTTGAAAATTATTATTCATAAATATTTTGATTGTTTCCTGAATTTTAAAGTAAAAAATACTGCAACAAACACCTTTGCATAGCACTTCCAAGATGTTTTGAAATTTTTGTTGGGTAAATTTTCAATTTTACTATCATGAATTTTAGTTTATTTGTACTATTCCATTTTAAAAGCTTGCCAGATTAAGCAATTGCTTTTACTTAATTAAGTGTACTGCAGTCAGTTATGTCTTAAATTTCTTAAGGATTTTAAGACTACTTAATTGACTTTATGTATGTATGTATGTATGTATGTATGTATATATTTACTAAAATGGTGGTGTATTTCTCTTCCATATAAAAAAAATGTAGTGGAATCTCTTGAGTTTTCCTGGCAATGCTTTATTTATTTTTAAAGACTGATTAAGTAATACACTCTGTGCACCACTCAATTATTCATTTACAACTAGATACAAAATAAAATCTAACAATAGCAGGTTTCCTATTAAATTTCCTGTATTGAAGTTTTTTTTTAAGTTAATGTTATTCTAAGCAAAAACAAATGACATAAAATCCTATTTCTTCATGGTAAACTTCATTAATAATTGGAGGCATCATTTTTAATAAATGAACCAAGCAAGCTTTCTCAGTAACAATTCATTAAAACTTTGCTTCAAAAGATGATTTTTATAAGCAAGTTATAAATTTTATAGGCAAGTTACAAATTGTTTTTTGCACTTGAAGTACAGCTAGATTAACTTTTTACAAATCAAAACACTTTACTACAATACCAAATACATTATTGTTAGCAATATGACTTTCTCTAAAGAACAGTAAAGGTTTTATAGAGTGTAATAAGTCATCATCTTAAAAAAAGTATTCTGAGACTGGCCAGTTTGGTAGAGGAAAATAAATGGAGGTAATGTAAATTTAAGTTTAGCATTTATTCCATATGAAAAACAAAATTATCTGAGATTCAAACCTAAAATTCGGTAGTCCTGTAAGTCAGATCTATTTTAGAAAATACTTTAAACTTTACCTGATACATACAAAGAAGTATCTGCTGTATTATCCTATATTTTTTAGCTGCACATCACCACATCAGCACTCTACGATGGGCATTTCTTGCTTCTATCATTAATAATATAATAAATTCAAATTCCTGACTAACTTTCACATTTGAAACATTTCCAGACAGGCACACAATGGATTGGAAATTAAACCAAAGGAAAGAGAGAGAGAGAAAGAACTTTTTTATTTTATTTTCTTTTCAAAGTTTATTTATTTATTTTGTGAGAGAGAGACAGAGATAGAGTGCAGGGGAGGGGCAGAGAGACAGGGAGAGAGAAAATCCCAATCAGGTTCCGCACTGTCAGCTCAGAGCCTGTCTCAGGGCTTGAACTCATGAACCATGAGATGGTGACCTGAGCCGAAATGAGAAGTCAGATGCTTATCTGACTGAGCCACCCAGGTGCCCTGAGAAATCTCTTTTCAGCCAGTTTGAGAACAGTATATTGTAACAGATTATAGGCACACACACAAACACGCGCGGGCGCGCACGCACACACACACACACACACACACACACACACACACACAGAGTTACATAATCAGAATCCATTAAATAATAGTATGACTCTTTTAATAAGAAAAATTGGCCATTATTATAAGAACTAATTAGCAAGAAGATAAAAATTAAAAAAAAAACTCTTTCCAAGCTTAGACATCTGTGGAAAAATATTTGAACCTACTAATAATTTCTAGTTAATTAACATTATATTTATTGTATTCTGCTTAATATATCTTGTTCACAAGAACATTGATATATGATGAAAAAATAACACTGATATAATTTCTGAATTATTTGTAATTACACATCAGTATTCTTCAATTGAGAGAATAAAGCAAATGATTAAAAAAATGGCCACTTATAAAACAAATGCAGTATCACAAATATACCCAAAGTTATTCCCTGTCTGGAAGGAGATGACAGAGTACATTTGGAGACAATTACATGAAAGTTATTTACAAAGAATTTATACATGTATATAACATAGAAATATAAAGAGAAATTATAACATATATAGTGTGTATATGTGTGTATATATATACATATATATATATGATGCATATTACACACACACACACACACACAGAAAAGAGTTCATTGTATTTCCATGTTAAAAGGTTAGTGAGGGATGATGAACAGAGACCTCAGAGAACAGCAAGGTCAAGCTGTGAGTGTGTAAGGGAATGAGTGTGTGTGTGTGTGTGTGTGTGTGTGTGTGTGTTTGTGTGTCTTTATGAACGTTCATGTTGATGAAAGTGGTTATTGGTAAAGAATGAATTATAGGACAGCAAGGTAAGAGAGGCAATGGGTAGCAAACACCAAGCCAAATCTATAGCACCTGTTTATGCTGAGGAATTCCCTGTGGAATAGTGCTGGTGAAAGAGTGTAAATGCAGTAATATATAAAAAACTGTGGTAGGATTAAAACTTAGGAATTGTAGGGGCGCCTGGGCGGCTCAGTCAGTTGAATGTCCGACTTCAGCTCAGGTCATGATCTCACAGTCCATGAGTTCGAGCCCCGCTTCAGGCTCTGTGCTGACAGCTCAGAGCCTGGAGCCTGCTTCCAATTCTGTGTCTCCTTCTCTCTCTGCACCTCCCCTGCTCACACTCTGTCTCTCTCTCTCAAAAATAAAATAAACATTAAAACAATAAAATAAAAAAAACTTAGGAATTGTATCCTATGTTTTATTAAATGACAACATGAGTCAAACTGCTGCATAATGTAGACTAGGGTTGCTTTTAAAAAATGCTCATTCTTGTATTACTGTTTTATTTGAAAACTGTAAATATCTTCTTTCAACTTGTGTTTGTATTACCACTGCCTAGAAAAGTTTTGTCATTCTTTAAATAGTTTCTTTATTCATAAAATAAGAACAAAAACAATATTTCAAAAGTTTCTCGAACCTAACTAGTTTATACACATAAAGCACACAAAATCATTCATGGCATTTTTTAAGCACTCAATAAGTAAACAGTGTGAACAGAATTAGAGACACTGGAAGGATAGAAAACAGAACACTAGCAGTGTTTATCTCTTTATGGCCACATTATATTTTATTCTGTTCTAAATTCACTCCTTTTGGTATTTTATAAATTTATAAAACAGAAACCATTTCCGTTTTTGTCTAAAATGACCATTATGTTTTTCTATCAACAATGTGTTCCCAAATTTATAATCTCTTCATTATTATTTTCCCATTAATAGAATTTTTCAAAATTATTGCAAGGGAGTAGAGTGGTGGAGACCTAATGGGTTAAATTGGTAATATTTCCTTTTTATAATTACTCCAGAGTTACGATTCTACCTCCATACTAGTCAATATTTTTTATTCTTCATACATTTCCAGAAATCAAGCCAATGATCATGGGAAAATACTGTCTTTTTGTTTTAGTTTTAGTTTTTGCTTTTTTTCTTTTTCATCATTCCTTCTCCTACTCCCAACTCTTTGGTTTATACTGTTATTGTTTTCACTTTCTGTTTTTGTTTTTCCCCCTAGATTAGAAATCAGACCAATACTTGACTGGTCATATTTATGAGCAAGAAAGAAATGATGCATCTAATTACAATTCTGATGCATTTACCAACCAAAAAAGTTCCAGAGATAGTGGGTAAAAGACGGCAGAATCATGGGAGATCTTTCAAATAATTCATTCCCATAAACAATGGTCAGAATACTGATGGGAAACCACATTGATTGGTGACCAGAGAGAATGCCTAAGGAAGAGTTTGAAGTCTAGTGAGCTCTTCACAAACAAAGCATTTCTCCTGGAATATGATTTCATGACAAATAACACACCATTCTACAAGTTATTCCCATCTCTCCCTTCTGTTGCTAGGCCTAAAAGTGGGTGAAAATTTGTAAAAGTTTAAAATCCAACCTACTCACTTTTAAACTTTCATCCACCTTCAAAACTGTGAGTTGTGTTTGACTTATTTTTACCTGTGTAGGAAGCTGGTGGAACAATTCATCTGATTTAAGTTTCAATTCTGCTTTCCAACACACACTACATACACATACACACACATGCACGGGTGCACATGCACATGCACACACATGTTTTGCCCCCAGAAACTGTCTCTGGCAAGAATCCCCATCTCTACTCCCAGCCAAAAGTATTTCTGTGGAATCTTTCAGGAAATAGCCTTGAATTTTCCCAATTCTGAAGTTCTTATATGTGGCATCTGAGGATTTTGATTATTTATTTACTGCAGGTGAAAAAAAAAAAAAGTAAAAGCCTAAATCTTTTAGGAGACAGCTGGCAATACATTGTCACTTGAAGTCAAAGATTCTACTAAATTAGGTTATTCTTAGAGTTTTAAGTCAAAAGTAACTTCAACAAAATTGCTTTCCACTCTACCCTGTGCATGATTTAGGCACATGGTAAATGATAGTTTTTGGATGACTATCAATGAAATATGAAATCAACATAAGATCTTATTAAAGTTTTACGAAGTCTCTTTATAAATCAAGTAGAATAAAAAAATCAGGAGTAAAAGAATTATCCCTCTACATACTAGGGGAAATGAAACTAGCTAGGTCTAAGACCATCTTACTTTAAGGAAGTCCTTTCTATATTGCATAAAATTTCATAAAACTATTTTTAAAAGAAATTTATTATTTTTATTAAATCATGAAACATATAACAATTTCATCATTCTACATGCTTGTCACATACATAGTATAAATATTTTATTTGCCAGTATTTTTTAGGATAGTCAATACACTATAAATTTGCCCTTTCTTCTTTGCTAGTCTACAGAAATTCTAACTTACCTAAAACTCTGAAGGGATCTTTCCTGCTTATCTCCAATATAACCAAACTATATATTAATTTTTGTCCCTAGTTCTAATTCATTAGGCATATCTAATTCCAATCATTATTCTCACATGCACTGTAACTTCTTGATTCTCTCCATTGTACATATAAGTATACCAGCAGTCTCCAATAATGTAGAGATTGAGAAAGTAGATGGAAAGTTAAGCAATGTGGTAGCATAGTAAGTTCAGTGGACACTCCATAGACTACTCTGACTCCCTTCCACAAATTTCAGTTATCAGCCTTAATTTAACATGCTCATGGCTGAGCATATGTGCCCCATACACACTCACACATACATGCACAGATACACACATGCAGCAAGGGCAGGGAGAAACTAACTGGGAAACATAAGACTTAGAATTTTTTTGTTTTTGAAACTATGGTTGTATGAAATCTGCACAAGAACTGTATCAGAATACAAACCCCCAAAATAATGTAATGTTGAAGGGTTCATTTAATGGGACTCATTTTGTTCAGAACTAGAGTCAGAAAGAAAAGAATCAACCTATTTCAGTGGTTGTCTCACCCTCCACACAGGTTACTTAACAGATTTTTATTTTTCTCTATTGATCTTGTGGGAACATTTTAGGAGGAAATTCCATCTGGGTTATTAATCAATACAGAGTAATCAGAATCAATTATTTTTTAAGAATGAACAAATTGAAAAAAAGAAACCTATGAATGTATTCTGATATCATGAAAAAAGATGCAATGCTCAGAGAAAACTCAGGAATTTCTGAAATAGATTTAAATAAAGAAAAATATACATTTTATAAAATATGTCCTGTATACTCAAAAAGAACATATTTCCTCAATGATGTCAACTAAACAAGTGTGAAAAAATAGACAACCCACACATGAGATCTTCTGGAATGACACAGATTCAATTGGATTCTTTAATATGACTAAAGAAAAAGAGGAATTGTTGCATATAAATAGTCATATGGAAATATTCTGACTTCAAAACATAACACTCACTTGAAGTTAAGGTTGTTGAATTGAACTAATGAAAAAAAAATTCTCAGACATTCAATCAGAAAATAATTATGTATATGTAGTCTTCCTAAACAATAATGAAAAGAAATTGAAGATGTTTTAGGGCACAGAGGTCTCCAAAGATGAGGTTATTGTTCTAAAGAAACACTGGTCCAAAAGGAGAGAGAGAGAGCGAGAGAGAGAGAGAGAGAGAGAGAAAGGAACTTTAAAACATATGCTTTAAAAATGTCTTATATATGATTTCAACATAAAAAATGTTTTACATTTTATCAGTTTGTTAAGGCTACAATAAAAAATAAAACAGAAGGAACCTACTACGATGAAGGTTGGGAAAAAAAGAAAAAAAGGAACCCACTTGGGCAGTAGAAAGAAAATAAAAGCATCCAGCAGGAGGTACCTGTCCCTCTATATATTAGCAGGGGTAGTATATCCCTGTGTATATACTATCAGACCACATTCACATTTTAAAAGGGGAGTTGAAAGAATGAATTCTATTATTCTATTTAGGAAAGAGTTGAATATTCACAGAAGTAACAATTCTGGAGCAATCTCAAGAGAAATATTGGATGGAACACTAAAGTAGAATTTAGGGAGAAAGTTTCTAGGTGTTACTTTGTTCTTATGAAAAGGATTTACATATGTATATGATTTCATTCATATGTGGAACCTAAGAAAAATGAATACACAAAGAAAAAGCAGAATCAGACCTATAAATAAAGCAAAGTAATGGCTGACAGAGGGAAGGGAGGGTGTGGGACAAAATGAGTGAAAGAGAGTGTGAGATACAGGCTTCCAGTTATCCAAGGAATAAATCACAGGAATAAAGGGCACAGCATAGGGAATATAGTAAATGATATTGTGATAGTGTTGTATGGTGACAGATGGTAGCTACACCATGTGATCATAGGATAACATATAGAGATGTTGAATCACTAAGCTGTACTCCTGAATCTAATATAACATTGTGTGTCAACTATACTTAAAAAAATAATAATACAAAGAAAAATAATACCTCCCAACAAAGAAAAGCCCAGGATTAGATGGTTTCACTGATAAATTCAACCAAACATTTATAGAAGAATTAGTGTCTATCCTTCTCAGACTCCTCCAAAAAACAGAACAAGAGGGCACATTCCCAAACTCATTTTATGAGGAAAGCTTACCCTGACTTATACTAAAAACAAAACAAAACAAAAAAACAACAAAAAAAAAAAAAAAAGGAAAAGAAAACTACAGTCCAGTATCTTTGATAAATATAGGTGCAAAATTCTCAACAAAATATTAGCGAACCAAATACAACAGCACATTAAAAGAATCATATACCCTGATCAAGTGTTCTTTCTTTCCAGGATGCACAGATAATTTAATATATGCAAATAAGTAAATATGATATACAACATTAACTGAAAGATAAAAATCATATGATCATTTCAATAGATGCAGAGCAAGCATTAAACAAAATTCAATATCATTTCATTTTAAAACTCTCGACAAATGGGGTGCTGAAAAACAAAATTAAATAAAGACTATATATGCCAAACCCACAGCTACCATGATACTTAAGAGTGAAAGATTAAACCTTTTTTCTCTAAGATCAGGAATAAGACAGAGGAAAGGAATAAAGCCCACTGTCAACACTATTCAACATAGTATGGGACATCTTACCTTGAGACGTTAAGCAAGAAAAAGAAATAAACGGCATACGTATTGAAAATGGAGAAGTAAAACTGTTTCCATCTGCAGATATAATCTTATACTTAGAAAACCCTACAGATTCCACCAAACTCTGTTAGAACTAATAAACAAATTCAGTTAAATTGAAGGATATGAAATCATCATATAGAAATCAAGTATGTTTCTAAACTCTAACAATAAACTACTTGAAAAAGAAGTAAAGATAACAATCTCATTTACAATAGCATCACCATGAATACAATTTTTAGGAATAAATTTAACCCAGGAAATAAGATCTGAACAATAAAAATTATAAGACTTTGATAAAAGAAACTGAAAATACAAATAAACAGAAAGATACTCCATGTTCATAAACTGGAAGAATTAATGTTGTTAAAATGTCCGTATTACCCAAAGCCATCTATAGATTCAATGCAGTTTCTATCCCCAAGGCATTTTTCACAGCAGTGGAAAAAAAATCTTAAAATACATATGAAATCCAAAAGACTCTGGATACTGAAACAATCTTGAGAAAGAACAAAGCCAGAGTCATTGCACTATATTACATAGCTATGATAATGAAAACTGCATGGTTCTTGTATAAGAACAGATGCATAGACCAATGGTACAGAATCAAAAGCCCTGAAATAAATTTATATTTATTTGGTCAGCTAACATTTGACAAGGGAGCCAAGAATATTCAATGGGCAAAGGATAGTCTCTTCATAAATGGTGCATGGACACTGCACCATGCAAAATAAGAAAATTATACCCCTATCATACACCATTCACAAAAAATACCTCAAAATGAATTAGAGACTTAAATGTACGATTTGAAACCATAAAACTCCTAGTACAAAAATAGGGGTAAAGGTCCTAGACATTCTTCTTGATGATTTTTGGACATGGCACCAAAAGCAAAGGAAACTAAAGCAAAAATCAACACATAGGACTATATCAAATTGAAAAGCTTCTGCACAACAAAAGAAATGATTAACAAAACTAAAAGATAAACTTCAAAATGGGAGAAAATATTTGCAAACTATGTTATCTCATAAGGCATTAATATGCAATATATATAAAGAACTGATACAATTCAATGGCATAAATACCAAATAACCAATTTAAAAAAGGCCAAAGGACCTAAATTTTTCCAAAGAAGACATACAAATGTCCAACAGATATGTGAAAAGGTGCTCAGTATCACTACTTAACAAGGAAATGCAAATCAGTGCCACAAAAAGAATATCTTCTCACGTGTTAGAATGGCTATTATCAAAAAGACAATAATAGATAACAAGTATTGGCAAGAACATGAAGAAAAGAGAATGCCTGTACAGTGTATGTTTCCATGTCACTATGGAAAGCAATATGGAGGTTCCTCAAAAAAAATTTAAAATAGAACTATCATATGATGCAACAATCTCACTTCTGGCTATATAGCCAAAGGAAATCATTCTCTTGAAGAGATACCTGCACTCTTATGTTCATTGCAGCATAATTCATAACAGCAAAAACATGGAATTAACTTAAGTCCTATCAATGGATGAATGGATAAGGAATATGTGTTATATGTATATATACAAAGACTATTATTCAGCCATAAAAAAGAAGGAAGTCCTGCTATTTGTCAAAAAATGGATGGACCTTGAGTGTATCATGCTCAGTGAAGTAAGTCAGAAAGAGTAAGACAAATTTTCATGACCTCACTTACATGTGGAATCAAAAAATGCCAAATTCATAGAAACAAGGAAAAGAATAATGGTTGCCAGGGACTGGGATGTGGGGAAAATGGCAAGATGTCAGTTAAAGGGTACGAACTTCTAGCTGCAAGATGAATAAGTTCTAGGGATCTACTATATACCATGGGGAATACAGTTAATATCAATGTATCATATACATGACATTTGCTAAGAGAATAAATGTTACATGTTTTCACCATCAAAAAAAATAATTATATGGGGAGATGTGGGTGTTATCTAACCCTATTGTGGTAATCATTTCACAATACTTAAATGTATCATGTCATCATTTCATACACTTTATAGTTAGACATTGTTACATATCAATTATAAACCAATAAAGCTGGAAAAACAATCAACTCTTTTTAGAGATTACAAATAAGTGAGGACACAGGGCAACCACCGCTCCCAATACTGGAGAGAAAGATACGTGGATACAGAGAATCCTAATTTATCATAGTAGAAGCCCAGGTACAGAAACCCCTGCAGGAACCAGTGCTTTAATAGGAAACCCTCAATGAACAAATTCCTAGAAACTCAGTGTAGACAAGTCTGAGTGTTAAAAACTCCAAATGGACTCAGTCATAAAGAGGCACTTACACTTTTGTGAGTTTTTTAATGTTTATTTATTTTTGAGAGAGAGAGAAAGTGGGGGAGGGGCAGAGACCAAGGGAGACTGGGGATCCGAAGCAAGCTCTGCGCTTACAGCAAAGAGCCCCAACATGGGGCTTGAACCCACAAACCATGAGATCATGACCTGAGGCAAAGTCAGATGTTTAACCAACTGAACCACCCAGTTGTCCCCACTTTTGTGAGTTCTATATCCAGATGTTCTATCAGTTTCTCATAGTGAATATCAGAGAAAAATTCCCTCTTGTTTCTTGTAGGAGAGAGAGGAAAAGTAACCATATTTTAAAATATGTCAGAGTATTCTATTCTTCTTCATAAAGCCTGCCCATAGGAAAAAGTAATTTATCAGAGCCTAACCTGCTGGGGTTTTACCTAGGGGAAGGGAAATAACAAACTTTAACTGGTTCTAGCCTTTCATGTGGGAAGGGAAATAGTCAATTACAGACATAGCCATCCAGTTATCACTAACGGAGTGAAGAGGAGGGGATTGAGAAGCATGAGTGAAATTAACAGTCCAGGGGCATATCTCACCAAAGACTGAGATTTGATAATAAGAGTATGGAAAGGTTCCCCTCCCCACAATCCTTATCACTATATCATTGAAGGGCTATTTATCAATTCTATTTACCCAATATGTCGTATCCATCTTTCAACTAAAAATTACAAGAAGAAGAAAAAAAGAAAAACACATCAATTTGAAGAGACTGAAGAAAGGTCAGAACCAGAGTCAGATATGGAAGAAATGGTGCAATTATCAGAACATTTTTTTTTAAAGCAATGATTAATAAGTTAAGGGCTTAATGGAAGAGGTAACCAATGAACAAGCATAGATGGTTAATTTATAAAGGGAGTGTAAATTAAAAAAAATAATGACAAAAAAGAAATGTTAGGGAATGCCTTTGATAGTAGATGGAGCATTACTGAAGCAAGACTCTCTGAGCTTTAGGACATTACTGTAGAAAACACCAAAACTGAAAAGCAAAGGAAAAAATCAAAAAACAAATCAGAACATAATATCCAAATCTGTGGGAGAAGTACAAAAGGTACAACATATGCATATGGGAATACCAGAGGAGAAAAGAGAAAGAACCAGAAACAATATTGGAAGTAGAAAAGACTAAATTTTCCTTAAAATAATTTCAGACACCAAGCCACACATCCTGAAAGCTCAGAAAACAGCAAGCAGAAAAAACACCAAAACAAAACAGAATCTCCACCTAGGTATATCAAACATATTCAGATTTCAGAAAATCAAAGATAAAAAAAACCTTGAAAGAAGCCAGAGGAAGTTAAAAAATTACTTACCAATATAAGAGCAAAGAAAATATATGCATCTAACTTCTCTTCAGAAACCACGCAAGTAAGAAGAGAATGGAGTGAAATACTCAAAGTGTTGCCAAAACTTGGAAGCAATCAA
>NW_024412469.1:5134762-5201519 GCF_014898765.1 Herpailurus yagouaroundi
TTATTTGTTGGGAGATTTTTGATAACCGATTCAATTTCTTCGCTGGTGATGGGTCTGTTCAAGCTTTCTATTTCCTCCTGATTGAGTTTTGGAAGAGTGTGGGTGTTCAGGAATTTGTCCATTTCTTCCAGGTCGTCCAATTTGTTGGCATATAATTTTTCATAGTATTCCCTGATAATTGTTTGTATCTCTGAGGGATTGGTTGTAATAATTCCATTTTCATTCATGATTTTATCTATTTGGGTCATCTCCCGTTTCTTTTTGAGAAGCCTGGCTAGAGGTTTGTCAATTTTGTTTATTTTTTTCAAAAAACCAACTCTTGGTTTCGTTGATCTGCTCTACAGTTTTTTTAGATTATATATTATTTTTTTCTGCTCTGATCTTTATTATTTCTCTTCTTCTGCTGGGTTTAGGCTGCCTTTGCTGTTCTGCTTCTATTTCCTTTAGGTGTGCTGTTAGATTTTGTATTTGGGATTTTTCTTGTTTCTTGAGATAGGCCTGGATCCAATGTATTTTCCTCTCAGGACTGCCTTCGCTGCGTCCCAAAGCGTTTGGATTGTTGTATTTTCATTTTCGTTTGTTTCCATATATTTTTTAATTTCTTCTCGAATTGCCTGGTTGACCCACTCATTCGTTAGTAGGGTGTTCTTTAACCTCCATGCTTTTGGAGGTTTTCCAGACTTTTTTCTGTGGTTGATTTCAAGCTTCATAGCATTGTGGTCTGAAAGTATGCATGGTATGATCTCAATTCTTGTAAACTTATGAAGGGCTGTTTTGTGACCCAGTATATGATCTATCTTGGAGAATGTTCCATGTGCACTCGAGAAGAAAGTATATTCTGTTGCTTTGGGATGCAGAGTTCTAAATATATCTGTCAAGTCCATCTGATCCAATGTCTCATTCAGGGCCCTTGTTTCTTTATTGACCGTGTGTCTAGATGATCTATCCATTGTTGTAAGTGGGGTGTTAAAGTCCCCTGCAATTACCACATTCTTATCAATAAGGTTGCTTGTGTTTATGAGTAATTGTTTTATATATTTGGGCGCTCCGGTATTCGGCGCATAGACATTTATAATTGTTAGCTCTTCCTGATGGATAGACCCTGTCACTATTATATAATGTCCTTCTTCATCTCTTGTTACAGCCTTTAATTTAAAGTCTAGTTTGTCTGATATAAGTATGGCTACTCCAGCTTTCTTTTGGCTTCCAGTAGCATGATAAATAGTTCTCCATCCCCTCACTCTCAATCTAAAGGTGTCCTCAGGTCTAAAATGAGTCTCTTGTAGACAGCAAATAGATGGGTCTTGTTTTTTTATCCATTCTGATACCCTATGTCTTTTGGTTGGCGCATTTAATCCATTTACATTCAGTGTTATTATAGAAAGATATGGGTTTAGAGTCATTGTGATGTCTGTATGTTTTATGCTTGTAGTGATGTCTCTGGTACTTTGTCTCACAGGATCCCCCTTAGGATCTCTTGGAGGGCTGGTTTAGTGGTGACAAATTCCTTCAGTTTTTGTTTGTTTGGGAAGACCTTTATCTCTCCTTCTATTCTAAATGACAGGCTTGCTGGATAAAGGATTCTCGGCTGCATATTTTTTCTGTCTAGCAAACTGAAAATCTCGTGCCAACTCTTTCTGGCCTGCCAAGTTTCAAAAGAGAGATCGGTCACGAGTCTTATAGGTCTCCCTTTATATGTGAGGGCACGTTTACCCCTTTCTGCTTTCAGAATTTTCTCTTTATCCTTGTATTTTGCCAGTTTCACTATGATATGTCGTGCAGAAGATCGATTCAAGTTCCGTCTGAAGGGAGTTCTCTGTGCCTCTTGGATTTCAATGCCTTTTTCCTTCCCCAGTTCAGGGAAGTTCTCAGCTATTATTTCTTCAAGTACCCCTTCAGCACCTTTCCCTCTCTCCTCCTCTGGGATACCAATTATGCGTATATTATTTCTTTTTAGTGTATCACTTAGTTCTCTAATTTTCCCCTCATACTCCTGGATTTTTTTATCTCTCTTTTTCTCAGCTTCCTCTTTTTCCATAACTGTATCTTCTAGTTCACCTATTCTCTCCTCTGCCTCTTCAATCCGAGCTGTGGTGGTTTCCATTTTGTTATGCATTTCATTTAAAGCGTTTTTCAGCTCCTCGTGACTGTTCCTTAGTCCCTTGATCTCTGTAGCAAGAGATTCTCTGCTGTCAGCTATACTGTTTTCAAGCCCAGCGATTAATTTTATGACTATTATTCTAAATTCACTTTCTGTTATATTATTTAAATCCTTTTTGATCAGCTCATTAGCTGTTGTTATTTCCTGGAGATTCTTCTGAGGGGAATTCTTCCGCTTGGTCATTTTGGATAGTCCCTGGCGTGGTGAGGACCTGCAGGGCACTTCCCCTGTGCTGTGGTGTATAACTGGAGTTGGTGGGCGGGGCCGCAGTCAGACCTGATGTCTGCCCCCAGCCCACCGCTGGGGCCACAGTCAGACTGGTGCGTGCCTTCTCTTCCCCTCTCCTAGGGGCGGGATTCACTGTCGGGTGGGGTGGCCTGTCTGGGCTACTTGCACACTGCCAGGCTTGTGATGCTGGGGATCTGGCGTCTTAGCTGGGGTGGGTAGGCAAGGTGCACAGGGGCAGGAGGGGCAGGCTTAGCTTGCTTCTCCTTAGGTGATCCACTTCAGGAGGGGCCCTGTGGCAGCAGGAGGGAGTCAGATCCGCTGCTGGAGGTTTGGCTCCGCAGAAGCGCAGTTGGGAGTTTGCGGCGGAGAGAGCAAGTTCCCTGGCAGGAACTGGTTCTCTTTGGGATTTTGGCTGGGGGATGGGCGGGGAAGATGGCGCTGGCGAGCGCCTTTGTTCCCCACCAAACTGAGCTCTGTCGTCCGGGGGCTCAGCAGCTTTCCTTCCCTTTGTCCTCCAGCCTTCCCGCTTTCTGAGCAGAGCTGTTAATTTATGACCTCCCAGCTGCTAAGTCGCGCTTGCTGTCGGAACACAGTCCGTCAGGCCCCTCCGCTTTTTGCAAGCCAGACTTGGGGGCTCTGCTTGGCCGGCGAGCCGCCCCTCAGCCCCGGCTCCCTCCCGCCAGTCCGTGGAGCGCGCACCGCCTCGCCGCCCTTCCTACCCTCTTCCGTGGGCCTCTCGTCTGCGCTTGGCTCCGGCGACTCCGTTCTGCTAATCCTCTGGTGGTTTTCTGGGTTATTTAGGCAGGTGTAGGTGGAATCTAAGTGATCAGCAGGACGCGTGGTGAGCCCAGCGTCCTCCTACGCCGACATCTTCCCTCCTGATTTTTCTTTGAATAATGAATCATTTGGTCTTGCTTCTTTGTATTCTACAGCCTCACACTTTTTGATTGGGTGTCAAATATACATTTTACCATATGGGGGGTAGAATAACTTTGTATACATATATTTATTCTTGAACTTTGTCCTAGACACACTTCTATTACTAGGAATCACTTTGACCCTTTGGGTTATTGCTTTAAAGATTGTTCAGGCAGGACAAGAGCCATGTTTATTCTAGAGCTAATTATTCCCATCTGAGTACTCTTCCCAGTATTTGTGAATTATGAGGTTTTCCAACATAGTTGGTAAAATAAACGCATAGGGGCTCCTGGGTGGCTCAGTTGGTTAAGCATGCAACTCTTGGTTTTGGCTCCAGGTGATGATCTCACAGTTCATGGGATTGAGCCCTATATTGGGCTCTGTGCTGACAGTGAAGAGCCTGCTTGGGATTCTCTGTCTCTCCCTCCCTCTTTGCTCCCCCCCCCTCAAAATATATAAATGAACATTATTTTTTAAATAAACACACAGAGAAATAAAGCAAATATAAGGTGAAGTTTTGTTTTTATTTTTTTAAGTTCTGTGTGAGTATTAGGTATTGTTTCCTCTTACCTGTTATTTTCTGTACGACCTGAAATAGTTTCCTCATGAGTATGTGTTGATCAATATTCTTACCAATATTCTAGGGAAATCTTTTGCATATCTACAGAACTCTTGCTCTCTGTGTAGCTCTCCTTTTCAATACTCTGTCCTATAAACCCTAGCTGCTTTCTCTTTCATAGCTGCTGAGATGTCTCTTCCTAATTCAAACTGTCAGCCTGATCTTCCCACATCCTCTCTCTCTGGATTGTGGCTTGAAAACTTCTAAGGCTGTAAACTGTGGCAGTCATGCAGTTCTTCTCATTTGTTTCCCATCTCTAGATCTCTACATTTTGTTTCATGATGCTGAGTGTCTTAAAAGCAACTGTTTCTTTTTTTTTTTTTTCAGTTACTATTTTTTTTAATTAGTTCAAGTAGATAGGTAAACCCTGTCTCTCTATTCCAACATGGTCAGGGGTAGGATTCCTTCAGCTCTTGTTGATTCATTACTGTATGTACTTCAGCAGGTATTTTAAAACCATGTTAACTCTCTTCTCTTCTCCAAAAGTTTAACCTATCCCTGTGCTTTCCTTCTGGGTTCCAAGCTCACTTTACCAGCTGTTTATCGATTCTGCCTTGGAGATATTCAAAACCAGGTTACTCGATTAGTATTCTATATCTCCATGAAAAAAAATCTCTACAAAACAAACTTTAAAAAATTATAATCATATGAACTGTCTTGTCTGAGTATAATTGAATGGAACTAGAAATCAGTAAGATAATGACATCTATAAACTTAGAAAAAGCATTTGGAAAATACACAGTTGACTTCTAAGTAATGCAGTGGTTGAATAGGAAGATACAACTGCAGTTAGAGAATTGACAAATTGACAAAAATAAAAGCACATCTATGGTATATAACTAAACAATGCAAATAAGGAAAATTATAGCATTGTATGTATGATTATATCAGAAGAGAATAAAGGTCTTGAATCAAGAGTCTAATTTCCACCTTAAGACCCTATACTTCAGGGGCAACTGGGTGGCTCAGCTGGTTAAGCATGAATTCTCTTGTGAAGTAACTTACTGTTTTGCTTCCAGTGGCACAAGCTTTACTTGTTCTTTTAGGCCAAGTTCAAGCTTCAACTTCTTATGCTTCTCCAAAATGCAAAGATTTCCATCTTTAATGCACTGCTTGTATTATACTGTGAGTACTGTTTGGGAATGAACCTAAGTTAATTCCAATTTGAAGGTATTTTTCAGCTCTCCACCCTTTTATCATTGAATCCATTGTTGAATCTTTGGAGATAGAACAGTGCCTGGAATAGAGTAGGTGTTCAGTAAGTATGTTGAGTAAGTGAATAAACATTAACCAGTGGTATTTATTTTAATTACTAAATTGCATGAGGCTAATTAAATTAAGCATTCTTAGCATCTAGTTTTAAACAAGAGATGCAATGATCTAAGTAGCAAACCCAGTAACCCATCATCATTTCTTCTCTTTCCATCTTAGGAATAATGTTCTTGTCTAGACCATAATCATAATAGATTGCTATGGAAACAGTGGAACTCACTCTTCCCTTTGGACTGGTGTAAAGATTTCCCTGTGATGATCAGAAATTCCACATCACAAGGGTCCTGGATGTTGTCATAGGATGCGTGCTTTTGATTATCTGATATGGAAAACAATTTCACAATGCCCCTTTTTCGATTGTCTTAAAATGATTGCCTTTACCATTTTACTTTGAGAATGTTTTGCTATTTCAATTTTGTTTTAAGTTTATTTACTTATTTGGGGGTGCTTAGAAGTCTCAGCCAGGTGAGCCTCTGACTCCTGACTTTGGTTCAGGTCATGATCTCCTGGTTTGTGAATTGAGCCCTCCTGGGGCTCTGTGCTGACAGTGTGGAGCCTGCTTGGGATTCTCTATCTCTGTCCCTTCCTCTCTTGCTTTCTTTCTCTTTCTCTAAATAAATAAATAAATAAATAAACTTAACTCGTTTAAGTGTATTTACTTATTTTGACAGAGAGAGATAGAGATCGTGACCATGAGCAGGGGAGGGGCAAGGAGAGGGAAAGAGAAGAGCCCAAGCAGCAGGCTCCACACTATCAGCAAGGAGCCCGACGCAGGGCTCTAACTCACGAATGGTGACATGACCTGAGCTGAAATCAAGAGTCACACACTGACTGAGCCACCCAGGAATCCTTACTGTTTCAATTCTTTTTAAATATTTTGTATTCTGTCAAATCTCACATCCCATTTATATGAGGAGATTACTTGGTTCTGATTCCTGAACTGGTAGAATAGATTTATATATTTTTTATAGGCATATTTCGATAATGGTCTACAAAACCCACTGAATTCAGAGAATATTGAGAAGTTAGTTTCATGAAATAATTAAACATAAATGACTTGAATTCACTATTTTTGTTATCATATGTAGATCTTTCACCAACCTAGGTGAAGTTGGTAGTGATTTAAACTTAGCGAGACTCTGTTTTTTTCTTCCATTTAATAAGAATAATAGTAATCATTCCATAGGTATACTTTAGGAACCCTTGTTAAGTGTTAGTAGTAGGAATAATGACAATAGTTGTATTAGTATAATTTTAATCATTTTCAAGATGTTTAATGATATTAATATAATTTAATATTAAATAGTATAAAATTCTATCAAATAGTTATATCTCTTCCTACAGTAGGAAAATACCTGAGAGTTCTGTAGTCTAACAAAGATACTTATAATTAAGCCCAGTAATGACTAGTGAATGATTTTTCCTTCAATATTTTGTTCTTGATACCAGGCTCTATTTAATACCCAGCTTACTCAAAAAGCTAATTGATGATGACAAGAGGGACATATTATATTGGATAACATATGTCATTAACTGGATAGTGAATTTTCTTAGAAAACTCTTCAGCAAACCCCAGGTGTATTTCTCACTTTTCACTAGTGACTGAGCTCACCATATATCTGCTAAATTAACAGCACCCTAATAGAGTTTCTGACTTTTCCAAGGTGAATGGTGATAACTTACACTGCAATGTCTCTGTTTTTATCCTGAGCTGAAGGCAACACAGATCTTATTAAGATCAGAACTCCAAACACGGAAAAAATAATCAAGCTCTAGAACAAAAAAAAATGTATATATCTGCCTTCCTAATCTCTTCTGTTTTGTTTTGGCTTCATGCATTCAACCTTATTCTGTCACTGGCATTGACTTGCATACTGAGTTTTGTCATAGTGGTGACCTCCAACTAAAATATGTTTGGTAAAGATCATTTTGTGTTTTTTTCTTTAATATGTCTGTTTGCCTATATAGAGTATTTTTAAATTATCTTTGGAAAAAGTATTTATTCACATGGTGGCCATATTAAATACACATCTCATGCTTATCTTTTGAATTATTTATTTACTCGTTCAATTGATAATCGCCTTCAGAAATAATGCATCACTTTCCCGAAAGGTTTTGACTTTCATGTATTGAAACAAAGAAAGAGGAAGGTATTTGGCATAATATTGTGGGAAAATTTAGTATGTTCTTTGTAACTGAGGTTCAAAATAATTTATTTCAAATATATCTTAATAGCATGGTGTAGTATTAAGACCCACTTCATTATATTATGTTATACAGTATGGAATTGTAAAAATAAATGCAATTGTTAAAATGCTGCTATTGGAAAAACATATGCTGGAGGCAAATCATGATGACAATTTTTTTTTTTTTTGGTAAATTTGTAAACTTCTGCTTAGTTTTCCCAATGCATATGATTGATCTTCAGATTGGTAGGAAGAAACCACTATGTGCATGCATAAGGGGATGCATGCACGTGCATTTTTGCATACACACACACACACACACACACACACACACACAACCCTCAACTTTCAGGCATTTCTTGCTGCATAGCAAACCATCTGAAAACACAGGGACTTTTGTTTTAATGGCGATTATTTCTTTGCTCATGACACCATTGGTTGATGTTTTGGACTAAGATCAGCTGAACCATTCTTCTGCTGATATCAACTCTGGTCACTCACAAGTCCTTAGTAATATGACCTGATGATACAAGATTACCTCACTTACTTGTGAATCAATTGTGTTGACTGTAGGCTGATACCCTCTCTGTGTAAGATCTCTCATTGTATAGAAGTTAGCCTGAGTTTCTTATTTTTTCAATTTTAGAACATCAAGATGAGTAGAGCAAAAGTTGCAATAGCTCATGGACATTGCACAGTGTCACATTTGCCATATCCTTTTAATCAAAGCAAAACAAGTACACAAACAGTTTAGATTTGCGGGGTAGAAAAATAGATTCTACCTCTTAATTGAAATAGTACAAGCACATTGCAAAGATGCATCTGTACAAAGATAGAAAATATTATGGCAGCTGGATTTGCAAAGTAGTGTCATACTATGCAGTTTTTTTTTTCAGATGACTACTTAAGGATTATGATTCTGTTTTTGTCACAGTCAAAACAGGTAAGATCATACATTTATACTGTGTGCCCTTACCTATTTTTTTCAGCTTACATGAACATTCTGTTAGAACTTATGTTAAGAAATTACACATGCAGGGGCGCCTGGGTGGCGCAGTCGGTTAAGTGTCCGACCTCAGCCAGGTTACGATCTCGCGGTCTGGGAGTTCGAGCCCCGCGTCGGGCTCTGGGCTGATGGCTCAGAGCCTGGAGCCTGTTTCCGATTCTGTGTCTCCCTCTCTCTCTGCCCTCGCCCGTTCATGCTCTGTCTCTCTCTGTCCCAAAAATAAATAAACGTTGAAAAAAAAAAAAAAGAAATTACACATGCAGAAAAAGCTTTTGACATAATACAACATCCTTTCTTAATAAAAACTCTCAAGAAGTTAGGGATTGAAGGAAAATACCTCAAGATCATAAAGATCTAATATCATTCTGAGCTAATATCATTCTCAATGGGGGAAAACTGAGAGCTTTCCCCTTAAGGTCAGGAACATGACAGGGATGTTCACTCTTACCACCATTATTCAACATGATGTTGGAAGTCCTGGCCTTAGCAGTCAGAAAAAAAAAGAAAGAAAGAAAAGGCATCAAAATCGGCAAGTAGGACGTTAAACTTTCACTCTTTGCAGATGACATGATACTGTACATGGAAAACCCAAAAGACTTCACACACACACAAAAAAAAAACAACCTGCAAGAACTGATACATGAATTCAGCAAAGTGGCAGGATATAAAATCAATGTACAGAAATCGGTTGCATCTCTATACACAAATAATGAAGCAGCAGAGAAAGAAAAATTAAGGAATCAATTCCATTTACAACTGCACCAAACACCATTAAATACCTAGGAATAAACCTAACCAAAGACGCAAAATTTCTATACACAGAAAACTATGGAAAGTTTGTGAAAGATTGAAGAAGACACAGGGAAATGGAAAACCGTTCCATGCTCATGGATTGGAAAAACAAATATTGTTAAAATGTCTTTACTATCCAAAGCAATCTACATATTCAATGTAATCCCTATCAAAACAACAGCAGCATTCTTCATAGAGCTAGAGCAAACTATTCTCAAGTTTGTATGGAACCAGAAAAGACCCCAGATAGCCAAAGTAATGTTGAAAAAGAAAACCAAAGCTAAAGGCATCACTATTCTGGACTTCAAGCTGTTTTTCAAGCTATAATCATCAAAATGGTATGGTACTGGGAGTGCCTGAATGGCTCAGTGGGTTGAGCATCTGACTTCAGCTCAGGTCATGATCTCACAGTTTGTGAGTTCAAGTCCTGCGTCTGGGTCTGTACTGACAGTTTGGAGCCTGGAACCTGCTCCTGTGACTCCTCTTTCTCTGCCCCTCCCACACTTGTGCTCGCTCTCTCTCTCTCTTTCCAAAAAAATTATATTATTTTTAAACAATAAATATTAAATTATTTTTTTAACATAAAAAGTTATGGTACTGGCACAAAAGCAAAACATAGATCAATGGAATAGAATAGAGAACCAAGAAATGGACCCACAAACATATGGCTAACTAATCTTTGACAGAGCAAAAAAGAATATCCAATGGAAAAAAGGTAGTCTCTTCAGCAAATGATGTTGGGAAAACTGGACAGTGAACATGCAGAAGAATGAACCAGGACAACATTCTTACATTGTACACAAAAATAAACCCAAAATGGGAGAAAGACCTAAATTGTAAGACAGGAAACCATCAAAATCATAGAGGGGGAAACAGGCACCAACCTCTTTGAAATTGACCACAGCAACTTCTTACTTGACATGTCTCCTGAGGCAAGGGAAACAAAAGCAAAAGTGAACTGTTGGGACCTCATCAACATAAAAAGCTACTGCACAGCCAAGCAAACAATCAGCAAAACTAAAAAGCAACCGACAGAATGGGAGAAAATATTTGCAAATGACATATCAGATAAAGGGTCAGTATCCAAAATCTGTAAAGAACTTCTCAAACTCAACACCCAAAAAACAAATAATCCAGTTAAGAAATGGGCAGAAGACATGAATAGACATTTTTCCATGTCAGAAAAGAAGCTCAACATTTCTCATCATCAGAAAAATACAAGTCAAAACCACATCACACCAGGCAGAATGTCTAAAATTAACAACTCAGAACACAACAGATGTTGGGAAGGATGCAGAGAAAGTGGAACCCTTTTACACTGCTGGTGTGAATACAAACTGATGCAGCCATTCTAGAAAACAGTAAGGAGGTTCCTCGAAAAATTAAAAGTAAAACTACCCTATGACCCAGCAATTGCACTACTAGGTATTTATCCAAAGGATGTAAAAATGCTGATTCAAGAGGGCACACACACCCCAATGTTTATAGCAGTTCTGTCGACAATAGCCAAATTATGGAAAAGAGCCCAAATGTCCATCTACTGATGAATGGATAAAGAAGATGTGGTACATATATGCCATAGAATATTACGCAGCAATCCAAAGAATGAAATCTTGCCATTTGCAACAACGTCGATGGAATGAGAGTATATTATGCTAAGAGAAATAAGTCAAAGAATGACAAATACCACATAATTTCACTCATATGTGGAATTTAAGAAACAAAACAGATGAACATGGGGGAAGGGAAGCAAAAATAAAATAAAAACAGAGTGAGATAAACAATAAGAGACTTTTTTTTTAATTTTTAACATCTATTTATTTTTGAGAGAGTAAGACAGAGCAAGACAGAACATAAGCAGGGGAGGGACAGAAAGAGAGGGGGGACACAGATTCTGAAGTGGGCTCCAGGCTCCAAGCTGTCAGCACTGAGCCTGACGTGGGGCTCATACTCACAGACCACGAGATCATGATCTGAGCTGAAGTCAGATGCTTAACCAACTGAGCCACCGAGGCGCCCCAACAATAAGAGACTCTTGAATGCAGAGAACAAACTGAGGGTTGCTTGAGGGGTGTTGGGTAGGGGGATGAGCAAAATGGGTGAAGGGCATTAAGGAGGACACTTGTTGGGATAAGCACTGGATGATATATATAAGTGATGAATCACTAAATTCTATTCCTGAAATCCTTTTTACACCTAACTACTAACTACTAACTACACTACTAACTACACCTACAACTAACTTGGATTAAAAAAATAAAATGATAAAATATAATAAAATAAATAAATAAGAAATTACATGCCACTGCTTAAGGAAATATTTCCAGATGTCCCTCTGTTTTGTTTTATTTTTTGAATTTACTTGTTTGATTTTCCCAAACTAAGAAACCAAAGGGAGAAAGAATAGTCAGTGCCCAGGTGTAACTGAATCATGTGATACCACCTCCCCAGTGTCCAGAATTGCATATTCTTGCAGGCTGAGACTTTTACCTTGGAATAAGAGAAGCATTACTTTTCTGCTTTTCTGATTTTCATAAAATCTTTAAGATATATACCAGTCAAGTATGAATCATTTGTTTTCATTATTACAACTATGTAAAATACTCAGATTATTCTATTATAAATGTTTTTATGGACTTAATTTTTACTGGATTCAATTAAGTTTTACATAGTTATGGCATGATATTTAAGAAATATTATTTGTCTTTTCTCAATGTTATTGTTAAGATTTGCATTTCAATGTGTGACTACAATTCAACACAATTTTAACAAAGTTTGTTCTCCAGTAAATAAATCATCATTTTAAAATGCAAATTTTATTTTTTATTTGTCCATAGTGACATATTCACAAAACTGTATAATTAAATATCATTCAAAATGAAAATGGCATTTTTTTCTACCACTTTTATTTGAGTACTCAATTAGGAGTAAACTTTATTCTTAGATGTTAAAAAACCACTACTTACCAAAACAATGAGTTTTTATTCCCTTAATTAGTAATGCCCTGTGCTACATTTAGGAGTAAGTAATGTGTTTAACATGTTAGTTGTTTGAAAATGGAAATACATTTCATCAAAGGAGCAGTAGTATGAAATATGGTTTGGATTCCAACAGGTCCACAAAAGTCATGCTATCCACAATGTGGCTTAAATCTGGTCTAAGAATTAATGGATTTTTCAGTATCTTATTCTGCAGATCTTATTTAACAACTACAGTGTGCAAAGAATTTTTGTTTTTGACCTAAAACTATGGACAAGATAGGCAAGATGGTAGCAAGGTCTTCAGTCATGGATTGCAGTAATATTCAAATTTTGTGATTGTGACCTTGCATATTTTGCCATCTTATTTGTAGATAGTGATATGGGCCTATGCCAAATAATAGGGTTGTTTTTCAGGCTTGATTGTGATAAAGAAGCATAAATTTTTCATCTTTTTATGTAAATTTAAATATTGCTATAATTTAGAAGCATCATGTACTTTTATAATTTTTCCTAAAGATATATAAAACATCCATCCAAGAAGATATTCAGAGATTCAGAGTCCATCTAGCTCACATTATTCAGATGAGGATAGGGAAACCCAAAGTGGCTATTACAGAGTGGCAGTTTTTGCAAAGTAGGTTCCAGAACCCTAAATTCTAATTTCCAGTTTCATATTATTTTCAAGATACTATGGCAATAGATATCAACTCATGGGCATATATTATGTGCTGTACCCTCTGCTTGGTACTGTTAGAGCACCCACATGATTGAGTAGCATTATCCTGAATTTGCAGATAAGAAAAATTAGATTCAATGAAGTTATTTAACAATAAGGAATCTTCAGAATAAAACTCTAAGTCTTTCTGATGCCAGGTTCAAACCCTTAACTACTTGTCTGCTCTGCCTGATAGGTCATTCTGCCTGATATTCTGCAAGAGAGAGAAAGAGGAAGAAAAAAGGTAGTTTTAAGCTAAGCACTCATCATGAAGTTGAAATTTTCTTGTCCCTCCCTGGGCTCTGCTCTAGATAGGACCAACTTAAAAATACCTGTTCTAGGGGCGCCTGGGTGGCGCAGTCGGTTAAGCGTCCGACTTCAGTCAGGTCACGATCTCGCGGTCTGTGAGTTCGAGCCCCGCGTCAGGCTCTGGGCTGATGGCTCGGAGCCTGGAGCCTGTTTCCGATTCTGTGTCTCCCTCTCTCTCTGCCCCTGCCCCGTCATGCTCTGTCTCTCTCTGTCCCAAAAATAAATAAACGTTGAAAAAAAAATAAAAAAATAATAAAAATAAAAAAAATAAAAATACCTGTTCTAGCATTTAAGACCTTACTTCAAATTTTACTTATTCTGTTTTGTTTTCTGAAATCTTCAGTAAATATCTTTGCTCTAATAATGGTGGTCAATATTCTCCCCTAAACAAAAATAAATATAAATCTCTATTGATGATTTAGATTATACCTAGAATTTGCTTCTTACCTTTTCCTTTGAGAATGTAAACCCCACATTTCATTGAAAATATCAAATTTCTTTCTTATAAGCTTAGTATCCTTCTTGTTTTGCTGTAGCACTGAGGTATCTTTTAAAAGAAATTTTGCCTTGAAATTCTTATTCATTTCAGAGAATACAAATCTTATTTCCCTAGATGTTTTGCAGAATGATTCAGCTTTTGTATAATAGAGGTCCTAAATTTTAAATACATCTTAACTCTTTTAAATTGCAACTCATTACCGGTTAAATATGCTTTCTTACATGTGATACAAATGCCATTAACTGTGTGGAATAGTGAGAAATAATTGTATTTCACTTAAAAGTCAGGGCAGAGTTGAGACTGCCCACAGGAGCAGCACACTGTATTAGTTGTCTTTGAGTTTGAAGCACTTTCAAAGTCATGTTACTGAAAGGAGTCTCCAAAAAGATGAGTACCAAGGAAGCTGGATGCACATACATTCATTTAGGAAGCACTACCCTACACTGCCTTCTGAAAAATGAAAACACTAGAACTCATTTGGTCATAGATGACTGGAACTGGATTGGGGTCTCTTTAGAGTGCCCAAGGGACTATCAGTTACCCTGGAATGAGAAAACTACCTATGAGTCTTTTGAAATGGATAATAAAAAACTAAATGAATGAATTATTCTTTCATAGTGGTTTAAATGGGAAATAAGAATGAGTCAGTAATTGGTAGTGGGAGCAATTGATAAATGTCAACCATAGAGAGAAAAATATCCAGAATGCTTATGTAAAGCAGAATTTGGAGTCTGTGACAAGCATCATGAAAGATCTCAGAGTAGCTGAATTACCAAATTATACACTAGAATAGGGAAAAACATGTATCTACTGCTGGACCAAACTAGCAGACAAGGTGTGTTGTTAAAACTGCTTTGGATTTTGTATTCTTCCTTTCCCAAAAGCCTGACCCTCAGGCTGTTGCAACTGTTTCCCTTCATTTTTAGATTTTTCAATTCACAAAACCCGTACCATAAATCCAGGTAATTACCATCTGTGCAAACTAAAAGTGCTTGCCTAGCATCAGAGCCAATAAAGACTAGATTAGATGTCAAGGGAAAGGGGTGAATATTAACATTGCAAAGTCTGTGGTTAAATGGAGTTTGAGAGAGAGCATTTGAGCACAGGTTTTAAAACAAGTATACAAATGATCAATCCAGCAGCGCCAAATACACAATATTAATTTTATGCTGAACACCACAGCCTCACAGCGGGGTGGAAGGGATAGTTTTTAAAAAGCATTGCATAATTTGGCTATTGTTAAAAGTGTTGCTATAAACATTGGGGTACAAGTGCCCCTATGCATCAGCACTCCTGTATCCCTTGGGTAAATTCCTCGCAGTGCTATTGCTGGGTCATAGGGTAGATCTATTTTTAATTTTTTGAGGAACCTCCACACTGTTTTCCAGAGCGGCTGCACCAGTTTGCATTCCCACCAACAGTGCAAGAGGGTTCCCGTTTCTCCACACCCTCTCCAGTATCTATAGCCTCCTGATTGGTTCATTTTAGCCACTCTAACTGGCGTGAGGTGGTATCTCAGTGTGGTTTTGATTTGTATTTCCCTGATGAAGAGTGACGTTGAGCATCTCTTCATGATACCATATGTTTTCACTCTTATGTGGATCCTGAGAAACTTAACAGAAGACCATGGGGGAGGGGAATGAAAAAAAATAAAAAGTTAGAGAGGGAGAAAGGCAAACCATAAGAGACTCTTAAAAACTGAGAATAAACTGAGGGTTGATGGGGGGTGGGAGGGAGAGGAAAGTGGGTGATGGGCATGAGGAGGGCACCTGTTGGGATGAGCACTGGGTGTTGTATGGAAACCAATTTGACAATAAATTTCATATTAAAATAAATCATAAAATAAAATAAAATAAAATAAAATAAAATAAAATAAAATAAAATACATTGCAAAATTCCAGACAACTACTAGATTGAATACTGATCAATGATATTTAAACTGTGATTTAATTAAAAACTTATCAATTTAATTCTAATAAAATTTTGATTTACCAGTATTTATTTTAGCAATGGGAAATGTGATTTTCAGAAAGTAATTATTATAATTTATCTGATGTTTTTTCATATTTTATTCAAAATCGTGTATTTAAATGAAGAATAATCCCATAATGTATCTTAAACTTGATATATAACATTTAATGTTGTTTAATAATAGAAATCTTCCTGCATCATATTTAATTTCCAATAGAATGTGTAAAAAAATTGCTAAGTTTGTTATGGAACCAGGCTGGATCGCTGGCAGAAAAACCAAGCGGCACTCGGAGATCTTAGTGGAGCAATTTGATTTTGCACTGGCGGGCTCAGAGAAGATCCTTCTCCAGAGATCTGAGCCCCTAGCACAAGCATGGGGGACAATTTATCCTCTGTTACTTCCGCGTTCTGCATTAGTAGTAATTTGGCATCCACAGCAAGCAGGACAGGAAGAAGAATCTGAAAGAGGAGGCTCTAAACTAGGAACTGGAGCTTATGTTAGTCCCCTTGGCGATTTTATGGTGCATAACTTTACTTATTTTCCCAAAAAGTTAAGAAGCAAAGCAATGATAAGGTGGTTTTAAATTACTGTTTGAACTGCCATGTGAAGTTTGTAAAACAATATTTTCTATTTCATTTATCATGTGGCAGAAAAAGTAATTACATTTTTGGAAAGGTCTTCAATTTGTATTACATATTCATAATGTGGAAAACTATGGAAACATTGACAGTTCAGTATGTAAATTTCAACGTCATCCACATGTGAATTTCTGTACAATGAGGAATAAATGTGATTGAAGCACTACTGTAACAGCTGCATAAATCACCTTTTTTCTTGATTCTTGTTGCTACATAGGTTTGACAGAGAAACCAGTTTTCAGTGCAGTGTAGAATTCTGCAAACACTAACATGTTCTCTTTGATTTGTAGGTTACATGTTTTCATTAGTGATTCAAAAAAAATGTTTGTATGGGTGATCAAATGAATATACTTACATTAAATTGATTTCAATAGAGTAAGAATAATAAGGCAAAATGATCTAACTTTTTTTCTGGAATCCCATTAGCTTGAAATAACAATAACAGTAAGCCAGATTAAATAAAGGGAACTTCAAAATTAAGGTTTGGGCTAGAGGTTACTAATTTTTAAAAACATTAAGACTAAAGTGGTCCTTGACACTGAAGGGGTACAGGATGAGATGCCCCAAAAATAAAGATGCCTCCAGTAATAAAAGCAGTGGAGTTCCTGGGTGGCTCAGTCAGTTAAGCCTCCAACACTTGGTTTCAGTTTAGGTCATGATCTCAAGGCTCCTGGGTTCTAGCCTCCCATCTGGCTCCATGCTGAGGGTGGGGATTCTACTTAGGATTCACTCTCTCCACATCTCTCTCAGCCTCTCTCCCACTCACGCTTGCCAGTGCATGTGCACATGCTCACTCTCTCACTCTCTCACTCTCTCACTCTCTCTCTCTCTAAAAATAAACTTAAAAAAAGAACTTTAATTAAAAAGAAAAAACAAGGATAATAAAAACAATGGATGCTGGAAAAGCTCTGTGCCTCCTCCATATAACTGCCTAAATTTACATTGGAAAAGAGATCCTGCAAAGTGAAGAGTATTAACCAAGACCCCCATTACCAAAGGAACTGATCTGCATGATAGAGCAACCTCCTTTTCCTCCAAAGATCCCTTTCAACCTTCTTGCTAATGAGTTTACTCCCCTTTGTGCCCTCAGGCTCACAGCTTCAAGCTTATTGTCCTTGGAATTTCATGTTTATGTGTATTTCCCATATTTTCACCAGTTAATCTGCTTCTTATCCATTTGACTCTAAATTCAACTAGAAGGACCATAGGACAGAGGAAGGTCTTCCTCCCCAACAAAGCCATACACATAGATGTCATTCTTTAGGAAGAATAAATGCATTGAAGAAGGCAAAGATCCTGAGTTGGAGCCCAAGGGACACTGACATTAAGGAAAATGAACCTATAAATATTGAGCACTTCAAGTGGGTGGAGGAATCCCCAAATAGAATACCCATTACAAATGTCAAAAAAGGAGAGTCCTTCCAGGAAGGAGTAGTCAACAGTGCCATATGCTGGAGATGTATTCAATAACATGACAATGAAGAATACTTAAACATCTAATGTACTACTATAATAATGTATGTCAACCATACTTCCATTAAAAATACTTAAAAATCACATTTGGAAGTCCATTGTGATCTCAGTTATAGATGAATTATTCTAGATTGACAGAAAAAAAATAGAAATTGAGTATAATCTTTTCTTATACTTGTCAGTGAGGGAATGCAAAGAGAAGGCAGACATTTGGGGTTAAAACAAAGAAATACAAATACGAAAATGAAAACCCTGAGGAAAAAGAAAAAGCAAATTTGAAGATACACAGCCTATAAGCTCTTCATTTATGAAATGATGCTGGTTTAGAACTTTGAGCACTACCTTCTTAGGTGAAAGGGTATTAAAATATAGCTAGTGGCTAGTGATATGGAAATGTTGGGGTTTAGAATAAATGGTCAAGAAAGAATTCTTAAGACATCTTCGGTGCAGAAATGTGGTTTTATTAAAGCGTAGGTGATGGGGTTTTGGAGTGGCAGTGGGGTTTGGAGCTAATAACCAAGGAAGAATTCTTGAAGAGGACTTTGGTGCAAAAAAGTGATTATATTAAAGTACAGGGCTAGGACCCATGGGCAGAAAGAACTGTATTGGGGTTGTTGAAGAGTGACTGGTTATATACTCTGGAGTTGGGGAGGAAAAGACAAATGAGAGGCCTCCAGAAGGACTTTGATATGATAAAGAGGACTCCTTATATACTTGAGGCCTTGTTATTGTCAAGCTAAGGTCGTTTTTCCTCTAGTAAGGTATTAACATTAGGACAGTAGGGGGTTCCTCGAGAAATGTTCTACGCTATTTAACTGAAGTATTTGTCAATGTTATAAGGAAATTTCATTTTTACCTGCCATTTCCTTCTTGTCTTTGTTCCCCACATCGCTGTGGGGGAGGTGATAATGGGGCTCCAGGAAACTGAGTCTATAGGTTTCTGGAAATTAAGCTATTAATTAGATTGCCTTTTTCTTATAATTTACTAAGATATTTGTAAACTGATGGGAGACTCATGTCCTGCATGACTGGGATCTCTATCAGTTAACCATTTGTTTTCTTTCCTTTCCTTTGTTCCTGGGCAGCCAGAAGTGCCTGAGAAATGTTACACATATCCCACCTGGCAGGGGGGGGCAGAGGGAGTGGAGGGGGAGGGGGATACTATTAGCTTGTACTTTGCCCTCAGCTGCCTTATGTTCCGTCATCACAAGAACAGGACACATGGGCAGAGAGAAGTGCATTGGGGTCATGAGGGATGACTGATGATAAACTTTCAAGTTGGGAGGTGGTTAGGGATAGCATTAGTCTCTAAGGAATTTTGGAAGCAAGGTTTCTAGGACCTTGAGGGGACTAGCTATTTTTAGGAAAAGGTCATTTATTACTATCTAATAAAACCTTAGTCATAAGACCCTTCAGGTGTATATCAATGGGCCATATGCTTGGAGGATGATTGCTAATATATATCTTGCAGGTCAGACATAAAGGAAGTTTCCAAAGGAATTTTTATATGTTAAAGGAGACTTACAGGATCCTGGAAGTTGGGTTAACATTAAGATAAGATTGCTTTTGCCCTTAGCAAAGTATTAACAGCAAGGCAGTTGACTTCCCAGAGGAAGGTCACTCTGCCTGTCTCAAGGACTTGTCAATGGGCTGTAAGTTGTAAGGAATTTTTTTCTTTTGCCTTTGTTCCTCACATCAGCGAGGCCATAAACTCTACAGTGACACATACCACACATCTGTCTTTTCACTGCTATATAGTAAATAATTTACTTAAGCCTATATTAAGTTTTTAGTATGGTTGAATAAATTAATATCCTTAACCTTCCTAGTGGCTTCTCTTCAGTCTTTTCCAACTTAATAGAAACAACACTTAATTAACTGTTCTAATAACTTTGTATCAGGTGCAACTTGTGCTCAACTACTGGTAACAGAGACCCCAAGTTTCTGGGGATTTATATTTCTCTCATATGAAAAAAGAAAAGCACAAAAAGCCAAACCACGTTTGCAGATCAGAGATACTATTATTTACATTTCTGATAAAAAGTAATACAGAATGTTTTTTTCATAGAGGGTGTATCAGTAATTGCAGTCCCTCTGTAGTTAAGAATATAACAGCTCTGTCCATTCACTCACCCTCTTTTACATTCTTGATGTCAGTTTACCGAGTTTTAGATTGTGTATTCACTAACAAATTATATCAGCTGTAGTTTTGTAGTATTTTCTGGTTTACTTTTATGCAGCAGATAAGTGGTTGACAGAGCCATCAAATTACAAAATTAGTGTTTTCTAATTCTGAGTGTTTATTTAGCTTTACTAATGTTTTTGATTTTGACAGTGTCATTACGTTCCTTGCTGATGATTAGATACACATATTGACCAATAGAATAAAATGGAATACCCACAAATAAACTCTTAAATCTATGCTAAATTGAATTTTCACAATGGTGCCAAGTCAGTTAATGAGAAGAGTCTGTTCAAAAAGCAGTGCTGGGAAAACTGGATATATGTTTGCGAAAGCATGAAGTGTAGACCTTTATCAAACAGCATATGCAAAAAAAAATTCAAAATTGAGCAAATGCTAAATTTAAAACTTAAGCTATAAATCTCTTAGAAAAAAGCATGGGAACAAATATTCACAACTTTTGTATTTGGCAGTGGTTTCTTAAATACCTCAATATGACCCCAATAACACAGACTAATAAAACAACAGATAAATTAGAGTCCACCAAAATTGAATAGTGGATAATTATGTTCTTAAATCAGATTACATAATGTATATTGGTATAGATTTCACATGTATAGATTCCTTACATATCAATACTTAGCACAGCAGTCGTTGCTGTCTCTTAACCTTGTATAAAATACGGAATTTTATGTTTTTCATATTTAGATTTTTTAAATATAAAAAATATGTACATTTTTTAAGAACATTCTAGATTTAGAAAATTAATCCACTGGTTCTTGCCCCCAAATCACACACCAAGATGTAACCAAAACTTTGTTCCTTTCCATGTTGATCTATGTTCTAGAGGAAACAAAGCGTTCCTGGCAATTTCTGTTGCCTTTCTGTGCCTCTTATTGTTTAAAGTATCTATGTGATTCCTTGGAAGATGCTGCCTATCTACAGCAACAAAAGTCTTTATACTTAGAAATAATTGTGTTTATTCCATGATTAACAAGCTGAGAAGAGACATAGATTATTCAAAAATGATCACCTTAATGCTTTCACCAGTGTTGGCTGTTTCTTTATTTCAACATTACCCAGTGACAGATTAGCAGGGATCAGAAAGTGAACACATTGGTTTTCAGGATATGGTGAATGACAAGGTCATGCTCTCAGAACTACACAAAATAATCTCTATATGAATTTCATGCTTGAAAAATGGAAAGTTTGAGAGACATTTATAGCTATTAAATAAATTTCATAAAATGTGGAAGTATAGTCTGCAAAGGAATTAGAACAAGTCATTTAGAAAGGCTGCTGGGCAATTAGGAATATATGTGGAACTACAATGTTTTGGCATCTGTTTGGAAAACAGATTCTTACTTGGCATCAAGGCCTTCTGTTGTCAAGCATGCCTAATATTGTAAATCCCATTTGTGAGTATGGCTATTCAAAAAGGTTAAAATATGAAAATGACTTGTAAATCACCATTTAGGTCCTATATTACAGAATTAAAATTATAAACATGGCCAGATTAGTATTTTCTGTCTAATTGTTTTGGTTTTAAAACAAAATATGCTTAATAGGGACATGTGGGCAATATATAAAGATTAAGCTATAAACAAATACTGATTACAGATACTGTTTAGTAAAGGAGACTTAAATCTTACTCATGCTATTCTGAGAGCTGTTACAAATTAGCAAGGGATGTTTATTTGCAAATCAGTGGGTCACATTACAATTGCATAGTGAGATGATACTCCAATTGCTACTATGCTAATATTGTAAGGGGTGGCCAGTTAGGAAAATAGAGAGAGATACTGGGAGAAAGAGAGAGAGAAAGGAAAAGGGAGTTATCCAAAGAAATAAACCCAATGCAGCTATTCCCCATCATTTTTGTAAATGAAATCTGTAACCTCTGGCCATTTAGTCCCAGTGGTTCATAAATAGTCTTGTTTTAGTTCATTTTCATTAACTGGTTCATCAATATTAGCTAATTCTATTTTACACCATACTATGTAAAACAGTACACATGGGTGGGCCTACTTTTATTTTGTTTATTCAGATTGAATACTAGTAGACAGGTATGATTCCTTCAGTTAATTCAATGTTGTCGGGGCGCCTGGGTGTCGCAGTCGGTTAAGCGTCCGACTTCAGCCAGGTCACGATCTCGCGGTCCGGGAGTTCGAGCCCCATGTCGGGCTCTGGTCTGATGGCTCAGAGCCTGGAGCCTGTTTCCGATTCTGTGTCTCCCTCTCTCTCTCTGCCCCTCCCCCGTTCATGCTCTGTCTCTCTCTGTCCCAAAAATAAATAAACGTTGAAAAAAAATTTTAAAAATAAATAAATAAATAAATAAATGTTGTCTTTCTGAATCATGTAAGGTAACTTTGATTATAAATAAGAGTTTGACCAACTAACCACTGCTAACTAAACTACAAAACTAACAATTTAAAAATGTTTGATTATGTTGAATAAATATAGTTACATATATTTATGGATGATTTCTCCCACCCTGTTATCTTGGTGGCTTCATTTTCATAGTAAGGCTGGCAGTTCAAGACTTCATGTATACTGAGTACTATGTTAGGCACATTGCTGCATTGCTTCAAATGTCATGTCTTCACATACCTGTGTTCTATATTGGAAGGAAGAGCATAGAGCTAAAAGTCTTGTTTGTTTGTTTGTTTGTTTGTTTGTTTTCCCCTCCTTTATATTGCAAAGTTTTTTTACTGAAGGAAATGTTATTTGGGGGGTGGGGCAGGGAAAGTATATACCTCTACAGACCTTTTCTTTTGATTCAGTGGCCAAACTGAATTCCATCACTGGCAATGTACGTGTGTTGGGGAAGAGGCAGATGTGTAGATAACTCTAAGTAGTTCCTGAAGATTACTTAGCAGTACCACCAAATCCAACATGCTAGTTATCCATCATTCCTGTATCCCAATTATAACATTCAATGGGGAAAACTTGCATTCTTGAAATTTAAAGCCATGCTTTATTCATTGTTTTATCTCAAACACTGGTATGTGCCACCTTACAAACTATAAACATAAATAAGTGTGTGCATGTGTATGTACATACACATAATATAAATGTACATAGATGTATATGCATGCATAGAGGAGATATATACTAATAAATATGTATATACACTCCATCCTGTGTTATTCTTTGGTATTATGTTGGCTAATTGAGACCTTTTCTTTATAACTTTAGAATCAACTTGTCAGTACCCACAAAACAGCTTGATGGAATTTATTAGAATAAGTTACTTTCTAACTCTTATGTGAAACTTGATACTTGACTGACATAACCTGTAATGTTATACAGGATTCAACCTAATGGAATTTAAAACTTCCTAAATCCTAAATTAGAACTTGTGCAATCAATATATTTAAAATGGAAATTGAAGAAAAGGAAGTAATGGCAACCTGTAGAAGACTTTGAAACAAGTTGTTGGTATAACCTAACCTAATCTGTTTGCTGCTAACTCAACATCTTTACAAAATTAATCTTCTCAACCACCAGTCTATCCAGTCACCCAACAAAGAAGTTTGATTGCTTATGCTTTATTAAGTTTTGATACCTTAGAGTTTCAATGATAAATAATAATGTCTATGATTCTCAAAGTATAATATTCTGCCATATGCCAATTACATTGCTCTTTGTAGAGAAGACACTTAATAGATCCTTGCCTACTGAGATTTAATGTATTCTTTTCACTGTCTCCTTTGTACTCATTCTTTTTCTTTACAAAAAAATTGATTTTTTTTGAGAAAATGTATGTTTAAAGCCTAAGGTCCATATTCATACCATAAATAACAGTGCCCCTCTTATGAGTATAGGTAATCTAATGTTTTTTTAGATATAATATTAAATTATTTACCTGGTTTCATAAATGTCACATTTTCAGTAGTGTCATGTTAGCTCTTGCTTTCTTTTCCTTTTCTTTTTAAAGACTGAGATTCTCAGCCTGTGCTAGTTCATATGACTCTATAGAGTATTATAAAGGATCTCATAACATGCTTCAATTGAAATCCTAAATTTACATTGTATTAAAATCTCTCTAATACTAGAATTTCATGTAGACATGACTAGAAACTTCTCTAATTCTTAGAAAAAGAAGCTAGTGATAATAATATCACAGGTAACTTCATTGTTTCAATTTATTTTCCTCTGTTCTTCTTCTTTTGTGAAGAAATATATGCTTGGGATGCCTGGGTGGCTCAGTTGGTTGGGTGTCCGACTTCGGCTCAGGTCATGATCTCATGGTTTGTGAGTTTGAGTCCCGCATCGGGCTCCGTCATGACACCTCAGAGACTGGAGCCTGCTTCAGATTCTGTGTCTCCTTCTCTCTCTGCTCCTCCCCTGTTTGCTGTCTCTCTCTCTCTCAAAAATAAATAAACAACAACAATAACAAAATTTAAAAAAAAGAAATATATGCTTAAGCATATTAGCTGACATTTTTTGTTCCTATTAAATACAGTGTTTTCTAACATTTATATGAATTTACTATATATAAATTACTTATAATAAGAAAAATAGCATTTTCACTGTTCTTTATTTGGACCACAGGTTTATTTACTTTTTGTCTTATAATTTATCTTGGTTGGGATTAGATTATTGCCTTCTTGAAAACATCAGTACTGTATTATCATTCCTTAATTTGAGAATCAACTTTTGTCTTAGTTACATACATGTATAGCATATTACAATAGAAATCATGTTACCAACAGTCATATTAATCTCAGAAAATCCTCTCATTCCAAATAACAGAATTATTTTTGTTTAATATGTATCATGTTAAAGTTCCTAAAATTTGATGCATTGAAAAAGTGGTACAAATAATATGATTATTATGACATTTAACATGGAAAAATATGAAATGATACACTGCCCAAACAGGTGTAATAAAAAAAAAAGTGTTAAGTCTAAACCCAAGCAATTCGAAACATGGATGCTATTGAGAAAGAAAAAGAAAAAAAAAGAAAAGAAACGGTGGGAGGGAAGGGAGGGAAAAATGAACAGTATTTCACTTCCATATAATTAGTGATTTCTTGTCAATATGGTTGAGGAATCAGAGCCTCCAATTCCCACAGGTATTTATATGCCTCTTTTGAATATCTGTATGGTAAAATAAAGTAAGAGTTGTTGCTGCACGTTAGGCTTTAACACACATATGTACATACAGACACACATACCCATATACATACATGTACTATAATTTAAAATAGATTTAGTGAAATCTGTTGCATCATAAATATATAAATATACCATTTAAAAATAAACACAGCAGTCTTGAGTATTCCAAATAAAGCTTCAGATTAGGTTAGTTTATTCTGTGTTTAGTGTATTTCCCAGAATGTTTTTTTTTTTCTTTTCCCCCCCTTTAAAAAAAAAAAAAACAGTCTTAGATTCTTCAAGATGGTGACACAGTAGGAGGATCCTAGGCTCCTCTTGCCCAATGAACACAACTAGTAACTATCAAATCATCCTAAATACTGCTAAAGACCTGAAGACTGACAGAACAAACTCCACAATTAAAGGGAGAGAAGAAGCCACATTGAAGAATGTAGGAAGTGCTGAGACATGGTCTAGGGGAGAAACAGACCCTGGGTGCTATGGAGGCGGGGGGGAAGCCATAGTCATGGAGAAAGGAGAGAGAGAGATGAGCACACAGGGAAACACATAAGGAAAACATTTCCCCAAAGCCATTGACTTGGAAAATGAGAAGGACTGAATTTTGTAAGTTCTTGCAACCAGTGGAGCTGAAAATCTGGAGTTTTTAAAGGTCAGCGGTGTTGGCTGGGATAGAACCTGTAGGGCATTGACCTTCTCCTGGAGAGAAGGGAGAATCTGGGTGGGGACAGACAGCATAGAAACAGCATCTGAAGAATACCTGGGGCACACAGTGGAGAGATTATTCATTGTTTTCCAAGCACTTTCCTGATGGGCAGCTTCACAAAGACCCCCTCTGCAGGAAGAAAGGAGCTGGCTGGTGCCATTTCTCTCCCCCATCTCTCAGCATAAACAGAGCCACCTGAGGGAAGCAGCTCAGTGCAGACACTGGCTGTCTAACTTGCTTACACCAAGCCCCACCTCCATGTACTCTGGTGGGACTGCCCTTCACAGTCAAGTTTGTGTAAGTCCCAGCACAGCACACCTGGCCCCCTACCCCAGGAGACCAACACAAGCCCCTGCTCACACCACATCTCTAAAGTCTGGGGTTTTATGGGTCAGCAGGCATGGGTGGGATGGAGCCAGGAAGGCACTGTGCTGCTCCTGGAGAGAAAGAAAGCAAACAACCAGGGATAGACAGTGTGGAAACAGGTGTCTGATAAATGTCTGGGGCACACAGGGAGAGATTATTCACTATTCTAGGAGCTCTTTCCTGAGAGGCAGCATTCATGGAGATGCCTCTCTGGGAACATAGGAGCTGGCTGGCACCATTTCCCTTCTCCACTCTTAGGGTAAACATAGAGTCATCCAAGGAAAGCAGCTCAGCACAGACACTGGCTTCCTAACTTGCTTATATCAAACTCCACCCCTGAGCTCCCAGATAACTTCATTTCTGAGTCAAGTTTGCCTCAGTCCCAGTGCAGCAGGCACCTCCTGAAGAAGACTAGTACAAACCCTTCCCCATACCTCATCTCCTGACCAGAGAGTTCTGCAAGAAGTTCTGGTGGAGTTAGTGTCAGATCTCATATCACAAGCAGACCAGAGCACACCTAGTTAAAATTTGCCACATTCAAGCCAGTGACCCAACGGTGATAAAAGCAGGCAAGGAGAGCTTCTGCAGACAACTGGTCTGAAAGATAGAGCAGCCAAAACACAATAACTGAGCACATGCAGCACACATCTGAGACACCCTGTGATAGACGAGGCCTTGGGCATTATGTGGCCTTTTCTTCATAAGACCATCACTTTCAGGATCAGGAGATATAACTGGCTTTTCTGACACACAGAAGAAGACAGAGACTGAGAAAAAATGCCAAGATGGAGGAATTTATCCCAAATGAAAGAACAAGATAAAGCCAAGGCTAGACATCAAGGCAAAGCTGTAAGTAACAAGCCTGATGGAGAATTTAAAGCAATAATTATAAGGATATTCATTGGGCTTGAGAAGAGAATAGAAGATATCAATGAGACCCTTACCACAGAGATAAAAGACTTGAAAAACAATCAGAGATGAAGAATGCAGTAATTGAGATTAGAAACAAGTTTGATGCAATGAACAGCAGGCTGGAGTAAGCAGAGGAATGAATTAGTGACATAGAATACAAAATAATGGACAATAATCAACCTGAACAAAAGAAAGAAAGAAGAATTATGCAACACAAGAATAGACTTAGGGAACTCAGTGACTCCAGAAAACATAATAACATTCGTATTATAGGAGTCCCAAAAAAAGAAGAAGAGAGAAAAGGTGGACAGAAAATTATTTCAAGAAATAATAACAGAAAACGTTCCTAATCTGGGAAAGTAAAAAAAAAAAAAAAAAAAAAAAGGATTGGATTTTCAAATATAGAAGGTACAAAAAAAACCCAACAAAAAAAACAAAAGCAAGCCAGCACCAAGACATATTGTAATTAAATTTGCAAAAGAGGGTGATAAAGAAAAAAATCTTAAAAGCAGCAAGGCAAAAGAAGTTCTTAACTTATAAGGGAAGACCCATAAGGCTAGCTGAGATTTCTCTACAGAAACTTGGCAAGCCAGAAGGGAATGACATAAAATATTCAAAGCACTGAATGAAAAAAATCTGAAACCAAATATACTCTATCTAGCAAGACTGTCATTCAGAATAGAAGGAGCTATAAAGTGTATCCCAGACAAACAAAAAACTAAAGGAGTTCATGACCACTAAACCAACTCTAGAAAAAATATTTAAAGGGGAATCTTTGAATGGAAAGGAGGGACCAAAAGTAACAGAGACAAAAAAAGGAACAGAGAAAATGTCCAGAAACAATGACAGACCAAGTAATAAAATGGCAATAAATACATTTCTATCAATAATGACTTTGAATGTAAATTGACTAGATGCTCCAATTAAAAGACATTTGTTTTCAGAATGGATGAAAACACAGGACCCATGTATACGCTGCCTATAAGAGACTCATTATAGACATAAAGACATGCAGATTGAAAGTGTGGGGATGGAAAAACATTTATCAGGCAAATGGATATCAAAAGAAAGCTGGGGCAGCAATACTTATATCAGACAAACTAGACTTTAAAACAAAAGCTATAATAAGAGACAAAGAAGACCATTATATAATCATATAAGGGATAATCCAACAAGAAGATATAACAATTGTAATTATTTATGCACTCAACATGAAACATCCAAATATATAAAACAATGAATAATAAATATAAAGGATTAACTGATGAAAACATAGCAATAGAGGACTTTACCACCCCACTTACAACAATGGAAATCTAAACAGAAAATAAGCAAACAATGGCTTTGAATGACACACTGGACCAATTAGACTTAACAAATATATTCAGAACATTCCATCCCAAAACAGTAGAATACAGATTATTTTCAAGTAATCATGGGACATTCTCCACAACAGATCACATACTGGGTCACATATCAGGCCCCAACAAATACACAAAGATTGAGATCATACCATGCATCTTTTCTGATCACAATGCTATGAAACTTGAAGTCAACCACAAGAGAAAAATTGGAAAGACCACAAATATATAGAGGTTAAACAACATGCTACTAACCAATGAATGGGTCAACCAGGAAATCAAACAAAACTGAAACAAATACATGGGAAAAAAATGAAAGTGAAAACACAATGACCCCAAACCTCTGGAATGCAGCAAAAAAGGTTGTAAGATGGAAGTATATAGCAATATAGGCCTACTGAAGAAGCAAGAAAATTCTCAAATAAACAACCAAACCTTACACCTAAAGCAGATAGAAAAGGAACAAAAACTGAAGCCTAGAACCAGTAGAAGGAAGGAAAAAATAAAGATTAGAGCAGAAATAAATGATATAGAAACTAAAATAACAAAAAGAAAAACAAATTAACAAAAAAACCCACACAGATACAATGAAGCCAGGAGCTGTTTAAAGAAAAAATTTAATGAAACTGATAAACCTCTACCCAGACTTATCAAAAAGAAAAGTGAAAGGACCCAAATAAATAAAAGCACAAATGAGGGAGGAGAAAAAACAACAAACACCACAGAAATATAAACAATTATAGGAAGATATTATGAAAAACTATATGCTAACAAATTGGACAACCTGGAAGAAATGAATAAATTCCTAGAAACATATGAACTACCAAAACTAAAATATGAAGAAATGGAAAACTCGAATGGACAGATAACAAGCAAATAAATTGCATCAGTAATCAGAAAATTTACAGCAAACAAAAGTCCAGGGACAGATGTCTTCATAGGTGAATTCTACCAAACATTTAAAGAAGAATTACAACCTATTTTCTCAACTATTCCAAAAAATTATAAGTGGAAAGAAAACTTCCAAACTCATTTTTGAGGCCAGGATTTCCCTGATCAAAATCAGATAAAGACTCCACTACAGAAAACTACAGATCAATATCCTTGATGAACATGGATGCAAAAATTCTCAATAAAATAGTAGCAAACTGAATCTAACATACATTAAAAAAATCATTCACCACGATCAGAAGGATTCATTCCTGGTTTGCATGAGTGGTTGAATATGTGATGCATCACATTTTAGAAGAAAAAATAAGAACCAAATGATCATTTCAACAGATGCAGAAAAAGCATTTGACAAAGTAAAACATACATTCATGATTAAAAACCTCAACAAAGTAGGGTTAGAGGGAACATATCTCATATAAAAAGGGCCATATATGAAGAACCCACAGCTTATATCATCCTCAATTGGGAAAATATATGGTCAGAAACACGACAGGAATGTTCACTCTCACCACTGTTAATATAACACAGTACTGGAAGTCCTAGCCACAGCAATAAGATAGATAGATAGATAGATAGATAGATAGATAGATAAATAAAATAAAAGGCATCCACATTAGCAAAGAAGTAAAACTTTCACTATTTGCAGATGACATATACTCTATACATAAAACTTGAAAGACTCCACCAAGAAACTGCTGGAACTGATAAATGAATTCAGTAAGGTTGCAGGATACAAAACCAGTGTACAGAAATCTGTTGCATTTCTACATACCAGTAATAAACCAAGAGAAAGGGAAATTAAAGAATTGATCCCATTTACAGTGGCACCAAAAACAATAAGATACCTAGGAATAAACCTAACCAAAGAGGTCAAAAACCTCCTGTACTCTGTAAACTATAAAACACTCATTAAAGAAATTAAAGATGTCACAAAGAAATGGAAAAATGTTCCATGCACATGGACTGGAAGAACAAATTTTGTTAAAATACCTATACTACCCAAAGCACTCCACACACTTAATGCAATCTCTACCAAAATTTCAACAGCAGTTTTCAGAACTAGAACAAACAATCCTCAAATTTTGTGGAAACACAAAAGACCCAAAATAGCCAAATCAATATTGATAAAGAAAAGCAAAGTTGGAGACATCACAATTTGGGGCTTCCAGCTATATTACAAAGCTGTAGTGATCAAGACATTATGGTCCTGGCACAAAAATAGACACACAGATCAAAGGAATAGAATAGAAAATCTAGAAATGGACCTACACCCACATAGTCAATTAATCATTGAAAAAGCAGGAAAAAATGTGTAATGGAAAAAGGCAAACCATCTTGGGAAAACTGGACAGCAACATGCAAAAGAGTGAAATTGGACTACTTTCTTACCTTATTACTCAGCAATTCCACTGCTAGTTATTTATCCAAAGGTTACAAAAATGCTGATTTGAAGGGGGCATATGCACCCCAATGTTTATAGCAGTGCTATCAACAATAGTCAAGTTATGGAAATGTCCATCAACTGTTTAATGGGTAAAGAAGATGGAATATTACTTGGTGATCCAAAAGAATGAAATCTTGTCATTTCAACAGTGTGGATGGAACTAGAATGTATTATGCTAAGTGAAATAAGTCAGTCAGAGAAAGATAAATACCATATGATTTCACTCATATGTGGAACTGAAGAAACAAAATATATGAACATAGGAGAAGGGAAAGAAAAAAAAGATAAAAATAGAGTGAGACAAATCATGAGACTCTTAAATACAGAGAATAAACTTGGGGTTGCCAGAGGGGGGTAGGTGGGGGGATGGGCTACATGGGTGATGGGCATTAGGGAGGGCACTTGTTGAGATGAGCACTATTATATGTAAGTGATGAATCACTAAATTCTACTGAAACCAATAATAATAATAGTAATAATAATAATAAATAATTTAGTCAAATGGCATATATCAAATATTGTGGCTAAATAGAAAAACAGAAGATCAAAGTATACACTGATGCAGCTCCTGATCTCAATCCTATCTCTCAGAAACCATGTTGCAATGTGAGAAAATTTCTGATAGTTGTCATTATACCTTCAAATCTATAGAAAAGTGAATTCAGTGGGAATCATATTTTCTCTCAAGATCCTGGAATCAGTAGAATATCTGACTTGGAGAGGCACTTGAAATTGGATACATTGCTCTCAGATACAAATGATGATTGAAGGTTTTATATTAAATTGGGGGGAATATGAATAACTGTAGATGCATGACATGAATAGAAGCCCCATCATACAGCAATTCTAGTAACTAAATTGAAGAAGCTATTATGGAAATTATAAAACCCAACTACAAAAGATAGAACTAACCAGGGCTATACTTACCATCCAATGATCCTTCTAGAAACCTCACCCATTTGCCCTCAGGTTACATAAAAGTGGACAGACCATGATATATGTGGACACCAAACTTTATATAGTCCAGAGGTAAAAAGAAACAATCTGATATAGAGTTGGAAACAAGTCAAGAGATAGTCTGTGCATTTTTAATTTAAGTGTGATCTGTGGGCTGATGGCATTCCATTATATGTGTGTCACTGTCTCATACTGAGAAAGGTATGGAATTGAGAGGAAACATTTAAGATCTTTGATAGAAATTTGGCATTATTGATATTTTAAAAAATCTTTACCAGTGGACTCATTCCATTTAACAGTAGGTATTTCAGTTCAAATACTGTCAAACTTGGGTGGTTTGTCACGTGTGGTATGATCTGTGGACAAGTCATGCACAGAAATACTAGGCATTAATCCTGGATGGATTAGAAAAAAAATAAGCTTGAAAGAAAACTCATCTTAAAATAGCTAGTTTGAGTAACATTTACCTCCTAGCTCAAATCAGTGCACAGCTGCTGATTTATAAGCAAATATACTTAAAATGGCTTTGTAAGTATGCAACTTTACTTTAAAAAGAGTAGTAGTATATTCAAAGAAGATATAAAACACCAAGTATATGAGTCAAGATTTGCAGTGGGAGAAAATAACTAGTAGAAATAATGTTTAGTCTATATTAAAAATACATAGGTTGATTTGATATCATTAAAACCAGATCATAAGCATACCAAATAACATGAAAACATATATTCAGGAGCTAAGGAAAGAAATTGAAAATCAAAACAACACTGTTAAAAAATAATTTGTAAATGAAAAGGAAAAAACTTGAAAAGATGGAAAATTAATAGCTTAATAAAGAGGAAAGACTAAGAATACTCATAATGAATACAGAGGAAAATTACAAATAGGGCAAAGCAATTACAAAGCAGTTAAAGGTGTGGAAGCCAGAGGTAAGGTAATATTTTTGAACCAAACTTATTGATCAGTATCCCCCAATAAAATATACTTGAAGTCCTCATGGGAGTTGGGGAAAAAAAAACCTTGATTATGAAATTTAGTCAAAATTTTAAAAATTAAACATACTCTTACCATATGATGCATCAGTCACACTTCTTGGTGTGTGGTCAAAGGAGTTGAATAGTTGTCTACACAAAAACCTGCACACAGGAGTTTATAGGAGCTTCATTTATAATTGCCAAAACTCACAAGCAACCAAGATGTCCTTTGGTAGGTGAATAGATAAACAACAGACAATGGATTGTTATTTTGTGCTAAAAAGAAATGAGCTATCAAGCCTTAAAAGACATGAAGAACCTAAACACATTTTACTAAGTGAAGGAAGCCAATCTGAAAAGGCTAACTAGGGTATGATCCCAATTATATGACGTTCTTGAGAAGGGAAAACTCTGGAGACAATAAAAAGGTAAGTGGTTGACAAGGGTAGGGGTAAGGATAAAAGAATAGGATAAGCACAGAGGATGTTTAGGGGAGTGAAGCATTCTATATGATACCACAGTGATGGATACATATCATTATACATTTCTTCAAAGCCATAGAATGTACACCAAGAGTGAATCATAATATAAACAATGCACTTTAAGTGATAATGATGTGTCAATGTAGGTTCATCAATTGTAAGCAAAGTACAAAGTACATTCTGGTGGGGATGTTGAGATTCTGTTTGTATGAGGAAAGGGAATATATGGAAAATACTATCTTTGCACTTAATTTTGTTGTTAAGTTAAAACTGTTTGAAAGACCAAACTCTATTTTTAAAAATCTAGCTAATTAAACGGATTCAAATTAAATAACTCAGTAATGACTACAAACTTTTATAAAGTTTGAGGGTGATTTTTTTCAAGAAATTTAAATGCAAAGCCAAGATTAAATAATGTGGGGGAACATTATGATATGACTATTATAATTTAAAATAAATTATATATTATAATTATAAGATATAAAAATAATATCACTATACATTGAGTGTAAGAAAATAAAAGAATGTTAAACTTGTCATCTGTGTCAGTAAGTTGAGATACTATTTAAAAATTTAATATGCAGTTATAATTATTTGTCCAATTTAAAACTTCATGACCTCAATGCAAATTTTCTTAATCTCAACACTATTGACATTTTTTTTTTCAATTTGTTTTTAATCTTTGTTTTTGAAAAAGAGAGAAACACAGAGTGCAAGTAGGGGAGAGTCAGAGAGAGAAGGAGACACAGAATCCAAAGCAGGTTCCAGGCTCTGAGCTGTCATCACAGAGCCCGACGTGGGGCTCCAACCCACAAACCGTTAAGTCCATGACCGGAGCTAAAGTCTGACACTCAACCAACGAACCCTCCAGGCGCCCCTCAGCACTATTGACATTTTGAGCCAGATATAATTTTTTGTTCAGAAAACTATCCTGTGTTTTTTAGGGTGTAGCTGAACCCCTGTCCTCTTCCCACTGGACACTAGCAGTGTCCCCTCTTATACTCCTATTGTAACATCCAAAATGCCTCCAGATGATGCCAAATGTCCCTGGAGACACAACTCCTCTTAAGAACTACTGCCTTAGAGGTATCATTTAAGAACTTTTTCTTGTAATTGGAAAAATAAATTATCTAAAATAAAGCAGTTCTCAGGTTCATTTTTTCACTATCTACTACATTTATATATAATTATACTTAGTAATTTCTATTGACCTATAATTATGTTTTCTTTTGTTCCCCTTATCCAATTTGATATCAGTAATTGCCAAAATCAACAGTAGTAAGATAATTGTTCTCAGAATTTTGACTATTATGTGCTCTGCACATCTAGGATATCATCTAGGATAACAATGAAAGCAGAAAATATGAATATGATTAGTTACATAAACCTCATCTTAATAAGGGAGCAAAAGGATATTTATAATTTTCCAAAGAATCTTTAAGCATCTGTTAGTTAATACTAAAATTTGTATAAAACAAGTCATTAATATTTCATATTAACCTACCAGTCACTTTTGGTAACATGGACAAATGGAGATTTAAAAATTTTGTCAGGGCGCCTGGGTGACTCAGTCAGTTAGGCGTCCAACTTCAGCTCAGGTCATGATCTCATGGTTCGTGGTTTGGAGCCCTCAGTCGAGCTCTGTGCTGACAGCTCAGAGCCTGGAGCCTGCTTCCGATTCTGTCTCCCTCTGTCTCTGCCCCTTTCCTGCTTGCACTCTGTGTCTCTTTCTCTATCATAAATAAATAAACATTAATTTTTTTTTAATATTGCCTTGCAATGGGCAACCTGTCTTGGTCCTGACTTTATCGATTCAGCCTCAAAATACTTGACACTGATTATTGTTCTTATATACATCAGCAGCTGTTCTTGAGACACTGTAGACTACAGTACCTGAGGTTTTTATTAGGTCAAAGATTGTTCTGATTTTGCTCACTGCCCTAACCAAAGTGCCATAACTACTATAGGCACATAGTAAATGCTTAATAAATGTAAATGTGCAAGTAGTCATTCAGTTGGGCTGCAGTGTGTTATTTTTAACTTTAAACTATCCATTCAATTCTAAGTTTCCTATTATACAGCAATGCATTACTAATGACTTTCTAACAATTTTGAGAAGTGTTAAGCATTGATTCATTGAAAACAGCCTTGATTAGGTGATTTCCTTTACTTTTCTGTTCTAAAGAAGCACATATGCTTCAACTTCACTATGTTATTCTCAAGTCCTGGGAATTCATCCAAATGTAAAATAGCATATTAAGCTGTACCTACAGAAGGATAAAGTAATCTTTTAAAATTTTATGAGAAATTTTTGACACATCTTTCTGCCTCACACCCTTATTTCTCCCTCATTCATGCAACACATGGAATTGTGTCTAATGTGGGAAACCCACTATCTCTGCAAACTGAAATCTATATTCAATATGCTTAGTTTCAAATAAACAATATTTTTAATTTGGATTTTGAGATTACCAACTCCTCAAAGAATGAAACTCTACAATATTATAGGGTAGAGCTCCTTTTCTGGGTTTTGGGCCAGGTTTATAATGTTTTTTTAATATGGTAGTGCTTTTAGAATCATTTCAGGCATTACAATTGATCATGTTTATGAGTTCTCAGGGACTTTTAAGTATACAAATTATTTAGCTGACACGTATACAGACTAATGAAATTTTGCTAAATATAGAGCTATCATTATAAGGAACTAGTTTGTAATATTTTAGTTTGCATATCTAAAATGTATATTTTATGCACTTTATTAATTATATTTTATTAATTACAATAAGGTTAACTTGTTTTATAAGGTAATTTTTTAAAAGCAAGTCTCTCCTACTGTGTTTTACATGACAAACAAACACTGTTTCTTTTAGTCTTCATTATTTCTCCATTTGTAATTACAGTTTCCTTCTTCATTTTTTAAAAAAATTTTTTAATGTTTATTTATTATTGAGAGACAGAGAGAGACAGAACGTGAGCAGGGGAGGGGCAGAGAGAGGTAGAGACACAGAATCCAAAGCAGGCTCCAGACTCTGAGCTGTCAGCACAGAGCTGGATGTGGGGCTTGAACCCACGAACCACGAAATTATGACCTGAGCTGAAGTCGGACGCATGACCGACTGAGCCACCCAGGCGCCCCTTCTTCTTCATTTTATTAACATTTTTCTTGTTTGTAACTCCAGGTAGTCCTTTGCCCTAAACAATTCCATTTATGTTTACAACATTTATATAAATTCATATACTACAGCTATTAGTTCATGAAAAAGAGAGTAACATGCAATTTTAGTCTATTTTGCATTAAACTAATGCTTCTCCACTGTGGGTGAAAACACAGAAAGAATGATTGGAAAGTATTAGAAAATACTCAATAGAAGGTGAAGGGAATGTTTGGCCCAGTTTTGAATTCTGTATGTCACTCTATGTCCATCATCTTGCCTCCAGGTAGAATCCAAGAAACATATACAGGATAGTGCTGGAAAAGATTCTGTGATGTTGAAGTGACACATAACACTGAAAATCTTTTATTACTTTGTTTTAGGTCTTTAAAAAATTGATATTTAAATCCAGCTATTAATCCTTGAAAAAAAATCTCCATGGCTCAATCCAGGTGTCACATCGCTTTGTCTTGTGATTCTCTTTTCATAGTTAAGGATATAACTTCTTTCTCATTTCTTACCTTAATTTCCTCATGTTCTTAACTTGTAATGTTATTTACATTACAGTTTTGATTAACTTGCTAGTCAATATTCCTATTATGATTATGTAAAATAACTTCATTGCTGAGATTGGTGGTATAGTATGATTACATTTCCTTTCTTGTATAAAATTTTAATTTCCTACATTTAAAAATAATTTCACTGTTTTTTTTCGTTTAGTTTTTTTATGTACCTGTTTCTGCATTGTTCAAAAGTGCAAACAGAATTGTCGCATACTTATAAATAATATTTCAAAATGAAAATTGTTTTAAATTTGCTCTGTTATATTTTAATCGTTTGGGGGGAAAATTTTACTTTCACATTTGTTACATGACTTCAGTCTAGATGTATTGCTCTTTAGGCAAAGCGCACAGAAGTAGCCAAGAATTCTTGTCATTGTTCTCCTAGATTGAATCCCCTGGTTTCTAGATTTCATGTTGTTCTCTTTCTTGCATGTTCATGCATATATTACATTAACTCTTCAAGTAATTTAGGGAGTAAATGTAAACTTACCTTTATTTTCCTAAAGTAAATAAAAGATAAATTGGTCACGGTGCTAAAGTTCTGAAAATATTTTTACTCCCTCTTCATAATTGATGTGTAACTTTTTATATAATGCAAGGGAAATATAATTTTAGAAAAAATAATTTTCCTCTGTGCTTTGGATCCTTTGCTCTAGTTTATTATTACTCTCAAGTGTTTCTGAGAAGTCTGATGACATTCAGATTGCAATTCACTTCTAAGTGAACCCAAAATATAAGTATCTAGGTGATTTCTCTGGAGCTTCTCTTTTTTCTCCCAAGAATTATGTTCAAATTTGCTAATTCTTTTATAATTGTGAATCATGGACTTTTGGAGCAAATACCGGAAGGGTCTTACGATTCAGTAGGTGACTTTGAGTTGGTCTTTCTTTTTACCTTATTTCTTTTCTGCCTACTGACTCCAGTTTTCTTCCTTTCACCTTCAGTGACTATAGACACTAATTCTTATTTTGTTTTTCCCAGGGCCGATGAATGAAAGTTGTAGGTCTATACACCCTGAGGATATTGGGTTTCTGTCTCTTTCAATTACCTGACCAGTTTAAGTTAATGCAAAACAATTGCCCAGTTGTAATATTTTGTCCTATATTTTTGCCTAAAAATGAATTCAGTGTAATGATTTGTTTAAATTTACTAACTTATTTATTTTTTTAACTTAGTAATTTACAAAAAAATTTTATGGATTAGTATTAGGATTTTATGGTGTTCTTACTTCTTTTTGAAAAATTCTATCTCAATCTGTACAGAAATCATTTTAATTTAAACACAAAGATACATTTTTAAAAATAAATCTGTATATCCCCAAACATAAAAATGGATAATTATAATTTGGCATTTGTACCAGATGGAAATGAATGTTCTTGATTTAGCAAGAAACCATATACTTTCTTTCAGGTGTTTGTTTGCTTTTGTATTGGATGATTATATAGTGATTTGTAGAGAATAATAATAGAAAGAAGTATGCCTGGCTCTTTAATTATGTTGCATTATGGGTGACTTCTTAATTATTTCTATTTTTTTCCTTTTTTCTCCTAAAATGACTATGCATTAGTTTTATAACCAGGAAAATAAACTGATTTAAAAGATATCTGTGTAGGCAATACAGCTTTGTGTATTTCAAAAAAGCTATGAAACAGATTATGACAAGTAATTCCACATATTGGCTTATAAAGTCATTTTAAACTTACTAATGTATCTTGGGCGAGAAAAAAAAAGATTCATCATGATCTAGATCCTTTTAAGTCCAAGTTACTTACTAACAGAGACACTGAGTAGGAAATACCCAAAGGAAAAGAAGGAAAAGATGTTAACATGTTGTGTTTCTGCCACACATTTAAATGACTTCCCTTTTTTTGCATGTTTCCATCCTCTTTTAGTTGCCTTGATTAAAAGTTAATCATGCTTTTGGTCCAAAATTTCTATTTACAGAAAAAAAAAAAAGAAGAAGAAGAAGAGCAGTAAACTCATAAGTGAAGAAAAGGGGGCTAAACAGGCACAAAATGGACTTTTTGAGAATCAATTCATTCTTGTTCTTGAAACCAATTCCCAGATTTTATTTAATATATAACATTACTAACCATAGAGCACTTTGGGGTAAGTCTAATCTCTGTCACTTTCTAGCTCTGTAAACTGAATCTTAATTTCTTTATTTTTAAAATAAAAATTATAATACTAATCCCTGCCTATCTTACAAAATCTAGTGTTTTTTTTTTTAAATAAGTGAACTTGAAAATGCAAGTAATTGCATAAATTAAAGATATTAGAATAAATTACATTCTTCACTTTTGGATTTAATTCAAGAATAAATTATCAACTCCACTTTGGTGGAGTGTGTGGCTCTTGGTCTTGGGGTTGTGGGTTTGAACCCTGCAATGGGTGCAGAGATTACTTTAAAAAGTAAAATTAAAAAAAAAATAAAAGAAATTATCAACAAATAAATCCAAAAGCCTGTACTAAGAATTGAAATTTTAACTATGAATAATAGGTTCTTTTTGACAATATCATATTTATTGTGGTATAATTACATACTTTTCCTAAATAATTCCTCAATTATTCCTAATTATTATTATTCCTAATTATTGTTCCTAATTATTCCTAATAATTCCTCAATTATTCCTAAATAATTCCTCAAAGCTTTTAAGGGTTTAATTTTACTTCTTGTGACAGAATGTATACAAAAGGGGGAAGAAACAAACCATCATACAAATTATTAGACATTTATTCTGAAAACATTATATCTAGCTGTAAAGTGTATCATAAATCCTGAATAAATATTTTAATCTAAATATTTTAATGTAGAAGACATAATGAATACAGGCATTCGTTTACAGAAGCAGTGTAAAAACCAGGTAGGTGCCTTTTACTTTCCCTAGAGAGCTAAAACATATCTCAGCATTATTCATCCATAAATGACAGGATTTAAAAAGATCTTAAAGATCATGTAATTCAATTCCTTCATTTTTAATTTTTAATTTTTATTTTTTTATATTTTATTTTAGAGAGAGAGCATGCACACAAGCAAGGGAGAGGGAGAGACAAATAGAACCTCAAAAAGGCTCCATGTTGAAGTGGGGCTCGATCCCACAACCCTGGGATCACCCCTGGGATAATGACCTGAGCAGAAATCAAGAGTTGATGCTCAACTAGTGTCCTTAATTCTTTTATTTTACAAGTGAAAAAGCTGGGGCACCTGGGTGTCTCAGTCCCTTGAGTGTCCCACTCTGGCTCAGGTCTTGATCTCAACAGTTTGTTGCCTCCCACCATTTGTGGGTCATTAAAATTTTTAGAAATGAAAAAGCTAAGGAATACAAGGAGACAAATTATTTTTCCATCATCACCCCATGAGTTTCTGGAGTAATCTGGGTGAGTGAGCAAGGTGCCTACAGACCAAACACTTCCACTACACCCCAAACTGCTAAGTCTTCTCCAAATGATCATGGCATAAGAGCTATGCCTGGGGACATTTAGGAATGGGCTTTTGGCCCAAAATGATTACAGATGATATGAGTAAATATTTTAATACATTTCAGCCTTCCAGATGAAGTCAGAAAATTAGCTAACCACTTTAAACAAAATACAATTTGCAAAACCCTTACCTCATATTCAAGATTCCCTTTTGCATGTCTCTGACATTACCAATAAATATTTACACAATTTGCTATTCCAGAATAAAATGATGGTATTTTTGCTACCAGTTTATCGTGCCTAGGAAAACACAAATCTCAGCAAGAGTTAGCCATTCTGGTAAGGCACATTCATCCCTGGGTCTATGGCTAAAAATGTAGCATCTCTCTTACAAATCAAAATTATATCCATTAGTTCATGTTCCTCTATTAAATGCCTTTCCATTTACTCCAGCTTTCAAATATCCAGGTGTTTTCATACCACAGAAGGTATGAAGGAGTAAATGGACTTCACAGAGGATTGCCCGATTTTACGTGGCTTTACATCCTTTAAAATATCACTTTTGTTTACATAGCATTTAGTGATATAGGAAAGTGAAAAGAAATTAGTGTTTATTTTTTTTTAAGTTCTCCATTTTTCATTTAATCAAATTCCTATGTTCCTCTCTGGTAAAGTGTAGGAAATTCTTGGTTGTTATCAGACAGTAATTTGCATAACCAATTTACACTAGTTATTAAGCCTGCATTTGGGAATAATGTCAAGAAAATCACTGCCGGGTCATACTGGGTGGATTTATACAATTGCCATTTGATGTTAATTCTGAGTTTGTTTCCTGAGTATGCTTAGGAATGGAAAATAATGATAACCACAAAAATTATCTATTGGATTTATTAAGCTTCCTTATAACATAGTATACAATTAGTTATTGTATAAGCTCACCTGTAATTCTTATAGAATTGTGAGGAATAAAATGTGTAATTGTTACCATCATTAGCATCTTTGTTTAGATAAGGAAGCTGAAACACAAGATCACATGTGATGTAAAGAGCAGAGCTAAGATTCATTTCCCTGTCTTCTAGACTCCAAAGCCTGTACTTTTATACTGTAACCCTTTGTTGAGTCAGCCTTTATTAAATCTCTGTTAAACATCTAAGTGTTTCTTCTATTTTTAAACCTGGGGAGAAAATTTGATTTACCAAGTTTGTATCTAGAATTCACAATGTCACCAGTCTTATGCACATAAGGCAATATAATTTACCAGTGAATGTTTTCAGGAAGATTTTTATTTTTGCCTTTACTCTGAGACAAATCTTTTGTAACCTAACCTAAATCCACAATTATTTTGTGTGAAAACACACACACACACACACACACACACACAAACACACACACACACACACACACAAATTGCATTTGTATTTTGGTTTTTAATTCTAAATAGAATATATGTTTGTGTTGAAAATATGCGATTATAGGTTGCTGTGCCATATGCGTGGTATCTGGTATAATCTTTCATATAAATTGACTTCCCAGATGTTTTATCTACAATATAAATCGTTCAAATTAATTTCTTCTTCCTATAAAGATTTAACCTGTCACATCTTATTTATGCTCTAATGAGAATTCTTTTGTCTACATGTTCAAATTTGCTACAGAAATTATATTAGTCAATCATAACTCATATAAGTAGTGCTAACTATTCTCAACTGACAACTAAACTGATTATTCACAATTGATTCATGTTTTTTAAATCAATATATTGTTTAGATAAGTAAACTAAGTTGGCTGACAATGTTTATTTTCCTGTATTCCACACTCATGGAAATTAAGAGAAAATGGACAGTGTATCCTTTCTCCTATTCTATTCTCAGTCATTTCATTAGTTTTTTATGAGGTTCTATAGAACTGGCTAGACAGTCCAGAAGGCAGTCAGGCCCAGAGGTTTATGCAGTAATTGTGGTTTAGAAATATGAAAAGGGAAGATTTTTCTGGAAAATATATAAATAAAAAATATACATGGAGAAAATCTGGGATCAATACATTTGTGGAATGAATGAATGAAGGAGAAATACTCTTGAGTGTTTATTGACCTGTCATTTTAACTAAACTCTATTATGGAAATCTGTGAAAAGGTAAACTGAAAATAAAATAATTTCTGTAAAAGGTGAAGTAAAATAGTTCTTTTAGGTTGCTATCTATTTAATAAATTACTATATAGTCACTTTTCTCAACAGGATCAATAAGTACCCTGTTCTTTCCCCACCTACATTAAGAATCAAGTGAAGAGTACAAAGAGTAACAAGACAAATGGATATCATGATGTAACTTTTATTTATTTTTTAAGGTTTATTTATTTATTTATTTATTTATTTATTTTGATAGAGACAGAGCACAAGTGGGGGAGGGGCGGAGAGAGAAAGGTGACAAAGGTTCTGAAGCAGGCTCTGTGCTGTCAGTAGAGAACCTGATACAGCCTTAAACTCTCAAACTGTGAGATCATGACCTGAGCCCAAGTCAGACTCGTAACTGACTGAGCCACCCAGGCGCCCCCGAATGTTACTTTTATAACAGATGTGCCTACATGCCCCCAAAGGGTCTTACTTATATGTCCCCCATGCCTTGAATTAGAATTAATTTCCAATACAGGAGATTGAACGCAAGGGGCATGGCCAACCAAGTTATGCTTGCTATTTATTGACCAAAAAGTTATTTTTAAATTTTTTTAATGTTTATTTATTTTTGAGGGGGGGGGTGGGGGCAGAGAGAGAAGGAGACATAGAATCTGAAGGAGGCTCCAGGCTCTGAGCTGTCAGCACTGAGCCCGATGCGGGGCTTGAACTCACAGACCACAAGATCATGACCTGAGCCCAAGTCAGGTCCTCAACCAACTGAGCCACCCAGGAGCCCCACTGACCAAAAAATTCTATCCCAGAGATGGGAGTAAGTTGTGAGGGATTAGGGGTGGGAGGTATGAGCTCTGTATCCCAGTCCCTTCTACCAAATTGACCAATAGGATAATGCCAAGAGTAATGTTGGCTGGAATATTACTCATATGGAGACTTCTCCCTATACTACACTGTAAGATATAAGAGGTCTGTTTTGTTCATTGCTGTTTCTGAAGACCTATATCAGTCTGAAGTAGAACAAATTCAGTATATTTGTTTAATTACAGTAAATGAATGAAGGTATTCATAAGGGGCTTGGGAAGAAACCATTTCTCTCTTTTGAAATCATTGCACATTAAACCAGAAATGATATATATCAGAATCTTCATTACAAATCAAAATCTGATTTAGGGGCACCTGGGTGGCTCAGTCGGGTAAGTGTCTGATTTCAGCTCAAGTCATGATCTTGCAGTTTGTGGATTCAAGCCCTGCATTGGGGTCTGTGCTGACAATGCAGAGCCTGGAACCTATTTCAGATTCTGTGTCTCCGTCTCTCTCTGCCCCTCACACTCTGTCTCTATCTATCAAAAAAATAAACATTTAAAAAAATTAAAAATAAACAGTGCACAGAAATTGGTTGCATTCCTATTCACCAACAATGAAACAATGGAAAGAGAAATCAAGGAATCGATCCCATTTACAGTTGCACCAAAAGCCATAAAATACCTAGGAATAAATCTAAGCAAAGAGGTGAAAAATCTATACACTTAAAATGATAGAAAACTTACGAAAGAAATTGAAGAAAACACACAAAAAAAATGGAAAAAGATTCCATATTCCTGGATAGGAAGAACAATTATTGTTAAAATGTCAATACTACCCAAAGCAATCTACATATTCAATGCAATCCCTATAAAATAACACCAGCATTCTTCACAGAGCTAGAACAAATAATCCTAAAATTTGCATGGAACCAGAAAAGACCCCGAATAGCCAAAGCAATCTTGAAAAAGAAAACCAAAGCAGGAGGCATCACAATCCCAGACTTCAAGCTATTCTACAAAGCTGTAACCATCAAGACAGTATGGTACTGGCACAAGAACAGACACTCAGACAATAGAACAGAATAGAGAACCCAGAAATGAACCCACAAATGTATGGCCAACTAACCTTTGACAAAGCAGGAAAGAGTATCCAATGGAATAAAGACAGTCTCTTCAGCAAGTGGTGCTGGGAAAACTGGACAGCGACATGCAGAAGAATGAACCTGGACCACTTTCTTACACCCTACACAAAAATAAACTCAAAATGGATGAAAGACCTAAATGTAAGACAGAAAGCCATCAAAATCCTCAAGGAGAAAGCAAGCAACAATCTCTTTGATCTTTGATCTTTGATCAGCAACTTCTTACTCAATATGTCTCTGGATGGAACTGGAGGGTATTATGCTAAGCGAAATTAGTCAGAGAAAGACAAATATCATATGAATTCACTCATATGAGGACTTTAAGAGACAAAACAGATAAACGTAATGGAAGGGAAACAAAATTATAAAAACAGGGAGGTGGACAAAACATAAGAGACTCTTAAATATGGAGAACAAACAGAGGGATACTGGAGGGGTTGTGGTAGGGCAGATGGGCTAAAAGGATAAGGGGCATTAAGGAATCTATTCCTGAAATCATTGTTGCAATATATGCTAACTAATTTGGATGTGTATTTTAAAAAGTAAAATTAAAAAAATAAATAAATAAATAAAAATGTAAAAAAAGTAGACAAATCAAAATCGAATTTTAGATTTTTAGATAATTAAGTATTTAGATAATTAAGTATTGCCTCCTTTCCAAAGTCCTGAAAAAATGTAACCTTTTTTTTACCTTATTTTAAATCTTTTTTTTTTTCAGAGAGAGAGAAACAGAGACAGTGCAACTGGGGGAGGGGCAGAGAGACAGAGAGAGAGAGAATCCCATGTGGGGCTTGAACCATGAGATCATGACCTGAGCCAAAACCAAGAGTCGGAGGCTCAATGGACTGAGCCACTTTGGTGCCCCATTTTCTATGAAATCTTAATGGAATTAATTTACTAATGCATTCGTATCATAAGCTATGCAGGATACAGTGACATATAATTAGCAAATGTAAAACTCTTTAATAAAGAGTTTAATAAAGTTTAATAAAGAGTCCCATACATATGTATGATATTTTTTATTTACCTAATGATATTTGGAATATTATCTATGTACATCCATATCTGCTTCAGTATTGTTAATAGATTCATGTAAATGTAACACATGATTTAACCATTATTTGATCTGTTTTAAGTGTACTTTCTAATTATTTTGCAATAATGCAATTAACAATCATGTACATGCCATTTAAGGAATATATGAAACAATTTCTTATTTCTGTAGAATAGATACCCAGGAACTAAACTGCTATGTCAGTTTTGGGAATTTCCCTCAGAATCATATGAAGCTAATCTTAACTACTTCAGCCAATATAACGGATTAAAAAATATCTTATTGATGATTTATTTGTCACCTTCCATACTATTAGGAAATTTTTATCATGTGTAGATGTGGTTTTTTTTTTCTGTAATTTGTAACTCTTAGTCTATAAATTGACTAAACAGTCTGGACTATGTGGCAGAAGAGGGTGCTTCGGTGTGTTTCCTTCCTACCAATAACATTTCCATCCGCGTTGGTTTCTATGAAAATCCCCTGAAGTTCCGCAATGAAGTGATGATCTCAAGTTTTACTTTGCTCCCAGGGCCTTATATCTACCCTCACTAGAAACCTCCCCCACCATACTGGTAGTTCATTTACTCTTAGACCACAGTTCATAATTTTGATTATTGATGTTTTTGATCCAGCAAAAGAATTAGATGAAGAACAAATTGGCCAAATGCCTGAAAATGTAGCTTTGTAATAAATTACCTGATAATTATTCCCACACCTTCCCTTTGTCATTTGACAAAGTTTCTGTAGACCACTTAGAGAATTTTTGTCTTATATGTGTGTTCTTGGCTATGATTTAGTTTGATCTTATCAGTGCAATTTTATCAAATTGTACTTTCTAGAAATTTGTCACATCTTTTAGTTTGCTTATGGTGCCTTATCTTGTTTTTCATACTAATAAACTCATTTACATTTTCTATGATCTTAAGAGATTTGTAGTTAGACATAGAGATTTTACTCAACCTACTATCTCTACACAATTTCCAAAATAAAATTTCTAAGAGAGAGGAGAGAGAGAGAGAGAGAGAGAGAACATATAGAAGTTATTAAGATTGATTGATTCATTTTTATCTTGAGGTTATGGGAAAAGGGTATAGACAATTGAGTGTCCTCACAATTGCTATGAGGCAGTCATATTAAAGTCATAGACACTCAGCTTCTTAGAAAGCTGAAACTGATGTGATCTAAAAAGCTCTTTTGACCACACATCAGGGGAAACAGGCAAGGGTTATCAAGATGCTATGGCCAGAGTAAAATAACAGTGCTTGCAAAAATGAATTATGAATCAAATGTCAAGAGTCTAGATGTTTTGAATTACACACATTAGTTTTTCAATCCACCTGAATGTGGGCAAATGTTTATAGTGCACTTTGGGATAAGAAAGAATTACAATTTATTTATTTAATGATAATTGATGATTTAATGATAATTGATGATTTTATTTGTTTAATGATAATTGATGATTTTCTAAAAAATTCTTGGGAGGACAACCAAATGCAAAATAATAATAAACAATAACAGCAATAGTAATAAAAACACTACTAATAATAGTATTCATTAAGCGGTTGCTAATAGCAGGATGCCTTAGTCCATTAGGGCTGCTTTAACAAATACCATAGATTTGGTGACTTATAAACAATAAAAATTTATTTTTCACAGTTGTGGAGGCAGGGAAATCCAAGATCAAAGTGCAAACAGAGTTGGTATCTGGTAATGGCCTACTTCTTGGTTCATAGATTGTTGTCTTTTGCTGTTTTCTAGGATCCTTTTTATAAGGACACTTAAACACATTCATGAAGGCTCTGTTCTTATGACCTAATCAGTTCCCATAGGCCCCACTTCCTGATACCATCACATTGGGCATTAGGTATTAACATGAGAATTTTTCAGGGAAAACAAATATTCAGACTATAGCTTACTGTTATCTGATATAATTTTTTTAATATATTTTATTTTTAAGTAATTTCTACACCCAACATGGGGCTTGAACTCACAGCTCTGAGATCAAGAGTCTCATGCTCTACCAACTGAACCAGCCAGGCACCCCCCACTTTATCTGATTTAATTCTTTAAAAGACAAGTAATCCTATCATTTCATCCTACAAAGGGGAAAAATTGACTTAAAGAGACCATAAACACATATCACAACCAGAGCAAGTTCTCAAGATCCTTAATGTCAACCAAAACTTCACTGTAGGCATTCAGTATGTACAGTAGCTTTCTGTGATAAAAGGTCAGTGATGTTCCTATATTCCTTTAAACTTTACTAAAACATACATTTAATATGTGTTCATTGCCAAATTGGTATATCAGAGTAATCATTGACAACCATTGACATATTGATATGATTTTATTACTTTCTTGTAGATACTATATAATAATAATTTTGGAGAAGTGATGAGAACAAAAGAAAATAAAAGAAGAAAATTAAGTTGTAATCTTTTTTATAGGAAATGGTCTCAATTAGAAATGTAACTCTTTTGATTGGTGATATAGGAGATAAAGTATGGATTTTTAAAATTTTACAGTTTGCAGGGCACCTGGGTGGCTCAGTTGGTTGAGCATCCAACTTCAGCTCAGGTCATGATCTCAGGGTTTGTGAGTTTGAGCCCCAGGCTTGCTGCTGTCATTGCAGAGCCTATTTCAGATCCTCTGTCCCCTTTTCTCTCTGCCTCACCCTCCACACTCTCATTCTCCCTCTCAAAAATAAATATTAAAAAATAAAATAAAATGTTATAGTTTGCCGAATAAAAAATATTTACTAAACAGAATAAGAGAATATCAAAGTTGATAGTTGTTTGGTTCTCTTATAAGAATGGATCTTCTATACACAATAAAAAGAAATGGAGATGAGTGCAGTAAAATCAAATATTTCTAGATATTTGTGAGAAATGGAAATGCAGTTTTTGATGTTTCAGTTTTTATATTTACTTTTAAATTTGAATATTAAAACCTGTATAATATTTCTCACCCAAACTTCAATATTTCAAATCTGTGAACTTTAGAGTCCAGGTGTAATTGTATTATATTTTCAGAAAACTTGGCTGCCTAACATTGAAATCTATTAGTGAAAATAATAGTTAGGATTCAATCTAGCTATAAAATTTTAATTTTAATTATGATCAAGATTTGCAAAATTTTCAGGCCAGTTTATAATACTGACCTTCAACACTGTTACTCATGAAAACTGCCATGTTGGTAGAATTATAATTCTTTTGTTGATGTGAACATAAGGTTATTTCGTTCTTTCTGGAAATTTTTTTAGCAATTAGCTAATAGGTGTTTTTCAGTTAAATATTAATATTAATAATATGTGTATCTGCTATTTTACCTGAGTAGAGAATAGGAAAATTAGAAATAGAAATTTAAAAGCATATTTTTGTGCATTTCTAACAAATACCAGAAATAGGACTGATGTTATCTAACTAGGTACCAAAGTAATCAATACAGCTGGAGAAAAGCAGTTTAAATAGTTGATACAATTATTTCTCAGTAAGAATTAAAATAACTAAGTTCCGGGGCGCCTGGGTGGCGCAGTCGGTTAAGCGTCTGACTTCAGCCAGGTCACGATCTCGCGGTCCGTGAGTTCGAGCCCCGCGTCAGGCTCTGGGCTGATGGCTCAGAGCCTGGAGCCTGTTTCCGATTCTGTGTCTCCCTCTCTCTCTGCCCCACCCCCGTTCATGCTCTGTCTCTCTCTGTCCCAAAAATAAATAAACATTGAAAAATAAATAAATAAATAAATAAATAAATAAAAAATAAAATAACTAAGTTCCTAATTCAAACCACCTATAAATTCTAAGGCTTTCTAGAATTGAACTTATTGTTCACATGACAATAAAATATCTTATTAAAACATTAAGCTTCTATGGAGAAAACAATAATACTGTCCAACAGAGAAATTAAACAGATTTATATTTGGAGTCATGTATCACAGACTATTTGTGAAAAGTTATTTTATCAAACTCCAACTGATGAGAAGACTGATTAAACCCTGAAATTTTAATGTTTGTAGACTAGACAACCAAAGATATTTTTCCTCAGAAACCCACTACTAATTCATGTACTTTAGATAAGAATGACCATGATTTCATTTATCTCTTGGCCAGAATATGTGAGATACATATATATATATATATATATATATATATATATATATATATATTGCAAAAATATGGATGGAGCTAGAGAATATGATACTAAGTGAAATAAGTCAGTCAGGAAAAGACCAATGCCATATGATTTCCCTGATATGTGGAATTTAAGTTTTGATATTCTTATGATTTTATAATATATTTTGATGAGTCATTTAATCTTTAATTTTAATCTTACTCCACTATGAAATGTGCAAGCAATTAGAAAAAAGCATTTTGAAAAAGTATATGGAGTTGATAAAACCAAGGAAAATAATATTATTAAATATTAAATATTATTAAAAATAAGCTGGTCATTTTATAGGTCTTTGACAAATCTTAGATTTCCAATGCATTTTTTTAAGAATTCCAGCTTTTTCTAGTCATAATGTTGTAGTTGAGGTGTTTTATAGTGTATCATATTTATCCTAATCCAAAAAAACCTTTATTAACCTTAAATTTCATTAGTGAATACCTTAACAACTGTTGGATTATTATGGAAGTTATACTTTATCTTTTAAATTAGTAATTTTAGAAGTTTAGAGGTATTTCAAAATAGGTGTAAATAGTAAGAATAAATCTCAATAGAAGCTAAGTGAGATACTTGGAAGAATTATTTATTTGGTGGACAACTTAAAATAATCTTTAAAATTTCATAATCATGTAGATTAGTAAACTTTGTTGTAAATGCAAAATCACATAAAACAAAATTAGCATTTAAAAACAGAAATTTTGAGTTTTGTCAATGGATACATGCCTAGTACTAACCACAGTGTCAGGTACCTGGCAAGTGTTCTATAAATAATGGCTAAATTAAATAATTAAAAATTGTTTCAGTTTTATGACTTGATACATTTAAGCTGCATCACCTTTGAGGGGCACCTGGGTGGCTCAGTTGGTTAAGCGTCATACTCTCAATTTCAGCTCACGTCAGGTGTCGTGCTGACAGTATGGAGCATGCTCGTGATTCTCTTCCTCTCTCTCTGGCCCTCTCCTGCTCATGCTCTTTCTTTTCCTCGCTCTCTCAAAATAAATAAACAATCTTAAAAAAAAAAAAGATGTATCAACTTTGGGAAGAATTATATTAACATATCAATGTATTGTTTAGGGTAAATCATAGGAAATAAAATTTGCTCTAGCTGGTTTTACATAAAAAGATATCATACTGGATACTAAACGGCTATGAAGTTATTGGGAAGATGGGGAAAATGACTCTAGGTTAATCTTTCAGGGGAGGACTCTAAAAGTTGTATTTTGGGACCAGGACACCAAGAAAACCCCTTCTTCTATGAAAAACAGCATGCTCACAAAATCACCACTATCAGATAATGGTCGCTATGAGGACACCACCACAGAAACCAGACACAATGAACTTTGCCATCAGAAAAGGGCAGAAGCATGCCCTGTTTCTCACTTCTCTCATGCAGATCTGTTAACAGGAAAGCAAAAATAACTCAATTGAAAAATTCAGTATCTGGAAGTTTGAGAAATGTCATTTTCTACTTGTGGAAGTTGATCATTTGGGTTTGGGAGTAAAATATCAAAATTTCCATATCTGTTTATTTTTCATTATTTTTGTGATATCTCTTTGCATAATTTATAAGTTTCATCTTATAGTAACAAGTTACTATGCTAACATAATATAGATAAAAGCTAAATGACATTATTGGGGATGTATGCTAAAAGTGTTTTAACCCTAGACATGCAAGATGAAGAGTTTGTATGCAACCTGCCTAGAGAAGAAAGAAAAATACTAAAATCATGAGAGTGCACTGTGTTCTCATAGGGCCGTTTATATAAATTGAATGCTTAAAATATTTTCTTACATATTTGTTTCTTGTAGAATATAAGCTGCTGAATGTGGAGAACTCAACTAATTTTGCCTATGGGACATAATATGTGCTCATTGTATGTTTATTAATGAATGCATATGTTTAAAACTCTGTCATGCAGTAGGAGGAATAAAACTGTTTTGCTTTGCTCCGATGTATAGTACCACAAAGAGTACTTGGCAATTAGAGGATGAACATATTAACTAGAATTTTTTAAATATTAGCACTGTTCAAAAGTGATATAGATTGCCAGCCACAATAAGCAGCAGTTTCAGCAGAAAATGAGTAACCATCTATCAGTGATATTGCAAAAAAGAATTTGTCTAGGTGACTAAACTAGATGAGCTACTTTAAATTCAAATGTCCCCTTAAACATAATCCTATGATTATAAAATTATTTTTGGAAAAAGCCCAAATGTGAAAGGGATAGCTTTTTAAAATTTGAATGTCAATTTAACAATTTTCTATAGGGGCGCCTGGGTGGTGCAGTCGGTTAAGCGTCCGACTTCAGCCAGGTCACGATCTCGCGGTCCGTGAGTTCGAGCCCCGCGTCGGGCTCTGGGCTGATGGCTTGGAGCCTGGAGCCTGTTTCCGATTCTGTGTCTCCCTCTCTCTCTGCCCCTCGCCCGTTCATGCTCTGTCTCTCTCTGTCCCAAAAATAAATAAACGTTGAAAAAAAATAAAAAATAAAAACAATTTTCTATAAAATTAATTTAGATTCAGGACTAGAATACAATAGATATGAAATGCAATAAAATAAATCTGAAATCCATGCTGGCTCTAGATGATAAGATGCTCATAGGAATATATAGCTAGATTCTATTCTGGGGATTTTCACATTGCAGTCTTTAAAAATTCAAGATATGTATCACTACTCTACTTAAACCTCAAAATATCACATTCATGATATAAGTCTCTCTGCATCAAATAAACTTTGGAGTTTATTTCACTTAAGAAAATATCAGACACATGAAGGATATGATTCATGTCTCCTTTCAAAATTACATGTGGAAAGTTTATAGAAAGAAAGATTATATCTGTCTCAAGCTCTGAGACATCTTAAATTAGTAATTGCCATACTTTATATCTATGCAAATTATAAGACCCTGACATGGTACATAATCCATTTGTCTTTTCTCAAAGAGACAGATAATAACTCAAAGTAACTTATCAAACAATCCTGCCATGACAGTAGCAGACAGAGCAAATACACCTGTCTTCCTTATCTATCATTAGGTGAGTTTGAGTTCATAGTAGACCTATCAACCCTTGACAGATCTAGCTTGATTTCCAGTAGGCATATAGGACAGTTTCTTTACCTTTCATGTGATGTACACTTTAATTGAGGAAATACAACCATTCTTTTTAGAGAATATTGAAACAATTAATCTGATTTTTTTTTTACATTTTTATAGATGAAATAATAAAACTCAGTTGTATGTTAATACCAATATTCACAAGCTTAGAAGGGTGAAAATTGTAGAAATTATGACTTCTACTACTTGTTCCATACTGGTCATATCATAAGGTTGATGATTTGATAAAATGCTTCAATTTCTACTACCTGTCATGTTAATCCTGAAGACAAAGATAGCATCCTCTCTTGTTCTCTGCTCTCTAATTTTGTATGTTTTCTTTCCACAAAATCTGACAAGCTTATTTTTTTGAAGAATTCTTTCACTCCTGGAAAATGTTCTTTTTATTAATGTTTGAAAATCTCTCCCCTCTTTATAAACACCTATTCTCACAGAAATTAATACTTTTACTGAAATCATGTGGGAAATAAAGCATGAGAATGTACTTTCCTACCCCCTTTTGCAGGATTGGCATACAGACAATAGAAATACCACTTATGAAATACAGGGTGAGTAGAAGTGATTGCCCACTAAGGTACCAGGAGGTCCTAGGAAGAATATTTACCAGAGATTGTGAAGGCAAACATAGGAGTATATATAATCAGAATTATAAAGTGGAACTAAAAACATATCCAGTTATAAGTGGATGGAATGATAGAATTGGCTCAAAATTAAGTTTGAGAATATGTTAAAGAAGCAATTCTAAACTCAGGTTATAAACAAAATATGTGTGTTAAATCTCTCTTACATTGTTCTGTGCTTAGTACTTATTGGAATGAGTGACTGTAAGAATGAATTGGACAGATACAGCGTTTAGATTTGAACAATACAAAGTAGTTAAATTACAGTATTAATGATCTTAATTCACTTATATAAAGTCTATTAAGCAACTTGGCTATTAAGGAAGAATACTCTTATTTTAATGAGGCATTTTACATTTAGTGAATGGATATGCCTATATCACCTTTTCTTTACAGAGGTTCTGTTCAACACATTTGTCTTGATCACTTAGTATATTCCTGTGTCTCCAATTATTTATTTATTATTATTGAAGAGTTTGAGAAGAATAAGTATTAACTCTTTTTTTTTTATGCTTGGTAGAACTTACCTGTGAATTTGGTCCTAGACTTTTGTTTGTTTGGAGTTTTTAATTACTGATTCAATTTCCTTTCTGGTATTAAGTCTATTCGAATTTTCTATTTCTTTCTGATTCATTTTTGAGAGGTTATATGTTTCTAGGAATTTATCCATTTCTTCTAGGTTATCCAATTTGTTGCCATATAATTTTTTCATAATATTCTCTTATAATCATTTGTATTTCTGTGGTGTCAGTGGCATTTCTCCTTTTTAATTTCTGGTTTTGTTATTTGAGTCCTGTCTCTGGTATTTTTTTTTTTTTAAGAGTGGCTAAAGTTTATCAAGTTTGTTGATCTTTTCAAAGAACAAGATTCAGGTTTGATTTATGTGTTTTTTGTTTGTTTGTTTTTTAGTCTCTATGTATTTTATATATGCTCTTACGTTTATTATTTCCTTTCTTCTACTGGCTTTGGGTTTTGTTTGTTTTTTTTCCAGTTCATTTAGGTTGTTTATTTGTGATTTTTCCTGCTTATTGAAGTAGGGCTATCATAATCTTCCCAAGATCTTAGAAGAGTTTTTGCTACAGTCCAAAGGTTTTGGACCATTGTGTTTTCATTTTTATTAGTCTCCATGTATTTTTGTTTTTAATTTTTCTCTTTGATCTTGGCTACCCCACTTGTTTAGTAGTATGTTATTTAACTTCCACATATTTGTGTTTTTAAGTATTTTGTGTGTGTATGTGTGTGTGGTTGATTTCTATTTTCATAGTGTTGTGGTCAGACAGGATACATGATATGATTTCAATCTTTTTGAATTTGTTGAGCCTTTTTTTTTTTTTTTTTTTTTGTGGCCTAGTATGTGATCTTCTCTGGAGAATGTTCAATGTGCACGTGAAAAGAATATGTATTCTTCTGGTTTGGGATGGAATGTTCTGAATATATCTGTTACATCCATCTGGTCCAATGTGTCATTCAAAGCCGCTCTTTCTGTGTTAATTTTCTTACTGGATGATCTATCCATTGATGTAAGTGGAGCATTCCTGCCTCCTACTATTATAGTATTATTATCGATTTCTTCCTTTATGTGTGTTAATTGTTGCTTTATGTATTTGCGTGCTCTGATGTTGGGTGCATAAATATGTGCAATTATTATATTTTCTTGTTGAAGTGAGTCTCTTATAGGTACCATATATACATAGGTCTTGGATTTTATCTTTCAGTCACCCTATGTCCTGATTGGATCATTTAGTTCATTTATAATAATTACATTCAAAGTAATTACTGATAGGTATGTAGTTATTGCCATTTTGTTATTTATTTTAGGGTTGTTTTTATAGTTCTCTGTTTCTTCTCTTGCCCTATTTTTGTGGTTTGATACATTTCTTTAGTGATATGCTTGGATTCTTTTCTCTATTTTTGCCTATATTACAGGCTTTTGATTTGTGGTTACCATTAGGTTTATATATAACATCCTGTGCGTATAGCTGTCTATGTTAGGTTGATGGTCACTTAAGTTTGAACCCATTCTAAAAGCACTAAACTTTTACTTCCCCATGTTTCATTTTTATGTTATACTTTACATCCTTTTTTATTTTGTGAATCTCATGACTGATTTTGATACATGTAATTGATTTTACTCCTTTTGTGCTTTAACCTCTGTACTGGCTTTATAAGTGATTAATATACTACTTTTATTATGTTTGTATGTACTGTGAAATTTCTTTCCGAATTTTCTTACTCCTGACTGACTTTTTTTTTCCACTTAAAGAATTCTCTTTAACATTTATTGTAAGACTGGTTTACTGGTGGTAAATTCCTTTTTTGTTTGTTTATCTGGGAAACGGTTTCTCCTTCTAGTCTGAATGATAGGCTTGCTGGAAAGAATATTCTTGGTTGCAGCTGTTTTTTTTTTCCTTTTACTACTTTGAATATATCATTCCACTTTCTTCTAGCCTGAAAAATTTCTGCTGAAAAATCAGCTGATAGCCTAATGAGGTTTCCCTTTTATGTAAATATTTTCTTTTCTCTTGATGCTTTTAAAATTCTCTCTCTCTCTTTTTTTTTTTTTAGTACTTTTTGCCATATTATTATGCATCTTGTCATGGACCTTTTGGTTTGATTCTGTTAGGAACACAATGCCTCCTGGGATAGATATCTGTCCTTCCCTATACTAAGGAGTTTTTCAGCTAGTATTTCTTCAAAAAAAATGTGACTCCTTTTCTTTCTCTTCTTCTTCTGAGATCACTATGATGCAAATGTTATTACCCTTGAGAGTGTCACTGAGTTCCCTTTACCTAATCTCAATTTTTGTTATTATTTTTTTTTCCTTGCTCAACTTGGCTGCTCTCCATCTTCCAGCTTGCTGATACATCATTAGGTTTTCTTTTAGCATTATTTTGTTTATCTTTCAATTCCTTTGGTAAAAATTATATCTATTGAATTAGTTTTATAGTATAGATAATATTTTACTTACATCCAGCAAAAATATTAATAAAAAATGACTTCTAAAATTTAGTCATGTGGTACTGCTTTATTCAAAGATAGATAGCCAAACAGGAACTCCAAGTCTTTTAATCATCTCAAAATTTTTAAAATAAGTGTAAAACTATAACCACTTTTTAAAATGCCCCATATTTTCTAATTCTCTACTCTGTCAAAATGTACAGGGCTTTTGAATCTCATTCCTCAGAAGGAAACTTTTCCATACTGTTAGCCTTATGACATGACCAGCTGTCTCTTAATCACTGGTCTTTCTCTGGTCCACATGTTCATGCCCTGTATGATCTTAGTTCTTTTTCTTTTTTTTAATGTTCATTTATTTTTGAGAGAGAAAGTGAGTGGGGGAGGGAAGAGAGGGAGGGAGACAGAATCTCAAGCAGGCTCTATACTGCATAGAGCCAAACATGGGGCTCAAACTCATGAACCATGAGATCATGATTTGAGTTGAAATCATGATATCATGACTTGAGTTTTGTTTCACCGACTGAGTTAGCTACCCATCCATCCCATCTTAATTCTAAAAACACTGAGCACTAGGAGTTCATTAAGAGTAATATAGACAGCTCCATACTACTGATCTACTGTATCATTTCCAAGGAAATCCTACCACTGATGAGGTTTTGAGAGTGATACTTGACTTTCTTCTAAATAGAAAAAGTGTCTCAGAGTAACTGGTAATGTTTGTACTAGAAATTATTAGTTTTCTTTAAATGTTTATTTATTTCTCAGAGAGAGAGAAAGAAAGTGCAAGCAGGAGAAGGACAGAGAGATACAGGGGACAGAGTATCTGCAGCAGGCTTCATGCTGAAAGCAGAGAGCTTAATGTGGGACTCAATCACAACCTGAGCCAATATCAAGAGTCAGAGACTTAACCAACTGAGCCAGCCAGGCACCCCTAATATCCATATTTCAGAAACAACATTGGTCCTAATAAATGGTCAAAAGAAGTTTCCTAGTGCTTATATGTCTAAAGCATCTTGATGTGATTTTGTGAATACTATTTAAATTCTTTCCAAAATTGTTCTAATATGTTTTTAGAGTGTGTTGTAGGTAGCTTTAAATAAGTAATTATGATTTATTAAAGAACCAACTATTAGCAGATTTCAGCTAGAAATCTACTAGTGACTACTTTAACCTTTGGTTTTTCTGTTTCTAGGTCTAAACTAAGCTTTGGCTGCTTTCCAAAAATATAATTATAGCACTTTACTATTATGTTCAGTATACAGCTATGAGTCCTATTAAATTATTAACTAAATTATTTGTGTAAAATATTTGCTTTTGGTTTTCTGTGTACTATTCTTATACTTGGTAAAAATGCCTATTTCAGCTTCTTCTCATTGAATCCTTTGTTTTCTTGGTTGCATTATAAGTAAAAATAAAATTAATTTATTCATAATAGAAAATTAGTTCATGATACATTTCCTATTCTAGGGAGCTGAGAAAGATAACAATAGGAAGGGATAGTGTAGGAGAAAACAGTATGAAAAGGAAAAATTTACATAGCAATATATTCAAGTTGTATTCTTTCATCTTTTCTCTGTATTTTTTGTCTTTTCATCATCATCAAAATTTCTTCTCAATTTAAAATTCAAGTAATGTTATATTTTTACTTTTGTTTGTGTGATTGTAAGATCTAACATATTTAGTCAATGCCTGGTAAATTTTTACATGTAATAACATTGCTTTTACATGATTATTTTATATTTATCTTATACATCATTACTGAAAGTTAAACTATGTTAGGTGATTGTATTAGTCAGCTAAGGCTGCTATATCAAAATAATGTACTGGGTGGTTCAAACAACAAATTTATTTTTTCACAGTTCTGGAGGCCAGAAGTCTAAGATCACAGTGTTGACAGAGTTGGTGTCTGGTGAGATCTTTCTGGCTTTCAGACTAACCTTCTCACTCTATTCACACATGGCCTTTATTCTGTCAGGAGTACTCCTGCTGTCTCTCCATTTGAAGACACAAGTCCTATTGGATTAAGGCCTGCAATAGATTTAATGTTTGTTTCTTTTTTAAATTTATGTGTTAAAATATAATCCCCAATATGATGGTATTTGGAGGTGGTGATTAGGTCTCAAGCATTCTGCACGAATGAGGTTAGCATCCTTATAAAAGAGATGGAAAGAACTTCTTTTTTTCCTTTGACCATCCAAGGACACAATGAGAAGAGAGCCATCTGAAAAATAGGAAGCAGGTCCTGACCAGACACTGAATATGCAAGCATCTTGATCTTTGACTTCCCAGCCTCCAAAACTGTGAGAAATAAATTTCAGGTGTTTATCAGCCACCTGCTCAATGGTATTTTTGTTCCAATAGCCCCAAATGGATTGAGATGGTCCTATGCTTATGACCTCATTTAAGCTTAATAGCCTCCTTAAATGTCCTGTCTCCAAATACAGTCACATTGAGGATTAAACTTCAACCTGTGGAATTTGAGGAGATACAATGCTGTTCAAAATAGTGATATATTTTTGAAATATTGCCATTTTAATATGTCTCCATTATATTATACAACTATTGTCATGTTTTTCTTTCATCCACCAGTTTTATTTGTACTTATACTTCACATTAATATGAAAAGGGTTTGAGGAGTAAAATGCTAAAAGTATTGTAATGCATAAAATAACATAAAAAAAACGTTATTTAAATTTCTAAGTGAGGATTTATTTATTTATTTATTTATTTATTTATTTATTTATTTATTTTTAATGTTTCTTTATTTTTGAGAGAGAGAGAGAGAGAGAGAGAGACAGAATGCAGGTGGGGAGGGGCAAAGAGAGAGGGAGACATAGAAACCAAATGAGAATCCAGGCTCTGAGCCATTAGCACAGAGCCTGACACAAGGCTCAAATGCACAAACCATGAGATCAAGACCTGAGTTGAAGTCAGACGCTTAACTGACTGCGCCACCCAGGTGTCTTCTAAGTGAGGTTTTGAAAAGGAACCCATATTCAGTTGTATGATTGTCATTTATCACTAGAAGTTACAGTTGGCTCTTCAACATCATGGATTTGAACCATGTGGGTCCACTTATATTTAGATTTTTTATAGTAATGTACATAACATGTATTTTCTGTTTCTTATCGTTTTTCAAAACCATTTTTTTCTGTATCTTACTTTGTTATAAGAATACAGTATATAATAGATATAAAAATATGTACTAATCAACTGCCTATGTTATCTGTAAGGCTTCCAGTCAACAATGGGCTATTAATAGTTTAGTTTTGGGGAATTCAAAAGGTATATATGGTTTTTTGACTGTGCAGAGGGCCAATGCTTCTAACTCTTATGTTTAAAGGTCAACTGTATAAAGAAATAATGCTTTTTTAACCATTGTCACAGAATGATAGAGTGGGCAATGTCCTTAGCAATAGCTTGATGATTAAGCGATGTCCCTCAGTGTAATCCTGACATAGATGAATGCACAATTTAGTGAAAGCTATTAATTGATATTTTATATGAAACATGCTTGGATTAAGTCATTCAGAGCCAAGACAATACATTCAAGTACCAAGAAGACTATACAAATTTGTAAAATTGCAGCGCATAAGGCTATAGAATTGGGTGGCATCCATATACAACTGAAATATATATTTCCCACGTACAGGCATTCAGATATGTTAAGTGTTTAAACATACCGTGTCAAGAAAGCTAAATTATTTGGGGGATAAAATTTAGGCTGCAGACCCCCTACTTCCCATTATCTTCTATAGTCTATAAAGAATGGGAGAGGGGGCTGGGTGGCTCAGTCGGTTAAGCATCCAACTTTGGCTCAGGTCATCATCTCACAGTTCGTGAGTTCGAGCCCCACATAGGGCTCTGTGCTGACAGCTTAGAGCCTGGAGCCTGCTTCAAATTCTATGTCTCCCTCTCTCTCTGCTCCTCCCCTGCTCATGCTCTGCTTCTCTCTCCTTCAAAAATAAATTTAAAAAAATTTAAAAATTAAAAAAAAAGAAGAATGGGGACATGTTTCTCCAGATATCTTTTTAAAATCTATGATTTGAGGCTTTGGATAAAATACAAACGGTTTGCAGTCTGCAATTTAGGCTAATTTTCCTGTATACTACATGAAATAAAGGTTTGTTTTGTCATTATTTCAAGATCCCTAAACTTAAAATCAAGGCATATTATTTTACTATACTCTCATAAGAAAGTAGCACAAACTGGGAGTATTGAACATCAGAAACATTAGTCTCACAGTTCTGGAGGTTAGAAGTCCAAGATCAAGGTGCTGGCAGGAGTGGTTCCTTCTGAGGGGGAATCTGTTAAACCTCCCTCCTGGCTCTGTGGTTTATTGGAATCTTTAGTGTTTTGGCTCCTGCTGCACTACCCCGATCTCTGCTTTCATGTTCACATGGTAGTTTCTCTGTGTATCTGTGTCCAAACTTCCACTTTTAGAAGAATACCAGTCATATTGAATTAGGGGCTCATTCTACTCCAGTATGACCTCATCTTAACTAATTACATGTGCAGTGACCCTTTTTCCAAATAAGGTCACATTTCTTACGTATAAGGGGTTACATACTTCAAAACACGCATTTTAAAGGAACACAATACAACTCATAACCCAAGGCCCATATTAACTAAAATTCTTGACTTGAAAGAATGATGCTCTCAATTGCCACAGTGAGCTCTACCTTTCAGGCATACATTTTCCTTCATCCATTATATAAATTAATGAGTAAATAAAATAAAAATTCTAAGTTCCCTCCTTCAGAGTTTCTGAATTTCTGTAACACAGATCATTCAGAAGCTGATTAACATGCTATTGAAAATCCCTCCATAGCTGTTTCAATTGTGGATGGGTGTCAAGGAACAGATGTTTGTATTGGAAGGGGTTATGTCAGAGACAAATGTGGATATTCTTGCAGGATATTGGGAGATAATCCCCGAAATGGAAATAAAGTAGAAAAGGCATTTCACTCCAGAGAGAATTGGGGGTAGCCTGCAAACAGAAACTCTTCTCCTATATGGATACAATTCATAGGAGCATAGGTTTGTGTCTCAAAGACTTGAAGAGGTTTGAAGTAGATCTCCTTGAATTCCCAAGAAAACTGATGCTAGAACTGGTCAAGAAAAGGGATGATTGACCCCAGTAAATTGGTGAGGCCAAGAGTATTCCAGAGGTTTTTAACTCACTGGATAGAGAAGAGGTGGCTTAATGGGAAAAATTTTTCTGGCTAATTCTCATGTAGATAGCTCTTCACTCAGTATACTGACCAAAACAAACAAAAATAAACTTTCATAACCTTTATCTTCATGGGAAAGCCTGAGGCCTCTTAGTTCTAGGCAAGTGTGTCCCAGATCCAAGCTTCTATATTTAGCTCTCAAATCTAGCCTAACCAGAATCTCACTTTTATTTTTCCTTCAAATTTTGCCTATTATACATAGTGGATATAATCTTCCACCCTGGCCAGCTACCCATGTAAGGACTAGTTAAGGATTTTCTTGATGAGCCATGTAACTCAGGAAGAGCTGATTCTGGGAATTGGCTGGGGAGAGGGGCACAGGGAAAGGTGCCATCTAGGTCCATGATGGAATTTATGGGACAGGTAGTAGCTTACATGCATGTGGATTTGATAATGACTTCAGCTTCTCAGACCCAGCTACCCTGTTCCTGACTTGGGTAGATCTTAGATTCTCAGTGTTAACATGCCTCAAAATCATGTGGTGAAGTAGTTAAAGTACCAGCTTCATAGATTTCAGTGTAGATGTCCAGTTTCAGGCCAGATATGGAACATTTATTTTGATTTTGCTACACATAATAGATTCAGTTTCTGATTTAGTTATCGGTCATTTTGATTAGAGTATTTAATACAATGTTTCAGTACTCCACACCTTAATTATGTTTATAGGTACATAAGAAATACATGTAGAGAATATTTTTAAATTAATAAAATGTAAAAATTCTCCTTGACTTTGCTCAAACTTAGACCCCTTCCTTGAATTAGTATGTTATGTAACTTTTTAAGATTCTTTTAAATGCATTTATATATTTATGAATGTTTAAAACATTATTCTTTTGTATTGTGGTGAGTCTTTTCATATGTCTGGATACTATATGATTTTTTGCAAATTATTGGATGTACTTTTATTCTCAGTCTCAGATTGATTGTATTTGATTCATGTAAAAAACTGCAATATTCGAAAGAATAATGCTTAGAGTACTTACATATTTTTATTTATTTTTTTTAATTTAGTATTTTATATGTGGAAGTGATTCCCAAAGTCGCTTAAAAATGTTAGTGACAATTTGTACTAATTTTATGGCGAACATTTGGATAAATATAAGCACTGATGTCCAGATGCTGTAATTCTCAAAATCCTAGTTGTTTTGGGAATTTTTAAACTTTATTATCTGGATGACAAGATAAATTATATCCACCGTATACTATTATACAGGCATTTCATTGGTTTTAATAATACTCTGCTATTAATAGTACAATTGCCATTTCTGTATTACAAATGATAGATATTTATTTTCAATTATAGGATTTTTTTCTGGAAGCAACATATTTGAAGCAAATTATGATGTTATAGAGAGAAATTATGTAAATCATACATCCTCTTAGAGAACATTGTGGGGCTGAAAGGTGATTTTATTCACAACAGTGTTCTCTGTTGTTTTTCAAATTTTGGCATATTTTTTCTATATTATTATGTTGTGATTTTATTCTTCTCACATGGATGACATCTTAACAACCTGTAAACTTCTTGAGAGAGGAATCTTGTTTATTTTTCTCCAATATACCCAAGTGAATTCCAAGCACTACATTTGGTTTACAGTAGATGCAGAAAATGTAGAGTGATTTTTCTATGAAGTACCTTTTATCTGTAGAGTACTTAACATTCAGTCCTCAGTGGGCCTGGCTGAATATTACTCGAGGTGCCATTTAGGAATCTCTTACACTAGATAGTATTACCGAGTCATTCACAGACATACCTTTTTGTACTTAACACTTTCCAATGTGCAAAAGACTTTCAGACACTGTAGCACTGTTTAATATTCCTTACTTTCTGTATAATTAACACCTTGCTTATTTTTATTGGCAATAGTCAACCGTAACCTCACTCTAGTTGATGCCAGCCCTCGTCTTCGCACTACACTGCCACATGTAATTCTCTTTTGGACAGGTACTGTGCCTCTGTTCAGAGTACTTAAGGTAGCTAATCCTGTGAATGAAGGTAAAGTTAGAGTGGAGTATATTTTTTGTTTTTAGTTTCCACCCAGTTTCTCTTATTATAAATGTCTAACTTAATTTACCTAATTTCCAAATTGGAAATTATGATAATAACAAATAACAAATCTCAGTTGGACTGAAATAGTGGAATGAGTCTTTCCCTGATGAGTTTGGCAATAAAGTGATTTTTTGCTTTAGGTAAAAATAATAAGATAACTCCAGAAAAGAGTGCTTTTCTATGTATGTGTTTTTGTATCTCTGGGCATAAACCTAGCATTAGATAATGTTTTAACAAGAAAGAACCTTACTGTAAGTCATTTTTTTAGGTAAGGAACCTGAGACTTATTGGTGTTCAAAAGATTTGCTAAAGTTAGCATACAAATAATATTTTAGCTTTATCCTCTTTCCCATAAATGTCAAGGATAGCTTTTACCCATCCCTACACTGTAATATATAAGTCACCCTTTCTAAGATTAATAACCTGTGCCAAGATTGGAGTTGATTTATGCTCTGCCTCTGTTGGCAACAGAGGCCTCCCTACCCCAGCCCTCATCAGCTACATTGATTGGGCACCAGAGCTTCCCCCAGCCTGCTGCTTAAGCAGATGCTAATGGGCAAATGAGCAACAGCAGGGGGGCAGGCTGGGGTGATCTTCATTCATTAGCAACTGTTCAAGCAGCAGGCTGAGGGAATCTGCAGATGCGAGAAAGACTCTGGGATGAACATTGACCTCAAAGGTACTTGTGAACAAAACTTGAATTTTCAGTTACCAGTATGTCGGGTTGCTATGTTTACCAAAACTCATATCCTGTGATATATGGTATTTAATGGGGTTGCAATTTTTAAGTCTCTACTTTTTTATATTAATGTCAATGCATGGATTAAAGTCAAGCAAGGTCAGATTTTTGGTTCTAAGCCAGGGTCTTGTGAAATTGTCTAGTCATAATAATCACATCAGGTCTCACAAATAGCAGATTCTAAATCAGTAGGACTTGAAGAATTTGTATTTTCAAAAAGATTTGTTGAGGGATATTTTATGATAGAGTAAGGATGGAACACATTTTTCTTTTTCTTCTCACAAGTTTGATCTTAAGTTTAATTTTGATGGAATACATTTTCTAAGCAGATACCTCATGATGTTGTCCAGTACCTCCATTGTTACTATTATACAAATGACTAAAAAATGCAGCAAACTCACATCTCCCCAGTACTACTGAATGAGAATCTCTAGGGAAGAACACAGTTATCTATGTTTTAAGCAAGGGTTTTTAGGCTCAAATTTGAGAAAGTAGGTGAATGAAAAGTAACAAATTTGATCAAAAGGGCAGATTCCAAAATTATTTGAAAGCACTAAGAATTTCTTCTTTGAAATGAGTTCTTTCTTCCTAAAGGATCAAAGGCAGATTTATAACTCCTCCTGTTGAATTATCAACTCACTTTCTGAACATTAAATGCCTATAGAATTGGGTTATCTTTCCCCTGCTTACCTGATGTGTGCTTTTTCTGAAATACATGTAATGCTATCTTTGAATTTTCTCAGGCAACATTCTCTGTCCTCACCTCTGAAGTCAAAGTATGCATAATTTAGGAGATACATATATATAATTATCTTGATGTTTGACATTACAGAGAGCTAATTAAAATCTTGATCAGAGGTCTTTAATTTAGTACTAGATCACTCTGCTAGTAGTTTCCTAGTGCTGTAGCAGTAAGTTACCACAAACTTGGTGCTTTGGACATCAGAAATTTATTCTCTCATAGTCTGGAGGCCAGAAATCTGAAATCAAGTTGTCAGAGAGTTACTTGCTTCTGGAGGATTTGAGGAAAAATCTGTTCAGCGCCTCACTCCTAGCTTCTAGGGGTCTTGGCAGTCTTTGATGTTCCTTGGCTTTTGGATGTATGACTTCAAGCTCAACCTGTGTCTTCACATGGCTGTTCTCATATCTCTGTGTTGCCAAGCTCTTTCTCTTTTCTCTGATAAGGGCATTCACCATTGGATTTAGGGCCCACCCTAAATCCAGAGTGACTTTATCCCAGCATCCAAGTAAGTTCACATTCATAGGTATGTGGAGTTAGAATGTGGACATATCTTTTCAAGGGACATTATTCAATGCACTAAAATCTCTAAATGCTAAAGATATATTTCTAAGGAAAGGCATGTAGAAACTATTTAACATAGACATGTAACTATGTTAATTACATGTCTTATGCATATTTTTTCAAGAGTTTCTTTTTAGACAAAGCTAAAACAAGATAGTATCTCTAAGCTTTTTTGAAAGAGTTTAAATGTTTCTCTAACTTGAAAGATATTAACTACCTTCACACTTATATATATAATATATGCATGAATTACAAAGTAAGCTGGAATTTTAGAATTGAAATAAATTTAGCATGTGCATTTCTGTTAGATGCATCTAATTATCAAAATCCAGTTACCCACTATATTGAATTTGGTTCTATCCAGATATATTTATGTCTTGTCAGCTTTTTAGAAGCGAATATTTATTCAAATTCATTTTTATGTGAACTTAGGGAGAAATGTTTTGAGCATTATATCCAATGTTTGTTCAAATACATGTCAGTTTTTGCTATTCAGAATAGTCTTAACACCAAAGAACAATCCTGATATTTATTTCAAGTGTGAAAATGACCATAAGCTGTGTATTCAACCAATGATTTCATTTTTTGTTTTTAAATTATTTTAGTTAACATAATTCCACAGTGAGCAGAAAATTTCAAGGAAACCATTAATAGATGCTTGTATTCTCATTCTCCCTCACTCCCTCAGTATTAGAACACTTGTGTGGCATCTTTTTAAAAATTCTCAGTTGGTTCAATTGCTGAAGGGAGAAAATAGGTCTGGCAGCACAGTCTTTACCAAGCACTGGGAGTATAACTTTCCCATTTTAAATTCACAAAGTGTAGTCCTTTTGGCCCCAGGAGACCTGGGCTGCTTTACCTTGCTGCTGTAATGAGAATATACTGACACATTTTCATTATTAGATCAAAGGAGAAAGACGTTACATGAAGTCACTTGCAAATGAAATATCAAAATTGGCCCCGGAGTATACACTTCCATTCTAATCAAATACCTTTCTCTTTTTCCCGAATCAATAGAGGAAAGCAAAGAAAGGAGACACATGGTCTGAAATTAATACAGCTGGTAAAATCAGACTTAAAGTGGGTCCATTTATTC